>NC_141685.1:518250977-518620977 GCF_964263255.1 Lissotriton vulgaris | reverse complement strand
CAGAGCCTCAGCGTCACAAAATGGATGCTGCCACCACAGACACGAGTCTGACCTCCTGCTGCTGGGAGTCCTTCCAGCGAGGGAGGCTTAGACAAAGGGTTTCCTGCCTTGGGAGGTGCGAGCACCACCCCAGACAGGGTTTTGTGTATTGGGTAGGACAGGGCTGAATAGAATCAGACATGCCCGGGCACACAAGGTGTCCCTGTGCATAAGCCAGTCCAAACCGGTCCTGGGACTTTCCGGACCCAGGCCTGGCGAGGAGCTGGACAAAGGAAAGGGGGTGTAACCGCCCCCCTTCCTGGTTCCTCCCAGAGGAGGGACCTAGTAGGTGATCCACCCCTCAGATTGGGAATAAGAGTGGGAGCAGTGCCATTGCACAGCAGATCATCCTGAATCAACTTTAAACAAAGAAGAAGACTGGACTTCGACATTCTACTGCTCAGAAGACTGAAGAGAATCTCCCTTGTGGCCTAGGAGTGGCTACCCTGTGAACACAGGCACCAAACAGCAACTCGACGTCTGCTTTGCCGCCGCCTCCCGCCGGAGCCCGAGCCCAGAGCCCAACAAGAACCAGACTCCCAGACCTCTCAGAGCCCGATGCACAGTCCCTGCAAAGAAGGGACCCGTGGAGGCACCGAGTGACGTGGGACCGGACATCTTGGAAGACACTCGAAAAGCTGACTGCGCAGCATCTGAGGCATCCTCGATGTTGTGCTGTTGGGACTGAGAGCCCCCACCACCGAGCAGCCCTTGCACCGAAGATCAGCCCCCCAGCATCTCCACGATCTGCGTGGAGCCCGTTTGCATTGTGCCACTCGACGCGCCATCCCGGCCACTAGCCACGTGGTCAGTGGCCATCTTGGCGACCAAACCGACAAACTACACAGCGGGTCTGGTTGCTCCAGACTTGCCCAAGCTCCTGTGAAAAGGAGCACTCGCTCTGACCTTGCTGGTTCGAGTGTTAAGCATCTTTTGATTCCTGCATGGCTTGCATTAGCCAAGGCCTGTTTGCTCCGATCAGATCGCCGACACCGCCAACAGCGGGAAGCCTGCGTGGCACAGCTCGTGACCGACTCCTGGACGTCCTCGACCCCCGGTGTCCACGTGGCTGCAGAGAGAAGCTACACCTCAATGCCTGTTTGCACCCGACATCGCCTGGTTCCAACCTGGTTCCACGGTAGTCACTGGCTAGTGACTTTGAACATTGTCCCCTCTGCTTTCAGGTCTTCACATCTTCAGATCCACCCTTGGATCCACCGGAACTCTTCACATCGAGCCGCCTGCAGCATCTTCAGCTCCAAGCACCATCGACCAGCGGGACAAAACCCGACACTACTTCGACCCTGCACACCCGCTTTCTGTGGGTGAGGTAACTCAGCTCCGCCAGTGTTCCTACACTGGTACACATCTCAAGGGCCTGTGTCTTAAGTTTCAGCGTTCTAGGTCACTCGGAAGGTTCCTAACTATCTAACTTTGTACTATTTACGCACCATAGACTTTACATTGGAAAGTGTGTTCACTTTGAACACTGCACCCGAGTCCCGCGGGCCTTTCCCGACTTAATCATTGATAGTCTCGAATAGCTCTAGCGATTCCCAAGGCCCTAGGCCTGTTCCCATTCCGATTGGTATCTCTTATACTATTTTCTTAGTATATGGTTTAGATGGACCCTAGGGCTCATCCATATTGTGCAACTTTTGTGTATTTTAAACTGTCTTGTGATTTAACACTTGTGCTTCTGTGCTCATAAAGAGTCCAGGGTATATTTTGTGTTTAATAAATCTATATATATTTTCAATATATATATCTGTGTGGGGTCCCTTTCATTTGGTATTCAAGGGGGTTGTGTATGGTATAACAGCTGGCTTCACATGCCTTTCAGAGTTTAGCCTAAGACTGCTTTGTCCACGTTACCACTAGGATAACTGGTCTACAAGGTTGAATTACAACCAATCATCATAAGGGTTGCTTGGCATGGTACAAAGTGATCACTAGAATTAGTGAGCATTATATACCAGGCCAACTTCTCACATTGGTGAGCAGCGGATTGGGATCTGAGCTTGCTGTTGTTTTACCACTACAATCTTTGAGATTATCATTTGAAAGATCATACAGGTACCTGCTAGGTACATATAAAACAAGACTAGTATACTTAAGTTCTACTGAACTTAGTTGTTGTAGAGCAAAGGGAGTAGCACACCCTGATTACAACTACTAGATAGGTTTAGTAGGTAAACACCAGTGTAGTTAGATTGCAACACATCCACCCACACTAGAGCAATGTCTGGAGCAGAGGGTTCCACTGGGAACATCCCTGTTGAGAGTGACCCTCCAAGGGCACCATCCAAATGTGCTATTTTTTCCTTTAAGGAATTAAGACAGCTTTGTGTCTTAAGGGGTCTGAGGACAGGGCCTTCCCCTACCACAGACCACCTTAGAGAGATCTTGGATCAGTCTGAGACTCTAAAGACCTCTAAGGCAGGCCCCACAGGGGATGCTGAAGGAGGCCATCCTTCAGAGGATGACACTGTAGACACCCCTGGCCCTATCATCCTGGTAGATGAGGAAGCCCCCATCACTGGAGCTCCTCAGGTAGATGAGGAGGAAGAGGAAGAGGAAGAAGAGGAGGAGGGGGGGAGCAGTGAGTCAGATGATGACAGAAATAGTCAGGTGCTGGTCAGTAGACTGAACCAGGCTAACTTAAGCCTATTTGGGACTGAATCTGGTAACAACCCATTCAGACCCCCAGGTGGACTTAACCAGAAGCCTAGGAGGAGAAGGACTCACTCAGGTGACTCTAACAACTCCCATGCTTCTAGAGGTTCTCATGGTCACTCCAGAAGGGAGATGACTAGCCTTCAGAGAAGGGAACATGAGGCCAAGATGAGAGAGGCTGAATTGAGGATCCAGAGACAAGAATTAGAGGTTGCCCTGGCCCAAGAGAAACTTGCTAGAGCAAGACAGCCTAGAGAGAGTGGGGTAATAGAACCCACTGGTGGCAGCAATATCCACAAGGATAAAGACAGGTCTTTTGATAACAGAAACCTGAGTAAGATTGTGCCCCCGTGCAAAGCTGGGGATGACATCCATAAATGGATAACTGCAATGGAGAGAGCCTGCAGAGTACAGCAGATCCCTCAGGAGCAGTGGGCAGCAATCTTGTGGCTCTCCTTTGAAGGTAGAGGCCGAGACAGACTCCTCATAGTTAGTGATAGGGATTCTAGAAACTACCTGGTCCTGAAGAGTGCTCTGATTGATGGGTTAGGCTTAACCACTGAACAGTACAGGTTAATGTTCAGAGATACCCAGAAGACACAGACTCAGGACTGGTCTGAATTTGTTGAGTGTGCCACTAAGGCTCTGGAGAGATGGTTGCTGGGAAGTAAGGTTACTGACTATACAGGATTGTATAATTTAATTATGAGAGAGCAAATCTTAAGTAATTGTCAAAATCAGCTTCTACATCAGCACCTGGTTGACTCTGATCTGACTTCCCCACAAGAATTGGGTAGGAGGGCAGACAAATGGGTCAGAACCAGGATCAGGCCTAAGAACCAGGGTGGTGACCAAAAGAAAGAGACTACCAAGCCTCAAGAGAAGGGTGGGGATAAAAGTAAGGAAAAGACTTCCCCAGGGCCCCAAAACTCCAAGAATGGGGGTGAGTCCCAAGACACTTCTACAGCCCAGAAAAAGCCTTATTGTCATACCTGTAAACAGGTGGGGCATTAAAAAACAGATAGCTGTTGTCCCAAGAATGGCAACAAAGAGAATATACCTCCAGGTAAGGCTACAACACCTCCTGTCACTGTTAGCAGTGGTCCCCCAGGTGGTGGGAGCACCCCCAAGAATCTGGGTGGGTTTACTTTTGGAGGACAGGTGGACTCTGGCCTATCCAGGTCCCCTAACTCAGATACTCTTGTCTAAGAGACTGGAATGGGGTTTGCCAATTTCACTGCGTGCTCAAACACTTTGAGCAAGTATAGACAGGAGCCCCTCATCAATGGTTTGAAAGTTGAGGCCTTCAGAGACACAGGGGCTAGCATCACCATGGTGGCTGAATGTCTAGTCCCCTCAAGGCAACTTTTACCTGATGCCAAATACCAGGTGACAAACATTGATGGCATAGAAACCAATCATCCCATGGCAGTAGTCAATCTTAGCTGGGGAGGTGTCACTGGCCCAAAGAGAGTGGCAGTGTCAGCAAACTTGCCAGTAGATTGCCTACTGGGTAATGATTTGGAAATCTCAGCCTGGGCTGAGGTTGAACAGCAAACCCATTCTAGAATGGTAAATCTCCATGGAAAAGTTAGTGGGGCTGTGATGGCTACAGCCCCAATCCAAGATGTCCTTCCTGAAAAGGTTGGGAGGGCTGAGCAAACCTCAACCCCATCTTTAGCTAACTTCCCTCCTGAAAAGAGTAGCAGGGCTGTGATGGTAACAGCCCATACCCAAACTGAGTCTCCTCCTGAAAAGGTTGGTGGGGCTGTGATGGCCACAGCCCAAACTCAAACTGATACATGGGTAGTGAAGCCTGAAATGATGGATCACTCCACCCAAACAGAGAGCATTGAGGAGGAAGAGAAATCTCCCTCCCACCAGACTTTAGGAAAGGATCAGCCTCCTCAGGGAACTGATCTTACCCCTGATGAAGGAACTGTCCCAGAGGTTGTTAGGCCTGGCCTAGCAGAGCCTCTGATGGCAGTGGACCATTCTCAGGTGGGACCCAGTCTGGAGCAGGTAACCTGCCCCTCTCTACCTTGCCTTACTCAGCCCAGGGCTGCAGAGGACAAGAAGGACAGTGAGACCCAAAGGGCCCCCTGTCAAATAAAGCACCCCCATCAACAGATTAGGGGCACCGAAACTAGTAGCCCTAGTGAGGTGCAAACTTTAAAAACTCCTGAGGGATCCCCCTTAAAAGTAGTTAGGGACCTCCCCCAGATGGATATTGTTGGGCACAGCCAAACCTGGGACCCTCAGGGCCCAAACCTGAACTGTCCCTCCAGTAAACCAAACAGAGGGACCCAGCCTCCAGCTTTAGGTAGCCAGAGGTTGACCCTGAGGGCACAGTGCTACTCAGTCAAAGAAAGAAAGGCACACATGGTGGAGAGTGATTGGAGGAAGCTGAGCCCTACAGAGGAAACTCACTTCAGTACTCCATCTCAACACCAGCCTTTGACTTTGCAAAGACACACCACAGGTAGAGATTCCCTATGGTGGAGACCCTCAGATACCCTTAGGGTGAGGGATTGCTTAGTGGACCATGAGACAGGGGGTTACCAAGCCAGAGCTGGTACTTCCTTATATGGCCACTTAGGCAATATAGGCTTACCTGGTCAAGGATAGCCTTATCTCCTTTCGTTTGGGGGGGTTATGTAGGAAGGTGGATATCTGACTATGGTTACCCCCAAACTTTTTGCCTGGTGTTTAGCTGGTTTTTGACATAGTTGGCCTGGGATCCTGCTATTCAGGGCCCCAGGCTGATTGCTCTCTCCTTAAAATGGACTCCATGTACCTTAGGTGCATAACACAATTGGAATTGGTTCACCTTATAGGCCCTTGTAACAGTGTACCATAGGTACCCAGGGCATAGGTGCATCCAAGGCCTACCAGGGGCTGCAGCATGTATTGTGCCACCCCTGGCCTGGCCTCCATATTTGACACAACTGGCTGATCACTCAGCTGGGGTAAGTTGGTGTAATCACCTCTTGCTCAGATATAGTATCCCTATATCTAACCCTAAACTGGACACATATGTTCCTATCAGCCACTCCTATGGAAGGCCTCATCAATCCTGGAGGCAGAGTGCTTGGAAATATGTGAGATGGTGCTCTAGCATGAGCTGAGCCTGTCTGCAGCTGTCGGGAACCCCTCCCTAAGCTGTTCCGGGATATTGCCATACCATATACTCTTAAGTGCATTATAATCCTCGCGGTTATATGCTATCTTTGGTTTGGCTTTATCAAAACATGTCGAGTAAGGTGTCATACGAATTGGAATACTATCCCCTCGACAGTTCTGTCGACGGGGATAGCATTCCACCCTTCTAGAGGGACACGACATGTGTGTAGCCTTAACCCCGGTTAAAGTTAACCAGAGCCTCAGCATCACAAAATGGATGCTGCCACCACAGACACGAGTCTGACCTCCTGCTGCTGGGAGTCCTTCCAGCGAGGGAGGCTTGGACAAAGGGTTTCCTGCCTTGGGAGGTGCGAGCACCACCCCAGACAGGGTTTTGTGTATTGGGTAGGACAGGGCTGAATAGAATCAGACATGCCCGGGGCACACAAGGTGTCCCCGTGCATAAGCCAGTCCAAACCGGTCCTGGGACTTTCCAGACCCAGGCCTGGCGAGGAGCTGGACAAAGGAAAGGGGGTGTAACCGCCCCCCTTCCTGGTTCCTCCCAGAGGAGGGACCTAGTAGGTGATCCACCCCTCAGATTGGGAATAAGAATGGGAGCAGTGCCATTGCACAGCAGATCATCCTGAATCAACTTTAAACAAAGAAGAAGACTGGACTTCGACATTCTGCTGCTCAGAAGACTGAAGAGAATCTCCCTTGTGGCCTAGGAGTGGCCACCCTGTGAACACAGGCACCAACCAGCAACTCGACGTCTGCTTTGCCGCCGCCTCCCGCCGGAGCCCGAGCCCAGAGCCCGACTAGAACCAGACTCCCAGACCTCTCAGAGCCCGATCCACAGTCCCTGCAAAGAAGGGACCCGTGGAGGCACCGAGTGATGTGGGACTGGACATCTTGGAAGACACTCGAAAAACTGACTGCGCAGCATATGAGGCATCCTCGACGTTGTGCTTTGGGGACTGAGAACCCCCACCACCGAGCAGCCCTTGCACCGAAGATCAGCCCCCCAGCATCTCCACAATCTGCGTGGGGCCCTTTTGCATTGTGCCACTTGACGCGCCATCCCGGCCACTAGCCACGTGGTCACCGGCCATCTTGGCGACGAAACGGACAAACTGCACAGCGGGTCTGGTTGCTCCAGACTTGCCCAAGCTCCTGTGAAAAGGAGCACTCGCTCTGACCTTGCTGTTCCGAGTGTTAGGCATCTTTCGAATTCTGCGTGGCTTGCATTAGCCAAGGCCTGTTTGCTCCGATCAGGTCGCCGACACCGCCAACAGCGAGAAGCCTGCATGGGACGTTCTCGACCCCCGGTGTCCACGTGGCTGCAGAGAGAAGCTACACCTCAACGCCTGTTTGCACCCGACATCGCCTGGTTCCAACCTGGTTCCACGGTCGTAACTGTCTAGTGACTTTGAACATTGTCCCCTCTGCTTTCAGGTCTTCACATCTTCAGATCCACCCTTGGATCCACCGGAACTCTTCACATCGAGCCGCCTGCAGCATCTTCAGCTCCAAGCACCATCGACCAGCGCGACGAAACCCGACACTACTTCAACCCTGTGCACCCGCTTCCTGTGGGTGAGGTAACTCAGCTCCGCCAGTGTTCCTACACTGGTACACATCTCAAGGGCCTGTGTCTTAAGTTTCAGCGCTCTAGGTCACTCAGAAGGTTCCTAACTATCTAACTTTGTACTTTTTACGCACCATAGACTTTACATTGGAAAGTGCGTGCACTTTGAACACTGCACCCGAGTCCCGCGGGCCTTTCCCGACTTATTCATTGATAGTCTGGAATAGCTACAGCGATTCCCAAGGCCCTAGGCCTGTTCCCATTCCGATTGGTATCTCTTATACCACTTTCTTAGTATATGGTTTAGGTGTCCCCTAGGGCTCATCCATATTGTGCAACTTTTGTGTATTTTAAACTGTCTTGTGATTTAACGCTTGTGCTTCTGTGCTCATAAAGAGTCCAGGGTATATTTTGTGTTTAATAAATCTATATATATTTTCAATATATATATCTGTGTGGGGTCCCTTTCATTTGGTATTCAAGGGGGTTGTGTATGGTATAACAGCTGGCTTCACATTCCTTTCAGAGTTTAGCCTAAGACTGCTTTGTCCACGTTACCACTAGGATAACTGGTCTACAAGGTTGAATTACAACCAATCATCATAAGGGTTGCTTGGCATGGTACAAAGTGATCACTAGAATTAGTGAGCATTATATACCAGGCTAACTTCTCACAGATAGAAAGATAGATAATTAGATAGATCAATAGAGTGAGATAGATAGATAGATGGACAATTAGACAGATCAATAGAGTGAGAGAGATAGATAGATAGATCGATAGACAGATAGATAGATAGATAGATAGATAGATAGATAGATAGATAGATAGATAGATAGATAGATAGATAGATAGATAGATAGATAGATAGATAGATAGATAGATAGATAGATAGATAGATAGATAGATAGATAGAGTGAGGGCGATCAATAGATAGAGTGAGGGTGACAGATAGATAGAGTGAGGGCGATAGATAGAGTGAGGCTGATAGATAGATACAGTGAGGGTGATAGAGTGAGGGTGATAGATAGAGTGAGGGCAATAGACAGAGTGAGGGCGATAGATAGATTGAGGGCGATAGATGGATAGATAGATGATAGAGTGAGGGGCGATAGATAGATAGAGTGAGGGCGATAGATAGATAGATTGATAGAGTGAGGGGTGATAGATAGATAGAGTGAGGGCGATCGATAGATAGGGGGTTGTGTGTGGTGTTGTGTGTGTGGAGTTGTGTGTGTGGGTGGGTTGTGTGTGGGGGGGTTGTGTGGGGGGTTGTGTGTTGGGTGGTTGTGTATGTGTTTGTGTATGTGTGTGTGTGTGTGGGGGGGGTTATGTGTGTGGAGTTGTGTGTGTGGGATTGTGTGTGGGGTTGTGTGTGTGGGGGGTTGTGTGTGTGGGGGGCTGTGTGTGTGGGAGGTTGTGTGTTGGAGGTTGTGTGTTGGGGTCTCGGTGTGTGTGGGGTTATGTGTGGGGTGTGTGGTTGTAGGGGTGTGTGGGGGGTTGTGTGTGTGGGGTGTTGTGTGTGGGGGTTTGTGTGTGTGGGGGGTTGTGTGTGTGGGGTTGTGTGTGTGGGGCTGTGTGTGTGTTAGTGTGAATTCCATCCTTGAGTCACTTTTTGGTACAAGGAAGCATTTTACGCCAGTTGTGCTCTGATTGGTTGCATTGCTCATGTGTTCCCACGCTATTATGGCAGCATAATTACACAACATGGCATAATGGCATAATTTTGTGAATCAGGAGTAAAGAGAAATTCCCCAAATTATGTTGATTACAATGGCAAAAGAAACATTTTACTGGGCCTAATTTCCACTTCGAGAAGAGCCTATAAACTGCCATTTAGAAGGACTTCCTCAACCAGTTTAGGACTGTTTCCTCATTTCCTTTACAGCACCCAAAACGATCCCACTGTTTTCTCTCAGGAAATTTCTCCTCTATCAGATTCATAAACAATCTCGCTAGTTAGAGGGCTAAAATAAAAGAACTTGGAGTTCCGCAGCCATTTTCTTTAATGGGCTGGCGTAGCTGCCGATCAGGGAGGTTGCACACAGGTTAAAAATAGTGAGCTGGAAGCTCATTCTGCATTTATAATAGATCACGGCCCTCCGCATACTGCAGTCCCAAGTCAACATTTGTCACCCCGTGCAAAATGCAGAATTGATAAACAATAATTTTAAAAAATAAAACCCGAACCAAAGAGAACTGGGTCAGCCTTCTCAGAAGGCGCAGGAGGAAGTATGTCTGAAAGATGAAGAGAGGGTGGTAAATTGGATGAGGAAGATGAATGAATAGGAGAAAGGAACAGTAAGCGCAGGAGAGGCAAGGGAGAGAGGAAAGAGGAGGAGGGGGACGAGATTTAAGATCGGCGAGGGAGGAGTACGGTGATAGGCCAAAAATCAAAGGAGCAAGAGCAGCGAGCAACAGCAGTGAGCCTGTATGGAAGAAAAGAGCCAGGGCAAACAATATGAAACAACAAGCTTGGACGTCCTCAGAATTGACTTTTTTTTAAAGGAGAGTGGTGAAATCTGACACCAGAAACCAGAGCACTACAGTGAGTAAGGTAGATTCATAAATAAAAGAAAATGACCATTTATTTCAGGTCAGCGCTATGCTACATCAAACAAGGTTAAACCTTCACAGTAATCAACAAAACAATAATGTAATGTGTTAATTTTTTAAGTTTTTAGATTGATGCAACATGTCTGTTACTTTTCCTAATGCTATTCAGACTACATGGCTATCCAAACCTTGGCCTCTCTGCAGAGAATACAGAGCAGTTGTCCCGTTTCTCTCCTGGCAGCTTGCACCTTTGACTGAAACACATATGAGCCACTTGCCCAAATGTGAGCAATCTTAGTGTAATTCCTGGGATTGAGAAATAAGAAGCTAGGAATGTGAACAAAAAGATTCATAATCACGGCCAAGAATACGTTTCTTTTCAGTGTCATATTTTTTTAAGAGTAGTGGGTAAGATGTGTTGTGGCTGCCTGCTGTCCATATGGCGTGGCTGGTCTTTCCTGTGAGGCTATGTGACAACGACTTGTTAATTTATGTTAGTAGGAGCGCCCAAGCGGATTCCTTTGAAGTGTTTGAAGCCTGATGCTGGCTGCAAGCAAACCAGCATGAGTGCAGATAGAGGCTCAGAGGCTGCAAATGGTGTGGGATGTGTACGAGCCCACACACATGCACTGTAGGCAATCCGCCTTTGGGAGCATTTCTGAGAGCCCCTACTTAATATATCGGCCAAAGCATTGCATACAAAAAGAGGGGTCCCAGTGAACCGTTATAAACTCATCATGTTTAATCACAATAGCATAAAATATATATATTGGTCAGAGCACATTGCTAATCAATCACAATGAGCTAAATCCACAATACGTTAGAAAACAATATTGGCAAAATACTCCTCATAGTTCCCAATGGAAAAAGAAGAAAGAGTGACATGATAAAAGAAAGAAATTGTGCAAAGTGATAGTTAATGTGACAACAAGATATTTCACGATTAACATACAAAAATGAATTGGCTTCGGAGCCCTGAGCCAAGAGGGAATGAAAAATTTCAAATGTTCATCAAGGATCATGTGTATGACGCTGCTATTCAATATCCAAAATAGGGGTGGCGTCAAACTGACGTATAAAGAAGTAGAAGTCGACGTTTCGACCCCAAAACTACAACTGTAGGCGTGGTTGGCACCTTACACCGGGGTCTTCATCAGGACAAAAACATGAAACCAAAGGGTACACTATGTCATCTATAAAGATAAATTAGAATCAATATCAGTACTCTTATAGTCAGACAATGTGAGTGTAAATGCACACCACATAAGTCATCATAATCTCAAAAGGAATTTTACCATGGAGGGTGGAATTTCTAATTGCCACAGGTTGGATGATTAACGCTTCAATGCAAAAAATCACATAACTTCCTTGTCATATGGATGATTTCAATGTCGTCAAAATTCTGAAAAAATGAAGTCTTAATCAATACCTAAGTCTCAATCAAAACAAATCCTTACTAATTCTCTTTTTCAAACTGGAAAGACTTCCAACATATCAAGAATATTTATGAAAGATTCCTCTAAAAACCAGCACAGGACACTCGGAAACCAAAACTATACCAAACTCATACGACATACTACCAAATCACATGTCACTCAACAAAGGTGGTACATCTTTAGAGCAAAAATGTATGTACAAATCCAAGATTTAAATCGGATCCGGGACAGGTAGCATACCATGATATCATATAGTAGGTAACAAATCATTCACAATTTGGGCATTTAAAACACTCTATCGCATGTTTTTTAGAACATGGAATCTTAGAGAGATACCAGATAGATTAACATCATCCAATCTTATACTGAATTAGGGATCATACCTTAGGACTGCCAGACAGTTCTTATAACCAGTAATTGTCAGAACTGAAGGGACACCTCGAGACCTAAAAGGTGAAATAATGAAAAATGGGGGACCGTGTGAATAAAGGGACCGCTGACTAATAGCACCCATCTTTTGTTAGAAAGGATAACAAAAGCCACACGTACCTAATCTGGAGGGGTGGTCACGTATGATTATTCTGACCAAAACGTCACCTAAAGGTAAAGGATTATGTTAGCCACTAATTTATACGTAGGCTACCAACCACACTGAAAATAAGGTCGTATTAGCCAAACACGCTAAATTACTCATGTAGGCTATTCAACCAATCTACCTTCATTGAGGGTTAACGTCCGCCATGTCTAGCAGTAATCCAAAACTCCTGGGATCAGTCACTGGAGTGACGCGATAGCGGATTGCCGCTATTGATATAGAAAACTGACTCATTCCTTACGTGAGAGAAAAACCACTTCCGGGACAGATCCCGGAATGACACCCTAGGCATGTCAACAGACAGAGGACTGGAGCTTGTTGTAGTCGCAATGATAGTCCTCCCTAGCCCAAATTGGGAAATGCCGTATCCCTCACTACAACAGATGCTTTTATTGAACTATTTAAAAGCGGGGGGATTTGTTGGTACACCATAGGTATTTTCGATATAATTTTAGAGGCTGAAATTAAAGAGTAGGCATGACATATTAATAGATGCAAAATGCCCAAAAAATTAAAAGTAATTCAAACCACAGATGCTACCTTCATTAGTCAGGATACTGAAAAACAAAATGAAAACCAACCAGGGGTCACCTCAGGAAAAAAATATATAAATCAGCCACACACCTCTCACACAGGAGGGTGAAGCAGCTTTCATCATTATGTACAATAGAGTGCATTGTAGGTCTTATTAAGTATCATAAGTGACGCACCACTCAGCACAGGAGGGTGAAGGTCAATCATTCACAAATCAAAGTAGGTTGGAAACGGCCAGGGGTCATCAAAAGGATGAAGTATTTAGATCAGCTATACACCTCTCACGCAGGAGGGTGAAGCAGCTTTCGTCATTATGTACCCCAGGGTGTAAACAGATGCCAAATGTGACGCACCTCTCAACACAGGAGGGATAAGGCCAAACATTCAGAAATCAACGCCCAAATTTAGCCAATTGTGCATAGCTACTATCCGCTTCATTTAACCCATTACGGATAGTGTCCAGAATTGTCATCCATTTGGATTCCCTGAGTGTGAGAATGTGTGCAATGTCTCCACCCCTTGGCCCCAGGACTATTTTCTCTAGAACAAGCCATTCTGGGGTATCAGGAGTATGGCCATTTCTGGTACAGTGCTCCATATGACAAGGAAGTTATGTGATTTTTTGCATTGAAGCGTTAATCATCCAACCTGTGGCAATTAGAAATTCCACCCACCATGGTAAAATTCCTTTTGAGATTATGATGACTTATGTGGTGTGCATTTACGCTCACATTGTCTGACTATAAGAGTACTGGTACTTGATTCTAATTTATCTTTATAGATGACATAGTGTACCCTTTGGTTTCACGTTTTTGTCCTGATGAAGACCCCGGTGTAAGGTGCCAACCACGCCTACAGTTGTAGTTTTGGGGTCGAAACGTTGACGGCTACTTCTTTATACGTCAGTTTGACGCCACCCCTATTTTGGATATTGAATACCAGCGTCATACACATGATCGTTGATGAACATTTGAAATTATTCATTCCCTCTTGGCTCAGGGCTCTGAAGCCAATTCATTTTATATGTTAATCGTGAAATATCTTGTTGTCACATTAACTATCCCTTTGCACAATTTCTTTCTTTTATCACGTCACTCTTTCTTCTTTTTCTATTGGGCACTATGATGAGTGTTTTGCCATTATTGTTTTATAACGTATTGTGGATTTAGCTCATTGTGATTGATTTACAATGTGCTCTGACCAATATATATATTTTATGCTATTGTGATTTAACATGATGAGTTTATAACGGTTCACTGGGAACCCTCTTTTTGTATGCTACTTGACATCCTGGTCCCTTGTGACTTTGTTGGGTAAACCCCCCATAAATTTACCTGGATACAAAATAAAGCAAGGGGAGTGTTATAGCACATGTAGAAGGCGTCCAAATTAGGCCCGACAGTAAACAGTTTATCATTAACCCCTCCGGTGCTGATGACGGCCCAGTCGTCATGAGTCACGGTGGGCGTGTGCTGATGACGGCTGGGAGACGTCATGACCACGCCCGCGATCGGAATGTCCAGCACCGGCATGGAATTTCAGCCGCAGCCAAGTTGTTAACAAACAGCACAGTAAACAAAAGGAGATACTCATTTAGGGTTGCAGAGTGAAAGACGACGGAAGGACCAATTTCACCTAGGTCGCTTAGGAATCGGCACTTAGGGCGTAATTGCAACCGACCCGTAAAATTGAGATCCTTATATAAACAGCAATTATAAGTGTTGTAGAATATATATCATTAAGTATGAGCGTAAAATCCGTTCCGCTCGCAGAAATTTGCGGATTTTCGTCAAATTTGCGATCCGCGAATTCTCGCGAATTTGCCGAAAATTCTCAAATTCGCACGCAGCAGATTTTTTTGCTTGGTCGCGCTTGACAAATACAATATTACGGCGCACGGCGTTCAATTACCGTCATTCACCATTTGAAGACTTGTTTTTCTCCATGTTTGCGTGTGCTGCGCCATTTTGGATCTTGCTGCGTGATCCCGCGGGAGTTTGTCGACCGCAATTACGTCATCGCGGCCCGCCACCTTGCACAGCGAGAGTTTTTCAGCGCGAGTACGTCATAAAGGCCCGTGATCACGCATCGCGGGAGTAAACAATTGCGAACACATAGATGCAGCGGACAGCAACAATCTCGCGCTCGCGAAATTGCAAAATTTGCAATTCTGCACAAGAAATCCACCAGCAGGCAGCATAAACCTTCTGACAATGATGATTTTTATCAGAATAACTCCTCAGGGTGACATTTGCCTGCACTTTATTTTGCAAGGAGTCCATTTTGGGGGGGGGGGGGTGGGAGGAAGGAAGTGCCCCACAGTCTCCAACTTCCTGTTCCTGTCTAGCAGGCTCCTCCCAGTGCTTTGTTCAGTTCCTGGTCACTTTGATTTGGATCTTGACCTGGAAGGATTACTTTTTGTGGATGCTGCTGGATATTTGGATCTGAGGCCTTTTAGACTTTCTTTGGATCACTTTTGGATTAGAAATTTCACAAGTAAGTTGATGTTGTTTGTTTGGGGCATTACAGTTGCTGCAACTACAATTTTGGAACTTTTTCAGAACATTAAATAAAATATATTGTGGGTAGCCACAGTATCCAGTAGGACCAGGGTTTGCTATGGGTGCATGATACAACTGTTTTGTTGAATTTCAACATCATTTAGGGCATGGATGGCATTGGATTAGGGTGATTTTTGTGTGTTGTTCGATTTTTTTGGCTGTTGTAGGGGCCTTTTGCCCAGGGGTACTCAGTGGTGCATGTACTGAGTCTTTCTGTGGAATCTCTTTAATGTAAACATCATGGAGGGCATGGCTGGCATTGGATTGTGATGATTTTTGTGTGTTTTTTTACTTTTTGGGGTGGTGTTGGGGCCTGTCTATGTGGGTGGGGGCCATTTTGAGGCCTGGTCCACGCAGGGCCTGGCCATGTGGGTGGGGGTCTAGGGGCCATTTTGAAGCCAGGCAGTGTGCTTTGTTGTGCCACAGGCCTGCACCCAGTCTGCCATGCTTTCATCCATTATGCCCAGGGGTACTCAGTGGTGCATGGACCGAGTCTTTCTGTGGGGTGTCTTGAATTTCAACATAATTGAGGGCATGGATGGCATTGGAATGTGGTGATTTGTGTGTATTTTTTGATTTTTTGGCTGTTGTTGGGGCCTTTTGCCCACGGGTACTCAGTGGGGCATGGACTGAGTCTTTCTGTGGGGTCTCTTTAATGTAAACATCATGGAGGTCATGGATGGCATTGGATTGTGGTGATTTTTGTGTGTTTTTCAATTTTTTGGCTTTTGTTGGGGCCTTTTGCCCAGAGGTACTGAGTGGTGCATGGACTGAGTCTTTCTGTGGGGTCTCTTTAATGTATAGATCATGGAGGGCATAGATGGCATTGGATTGTGGTAATTTTGTGTGTTTTTTTACTTTTTGGGGTGGTGTTGGGGCCTGTGCATGTGGGTGGGGGCCATTTTGAGGCCGGGTCCACGCAGGGCCTGGCCATGTGGGTGGGGGTCTAGGGGCCATTTTGAAGCCAGGCAGTGTGCTTTGTTGTGCCATAGGCCTGCACCCAGTCTGCAATGCTTTCATCCATTATGCCCAGGGGTACTCAGTGGTGCATGGAACGAGTCTTTCTCTGGGGTGTCTTGAATTTCAACATGATTGAGGGCATGGATGGCATTGGATTGTGGTGATTTTGGTGTGTTTTTCGATTTTTTGGCTGTTGTTGGGGCCTTTTGCCCAGGGGTACTCAGTGGTGCATGGACTGAGTCTTTCTGTGGGGTCTCTTTAATGTAAACATCATGGAGGGCATGGATGGCATTGGATTGTGGTGATTTGCGTGTGTTTTTTGACTTTTTGGGGTGGTGTTGGGGCCTTTTGCCCAGGGGTACTCAGTGGTGCATGGACTGAGTCTTTCTGTGGGGTCTCTTTAATGTAAACATCATGGAGCGCATGGATGGCATTGGATTGTGGTGATATTTGTGTATTTTTTGACTTTTTGGCGTGGTGTTGGGGCCTGTCCATGTGGGTGGGGGCCATTTTGAGGCAAGGTCCAGGGCCTGGCCATGTGGGTTGGGGTCTAGGGGCCATTTTGAAGCCAGGCAGTGGGCTTTGTTGTGCCATAGGCCTGCAACCAGTCTGCCATGCTTTCATCCATTATGCCCAGGGGTACTCTGTCAGTGGTGCATTTTATTGGTCTTTCCATTTTGGGGGGTGGGTATAATAAAAATGCTTACTTGCAAACTATTAATTGAAGCTCTGCATATGCAACATTTATTTAACTGATGTTCCTCTGGCTTCGTTTGCTTTTAGGTGCAGAAAGAGGAATCATCAGCCTCATCGTTCCTCATCAGTGCCAGGAAGACGTCCTGCTGCGGTGTGTGCAGCACATCGTCAAGTGTGCCCACAGACAACTTGCATTTTGTGCAACTGCGGCCTACTGTTCGGACATCTGAAGAAGATGGCCCCAAAAAAAGTTGCCCGTAGTTCCTCTAGCAAGAAAGTTGCCAGTAAGGAGCAGAAGAAGCAAGTTGATCTACTTACCAAGGAGACTGGTGTGCCGACCGTCGCATTTTTTGGGGAAAAAAAAGTACGCCTGCAGCAGCAGCGGGGTCTGCTGGGGACCAAGCTGGGAGCAGCACCCCCGCTCCATTGGGCTCAGTGCCACCACCACCACGCCAACTTAGGTCCAAGCCCTTGAGTGCTGCAGAGGCAGCCAGTATAGTTGTTCAATCACTATCGACCAGTGATTTTGGCTCATCGCAAGAAAGTAGCAGCATCCCTCAATCAACACAGGTTGCTGTAACTCATTTGACGAGTGTTCAACAACCACAGCCGCAACAACAACCACATGTGCTGCAAGTACAAGCCCATGTACATGTGGAAGGAGAGGTGGTGCAAGGAGAGGCGCAAGCAGAGGTGCATGGAGCGGCACAAGTGCCCACAATAGTTGTTCCTCCCGAAGTAGGGGCACATCAGGAAATCAACATTCAAGCTGAGGTATAATCTGAGGAAGCCACTCCTCCTGATGATTCATTGTCTTCCAGATCCCCAGCAAGGAAAATATCAAGGATGGTGTCTACATCTTCTTCAAGCCCCCTTCCTTCTGATGATATGGATCAAAATTGGGAACCACCAGTGCTGTCTGAGAGTGAGGCACACCATGATCTGACAAAGGTAGCTAAGCGTAAAAGGAAGGTCTAAAAAAATGTCTCATAGTTATGGAGTTTGATAATGATGCTGAACAAGAAGTGGCGTATACTCCTGCTGACGAATACTCTCACAACGACGACGCAGTCATCATAGATGTCACTCCAGCCTAAGCGGGCTTGCAGCAAACAGACATTTTTACCATATCCCCAAATGCTGCTGAGCGTGATGTTGGCGACGTGGCAATGGGACAACCACCAATGCAGTTAACTAGTACACCACCATCTACAGCTTCCATATTTTCTCACCAGAAGGGACCTCCATCCACCTCAACCTCCATTTCCTCAATAAGTGGTGCTGTAAGTGCACAACATAGTAAATTTTGGCAATACACATCCTCCACTTCATCTGGCATTATCATTCCCAGTATCGCCTCCTCCGCCCCCCCACAGACATTTGAAGTCCGCAGTTAGGGACTTCTTTAGTGTTAGCCCAACAAGGGAAAACAGAGTCATTTGTACCATTTGCAAGGTTCGAGTTCGTCGTGGTAAGCTTGGTACCAACTATGGTACCGGAGGCCAGAGAGGTCATCTTGATAGACAGCACACTGTCAAATGGCATGCGCACCTAAGGGAGATCAAGGCAGCCCAAATTGCAAGTCAACAAATTGTATCCGTTGATGTTTCATCTGATGATGACGAGGAGGAAGAAGCGTCAAACATTTCTTCAGTTACACCCAGTATCCCTGTCAGCAGCACACCCCCTGCAAGATATATGAGCCACACTAAGAGTGCGGGAGAGAGTGAGACATCAATGCGAAAAAGTTCATCATCACTGAGCGTAACTGGGTCGAAGAAGTCATCATCATCCCGTATAATGGTCCAGCCCACCATTAGAAGCATGTTGTTTTCAGATGCGCCATTTGAACGCAACCACCCAATGGTGCATCTGTATAACACTATGCTGGCTAAAATGCTAGCGCAGGACCTTCTCCCTTTTTCTTTTGTTTAAGGGGTGGGTTTTCTTGAAATGGTGGCAACGCTCTGCCCTAAATGGAAGGTTCCTAGCCGGTTCTATTTTGCCGGAGTTGCGGTTCCAGCACTACATGAAGATGTGCTGGAGGTGATTGGGGCAGCTTTGCAGAAGAGTGCTGTTCACACTAAACATCTGACAACAGACATGTGGACCAGTTGCCAAGCCCTTGATTACATGTGCATCACTGCACACTGGGTCTCTTTTTCAGGGGTTAAAGCAAAGCTAAACGCAGGTGTTGACAAGGACAAAGTTTATAAAGCTGCTCGGAAACATGCAACAGTAGCCATGTTTGCCATGGAGAAAACTCATACAGCAGAAAACATTTTGCATGAGTTTAACACAAAGGTCTTTCAATGGCTGTCCCTAAGAAAACGCAGCATTGGTTATGTTTCCACAGATAATGGCGCCAATGTAGTTAAGGCCATGGATAAGGGTAACTATTTCAGAGTGCCGTGTTAGGCGCACTGTATAAACCTGTTTGTTAAAAAATTCTTGCTTGAAGAAAGTCCAGTCTACCAGTTACTGACTACCTGCCGAAGAATGTGCACACATTTCAACCATTCTTTTAAGGCAAGTAAAGTACCAGTGAAAGCACTCATCCAGGAGATGGTAACACATTGGAACTCAACCTTCTACATGCTTGAGCGTCTGTATGAGCAGTATGCGGTAGTCGATCAGTATTTCTTTAAACTGGGTACACCTATGATAGACCTGAGGATACAGGTGGAGCAATGGGAGTTAGTTAAAAGCCTGACAGACATGCTTCGTCCTTTTGAGGTCTTCACGCGTGCAGTCAGCAGGGAGGACTGTATTTTGGGAAAAGCTATCCCATTGTTGTGCATGCTAGAGCACCAACTGAAGGCGGTGTCTTCTATGTTTCAAAAAGATGGAAAGGAAGAAGCATTTGAGTTGGTGGAGAAGTTATTACAGCGCCTACTTCGCGATGAACGTCTTGAAAAGATCCACACAGAACAGCATTACATTTCTGCTACTATTCTGGATCCACGGTACAAAAAGGCAGTGACAGGCAGAGTATTCTTTCCTTTTGATGACGCAGATGTTACAAAGTACAAACATTGGCTAGCTGTGTCAGCCACTCAGTTTGAAAGAGAACGGCAGGAAATTGAAGGAAAAGGCAGTAAATCAGCATCAGCAGGCCATCCGGAGTAAAAAAAATCCACTTCTGCATCTGTGGCAGAAGTGAGTGATTTTCCCTCTCAGCCGTTAATGACACCAGCAACCGTATCATTTGCACCAGACACAGCAGTAATATTGTGTGAAGAAGAGGATTGGCTAACTCAACTTGGGTTTGCTTCTCAAAAGGTCCCGGGAAAAAGTAAGCAAAGTGGAGGAACCCTGGAGAACCTTGAGTGGGTGGTGCAGGCCTATCTGAATGACTCAACTGAGGTCTATGTTCATCATGACCCATTGGCGTATTGGCATGGGAAAAGAGATATGTGGCCAGAGATCACCAACCTGGCTATAAATTACTTGTCTTGCCCACTCGCAAGCGTGTCTTCTGAACGTGTTTTCAGTGCTGCTGGTGGCATTGTAACTTCCAAAAGGACCTGCCTCTCGCCCAAAAATGTGGAGAGGTTAACAGTGATCAAGATGAATCAGCACTTCATACCACCAGATTACAAAAGACGAGGAGGACACCAACTTAGATGAGGGAAGTTTTTCTCTGTTAACTGACCTACTCCCGTCTGAATTCACAGAGTTTGAGGACAAGCTCTTCTTCCCTGACACCGAGCCCTGGAAATGAGTCAATGAATCACTAACTTTCTTTTTCGTCCTTATTCACTTTTATTCCTGTGTGTCAGTCTTTCTTTGTTTTGCAAAATCTATATAAGATAAACTTTAATCACCTAATCACAAAAACAAGCCCATCAGCAGAACTGTCTTCACTTATTTGCTTATTGATTTGAAGGTGCCACAGTCTGCATTCCTCAGGTTCACAAGTTCACAAGAACCTGCTCCTCTATCCTCCTCCTCCAGACTCCTATTTCCCTCAAAGCAGATGGCTGGATTACGCCCAATGAAGAAAGACTCTGCACTTGTTGGGGTGTTCTACTTCTTTGCGGGTGAGTTGGCGGGTCTGGGGCATTGCTTGGAAGGTGTAATACCGGCTAAAAGTGGTTTGGAGAAAATCGGAGCAGAACAAGTTTTTGCTCTTTTGATCACTTGCCTGTATTTGGGGTGCTGTTTGGGGGGCTTTTAGGTTGTTGGGGGTGGGTTATGGGGTCTATGAGCACTGCTGGCACATTCTAATGTTGATTGCATTTGTTGTACAGGAAATCCATGGTGGAAAAGGGGAGTTGGGGCCTAGCTGCAGAGCGCATTTGGATTGAATTCCAGGTAGGCCCCAAGTTTTCTAAGTGTGGCTTTTCCCGGGTTTTGCCTTTTGGCTTGTTGGGGGTGTTAAACTTGTTTTCGCCCAGGTTGACAGTTCTGGGGCCATTGCTGGGAAGGTCTAATACCCGAAAGAAAGTGTTTTGGAGACAATCCCTGGGGAAAAAGTTTTTGCATTTTCTGAAATTTAGCTTACTCTACCGTTTTCCGGGGGCTGTTTGTGGGGGTTCCTGGTATTTGTGGGGGTGGTTTGCGAGTCTTTGAGCAATGCTGGGTATGAATGAATGAATGAATGAAGAGTATCTTGTATTGCGCAAACTTAACCACAAGGGCATCAAGGCGCATGCAACATACAAACATATGGAAACCAAACGGCTGATACCACAAAATTTAGTAAACCTGAGAGAAGAGCCAAGTCTTCAGATGTTTACGGAAGATCGCCAGAGATGGTTGGCTGGAGAGTTCAAGGGGGAGCGAATTCCATAACTTAGGTGCCAAGGTGGAGAAGGCTCTTCCTCCCCAATTGGTTCTCCTGAATCTAGGGACCGTGAGTAGATTTCTGGAGGCTGAGCGGAGCGTTCTGTTAGGGGTATAAAGGCTGATTAGGGACCTGATCCCTTCCGAGCCTAAGCCATATACTGCCCTGTGAGCGAGGCATAGGAGCTTAAAAGAGATCCTGGCCTGAATCGGCAGCCAGTGAAGATCTTTTCTGGCCTTTGTTGATGATGAACGCCTAGGTAGGTTTAAAACCATCCTGGCTGCGGCGTTCTGGACCACCTGGAGACGCTGAAGTGACTTCTTGTTTATGCCCGCGTATAACGCATTACAATAATCAAGTCTGGAGCCCACCAGGGCAACCGTTGATTGTCTACGGGCATCGGATGATAAATAGGGGGTGATCTTTTTTAGTGTCCGGATGATGGCGCAACATTTTGCTTGCTTGCAAGTGGTTTGAATACAATCCATGGTGGGTAAGGGGGGATTTGGGCCTACTTCACTTTCAAAGTACGTTTTGTCACCATTTTCTACTAGGCCTTTGACACTGGAGCAGTATCGCACGTTTTTGAGATCTGATTGGGGGTCTTCTACATTTTTGCGCCTGGGTTTAGTAAGGGTCTGGGAGCACTGCTGGGAAGGTCTAATCTTGTTCTAAAAAACAGTTTACAGTACACCTAGCTTGAGGGGAAAGATCCTCTAAATTAATTCACCCATACTTATTTATCCTTCAAAAGGAGACTCAGACAGAGTACGCATTTTCAAAAATATTGTACTGTTTATTAGGAAACTCAAAGTGTGACTTTTTGCACTACACAGCGTACATACCTTATATTTATTTGTCAGTGGTGTTCTAATATCACTTCCTGTTTTTCCATCAATAATTACAGGCCGGGTTTCAGCCTGTGCAATGGGAAAAAAAGGATGAAGTCAGACTTCACATTAGCGAGCCGCAATTCAGCATCCGCCAGGTAGGCAGTGGACAGGGTGTCTTCTGGTCACCAACATTGATGGACGGAGCGGAGCGTCAGATGGAATGGAGGAGTCCCGCTAATAAGAGGAATGGTTGGATGCATGCAACTTCCCAAATTCAACAGGACAACTACAACAACACACAGATACAGTATCCGTTCTTTTCTAATTATTTTTTAAGTAATGTTATTGCTGTGAACTTCTATGAGTGTGACTCTGCATTTCTTTGATCTCTGCTTCTAAATTCATCCCTACAGCCATTGTATAGATTTTACTTCTGCTATTTTTAAACCTAATTTAATGTACGAAGTGTTTCTCTGAGTGCAGAGATAGGCAAGTGAAAACGCATAATTATTACTGCAGCCCTGTACTGTCGCATTCTTTCATTCACGGTTGTCCAAAGTACTACTTACTTTTCAGTAACCATGCATGCAGTAGTGCATGCACTTCCTTTATGTCACTTAAAAGATTTATGGATAGCTTTGTACCCAAAGATTTGTTTATCTTCAATTATTGTTTGTCCATGCTGTGCTTTTTTTTCTTCTCTCAACAAAACTTTCCCAAAAACCCCCATTCCCATCCATTTTCCAAACCCTAACCCTCTTCCCCCGGGCTGTGCGGTTTTGATTGATGTGTTACTAAAAGACAGCAATAACTCCACACACTTGCTGGGGAGGATAAGGTCATAGCAACAGGCTGGTGAAGGAATCCGAGGATATATTCTTGCTCAGCTTGACACAGACCCATGACTATTGGTAAATGAAAGCAGATTTTCATGTGCGCCATCAACTTGATTGATCATCAAGAACATACTCTTCCTAGACGTGGCAAAATGATTACGCTGCGGTGTCCTTCACCTTCAGTACTATTTCTTGTAGTAGTAGCCAATGTCAAAGAAATTCAACGCAAGTAGTAGTTATACTTTCAATACGTTACCATTTGTTAGGCTACACTGTGGCACTGTTCTAGTGTACTGCCACCTGCTATATTCTCTATTGTACCGTTCTAATGCTAAGGTAAGGACAAACAAGGTTTCATTTTCTTTTTTTTCATATTCTGCAACTGCCACTGTCTGACACCAGTAGTACCACCGCAATGATGACATTTCATCCGCCCAGGATTGCCAACCTTAATCGCAATTTCCCGTGCAGCCAGCCCTGCTCCTAGCCCTATTTCCAAACACAAATTGCAGGTAAGATAAGCGTTTGGGGGGAGGTAGTACAATGGAGTATTAGGAGAGACGAAAGACTGACGGTAGTACTAGTAAAGTCCTAGGACTATTGAATTCACTTACTCTGTGAGAGGTACTTAGTTTTGAAAACATTTGGGCAATTACTTGCACAACTTGAATCAAGATGCCACTTAAGTTTCATGAAAACAAACTTACTGTTAAACCCCCACCCACCAGCCTCAAAAGCAGTAAAAAACATGTATGATAAGATAAAGTTTAAAGTATATTTATATTCCTAACATAAATATTCCCCCGCAAGACCCAACCCACCGCCCCTCCCTAACCCCAACGAATGTCCGTGAAAAGTCCAAAAAACCCAACTCCAAATTTCCATCCCCAGAAGTCTTTAAAAAAGGGGCAAGGGACAGTTTCCTCCTACTGCTGGCTGCTGTTCATTTTTCGGGCTAAGTCGGCATGCTCCTTGCGGAGGGCCTCGAGCAGGGTTTAGGTGTTCAACAGCTCCTGCTCGAGGTAGGACACCCTGAGTGAAAGGCGGTGCAACCTTTTTTGGTACTGCTGTGGGGGGCAGCTGATTTTTTTGCTGCTCGGCGGTGGCGGGTGGCTGCGGTACCCCGGCTCCGTACCGCTGGAGACCTGCTGCGCTGACTGGCTGACCCAGGGAGCGCGGAGGAGGATGCAGCTGTCCTGGTCGATGTTGTGGTCGACTGCGTGTCCCCCTCCTCATGGGCCACCAGCCGCCGATATTCGGCGACAGTCGTCTCCAGCCTCCGTTGCCGGGCCCTTTTAGCCAGCTCCTTCCGTGTTGGTTTGGAAGGAGCATCTATATGAAGAAAGAAAGACATAGTCTGTAACCAATTCTCTTTAAGATTAACACAAAATGATTCAGCAGAAAGTTGTGTCACAGTAGAACTAGCAACTTGCAAGCGCAGTACATATCTATTGTGGCCAGTATCTATCTAACCTCCCACTTCTTCATCCTTGCTCTAACATTAGTGGGAGTTTAAGGAATCAATTCTACGAGCACTATGGACTCACTCCATTAGAGTCGACTATGACAGTACACCAGTCTTCTTCTTCTTCTTCTCTCTTGTTTAGCAAAATTGGTACGTTAACTTCTGCAAGCCGGCATAATTCCAGCGCAGTCAATTTGCACCCGAGAAAAACAGACGCCCGCCATGATGAGTGAGACAGACTTGAGTTACTGAACCAGTACAGTACATGCAGGTGGTGATGCTCTTACTTTTCTATTACGGGTGGCACTGAGAATACTCTGTTACAAGGGCTACTGCTTAATTAATTTAACCTTCACCCTACAGTGCCAATGAATACTAGAAAAGGAAAATGAAGAAGATAAATAATCTGATTATCTATCACTGCACATGGTATGTATTTGCTTACATATGGGATGACTTTAGGTGCTTTGCTTTTTATTGAGTGAACAGTGATAAATCCACACATGTATGACCGAGTTCTACTAAACTTATTAACAGAGGTAGTGAGTGGCCATCATAATAGCCAGATATATGCTGTGCTTGCAATAAAAACTACTGCTACTATTCATGGTAGTATTCGGACAAAATTAAAACTTCTTTTCCTTGCCTTTCCTACACTGGAACGGACGTGCGGGTGCGGTGTTACATGCTCTTCAAATTAACACTTAGTTCATCCAGTGACCGTCTACTCTCTCTAGATACACATATGCTATCTAAGAGTCTGTTAGTACCATGATCCAGGCATCCATCCATTCAAACTATATGTCAATCATTTTTCTTCATGTCTCTCATCTGGATAAACCTTAGGTTTTCTCATGGGAAAACAACCTTTTCATTTTATTTGGGAAACCTCAAGCCATACATCCGTGCTTGACTTGCATTTGAATTTCAACCAAAGGATATATTGCGCACACATACAGTTTCTATTTCACCCACCCAGGCTGTTCCCCTTCCACCCATCCTTGCTTCATCCTTCACCCAGCCATGCATCATATTCCTTCCCAGCCACCTCAGCCACCAATCAAACATGTATCATTCTTCTTTGTCAGTCATCATTACTTTTAACTTGCTCGTCCTTCCACACTTACTTACACCCTTCTTTCGCTTTTCGTTCATCCCATTTTCTGATGCCCGCTCACTTACATTTCCATTTATGAGTTAGCATAATGTGTCTAACTAATGATGTATTCATTTATGCATTTACGTTTATATTCTCCATCTCATTATTTATTTATGCGTGTGATGTTATTCAGTTTTCTTAGCTTAGCTTGTGTGCCACCATTTTGGGGTGCTTCTCTCTGCGTGCGAGTCGCACTCGCTCATTCCCCCCTCCCGTAGGAATAGGAAAAACCCTGAACGCAGCAGTTTTCGTTTCTTAGCTAACTGTGACCGAAACTAATAACAAAAACCTAATCAGTAATGTTCTCATGTGCTGGAGATGCTGAGGCCCTGCTCCGCGGCCTTGGGCAGAGATAACCAAATGTTACTATTGCAGGTGCAGATGCCTCTTGTGTGAGGCCATTGTTCACCCTCTCCGGGGTCCAGTACTTTTCCAGTATGGGCGTGTTTTACTTTGCTATACCATGTTATAATGTATTGCTGTGATGAGATGAGTCAGTCCTCTCGGCACACTCCTAGGGGTGAGGTCGGACAGGGCTCTCTCATATGGGAGTTTGTGGCATAATAAAATACTTTGCTTATTCTTCTCAACTGTCCGGCTGACATCTTACTTGGTAATTATAGGTGAGTGCGGTAAGTCACTCGGGTGGTTTTGAGCCACGCTTATCACCATCCATCAAGTTCATCTCAGGTCTGATTTGGATTCTCAAAAAAAAATTCACAGCTGAGTTGTAGTAAATTTAGAGGAGGCTACTACCTGGTTGATAAAAACGTTGTTCTAAATTTGAAAGTCTTCTTAACAGTATAGTAACTTAACTGTACAACATATATACTACACCCGTGCAGAGAGCACACTCTGTAGTCTGCAATCTCAATAAGTAAGGAATATAAGAGCTTACCACTGCCCGCCACTACCGTGGCAACCCTCACAGCAGTTTCCTCCGGTACTTGCACCGCCTCCTCCCCAGAAGTGTCCTCCTCCACCTCCGTGCTGGCCCCGGCACCAGATGTTCCACCTACAAAGTACATTTAAGAATGTTAGATGTCAAAGACATACACCACTCACTAGTTTTTTTGTCTAGGAATGAAGAAATGTGAATACAGAAACCAATCTAATAATTTGTGACTGTCTACTCTAAAGTAAACATGTCCCTTTTTCCAGGCTAGGGTGTTGTCTTGCTGCACTTTTTGGCACAACTGATGAATGCTTGCTTTTTAACATGCACCATTTTTCTCATAACAGACAGAAACTTCACTTCTAAGAACAAGAGCAAGATCAGATCATCATCACTAGGACGGAGTGACCAACGATTCAGCACCAAAAAGAAAGTTCAAACCAGGTGAGGGCTCGGCTCACCCACAACAAATGTGTGAAATAAATCACTAAGCACTTTTCCAGTTTTTTATCAACCGTTTATGTTTTATGACAAGCTTGATTTTAATAAATGTTTTAACTTTTAATAATGCTTTAAAACTTAAATAGACTCTGTGGTTTTTGGTCAAGAGTGACTGAGCAAAAGGTTTTGCAATTTGCAAGCATTAGTCCGTGCCTCTGACACTTCTGGACTTTGACTCCGTACTCTTGTCCTGCGTTGGATAATCATCACTGGGGATCAATCATCGATGAATTCGGGAGCTAAATGACTCTGCCACACTATCTAGTCAGTAAGGAGATTGGGGGTTCTTCAAAGTCTGTTATCACTGAGGTATGTGGAAAGTCTGCCTGCGCCTATTATAATTGATAAACAATGCACTATTTAGTGTCCATAGTTCTGTTTGTGCAGATTTGTCCCTGCAACAGTAGTAGTATGGATTGTTCTCCTATCCAAACCAAAAGTAAAGTAGTATCTTATTCTTTCTTGGTGGTCATTCACATTTTATTGTTGGGAATTGTCAAAGCATGAACATTTAGAAGACTTGAAAAGTCATTATGGACAATCCCAAAGGACTGCACTCAGTGCATAGAGCTATTGCTGACTAGAATGGGATTTCGTTTAACACCTTTTGCCAAATGTGCAATCTTAGTTAGCTACACAGACAGACTAATAAGAATAATCCAGTAATACCACAGGGAGTCATAGTAAAGGCAGGATAAGAATTTAGATACAGTCTACAAGAAGATCAAAGATGATTTAGAAAAAATCGAATGAGGAACGCTAGGAAAAAATAGGTACTCTATATTAAAATGAAAACTTACCGGGGCCAGCAAAGGAGCCCTCGCCTCCCCGATCCTGGCCTTCTACAGCAGCAGCAGCCGATACCACCTCCTCTGTCCTCTTGCCCCTGGGGGGAGCTGATGTACAACATGAAAGAAAGAAAGACCCGAAAACATGGATGATTGATATCAACCAAATCAAACATTTCAAAAGAACAATAACAAAATATTTTGGCGAAATAGCAAAGAGACAGCTATTCCACAGGATATATTGATCTATCTCATGTGGTCTACTACGTTATTAGTATTGCTTGATTTGCGGACCGTCGACTTGGAAAGTTATGTATCTCACTAAACAAACTACTTCGCCTAGGACTGGCAGGCAGCAGTCCGCAGCACGCAAAGTGACAGACAAACTCCATTGTGATTACAGATCACTGACAACACAAAAAAGTTTCCTACTACATTAACCAGTCATTAAAATACTCAAACTATTAATCCACCACCACTATTTCTTCTTATTGCCAGGTGTACAAAGGAAGGACTGGACTTGAGTCTGTAGGGGCAGATTTACAAGCCCCTTGCGGCTCTTTTGCTCCGTTGTTGCGTGACTTTTGTGACGCAGCTGCAGAACAAAAGAGGCGCCATGGTGCGGCGTATATTAACAACGTGATGCATATGGGAGATGCATCACGTTGTAAAGCCCTGCACCATCAGGGGGCGTTCCGGCGCAAGTGTGGGCGTTCCTGCGCAGGAACGCATCCTGAAAGTGCTGAGGGAAATCTACAAGATTTCAATCAGTCACTTTTAGGACGATGATGCGTGACTCAAACTCTGCGCCTGCTTGAAGCAGACGTACGGCTTGACGCAGCATTGGGGAGATAGGGCACCCCAGAGCATTGCTGGAGCTGCGCCATCGTTGCGACGCAACTCCAGCAATGCGCCTCCTTTACGGCACAGATGTGTAACGCTTTGGTGACATTTTGGGCCCATGGTGCGTCGCATTGTAAATACGGCGCACCATGGGTGGTGGTGGCGTGGTGTACAATTACTGGCGCATCCCTGCTACTTTGCAGTGATGCACCGGTAATTAAAAATCTGACCCTTAGTGTCTAGCATTACGCAGTTCTTTAAACTACACTCATACATAATTTCTCAGGCCAATGAAATGAACACAAAATTGAAAACAAATAAGCATAGTAGCAACGCTACTGAGAAGGAGAGCAGTGCACCTGAAATGCACAGAAGATTTTGAAATATAATTTACCTACAATGTAATCGGCAGCATTATTGCTCTTGGTAAAAAACTAAAATGTGCAATATAATAACACAGAGCAGGAGAAAACAGAGTAGTGATGAAATAGCTACTACTACTCACCAAGCCCGGGGATCGCGACACCGAGCAGGTCGAGCAGTTCACATTCCCGGTCCAGGAGATCCGTCCAATGGTGGGTGGCCTGGTTGTAGATGCGCCGGACCCGAGAGTGAGAATACATGGCCCAGCACACCTTCTACCACCGCTTCTGGCGTTCCCTGAGCCCGTACCCGCTTGTGATCTTGCAGCCTGCCGCGATGATCCAGGGGAGGCAGCGCTGTACATAGTACACTAGTGCGGCCACCTCCTCTGCGCTTAAGATCTCCCGTGGCATCACTAGCTCCCCCCTCAAACACCCGCACGGGAGCCGGGCACAGGGTGCGGGACTCTTCCCCTTCTCGGGCTGCTTCCTGGCTCCCTTTACCATGGTCTGGGCAGAAAGGAAGGTAAATAAGAAATAAGAAATAGAATAGGGAAGAAGAAAAGAAAAGAGTTTAAAAAAGTAGTTTAAAATTACCCAAAAGTAGCAGAAAACACAAAAATATAGAGCTAGAAAAATAGAGGGATAGATATTAAGTAAAATAGATTAAAAAAAACTTCAAACAAGCAAAGGATGGCAGAGATTGAGAGAGGATACAGAAAGGATGCCCAGAACCATAGCAATGAATGAAAAACTAGATGGCCGCGCCCGTTCACGACTGCGTGGGTAAGTTCGCGCTAGACTTGTACGAGCGAGCCGCACACTTCGCGAGATTACACATAGCGCCCGGAAACGGAAATACGTCACGCAAACAAGATGGCCGCGCCCATGTACGACCACTAGGGTAACTTCGCCTCATTGCGCTACAAGCGGCTTGCGAAAACGCAAAAAAACATGCAAACTAACACGCCGCAAAAAAACAAATCCCATATTCGCACGAATTCGCAGCTTACGAATTCGATCTCACGCAAATTCGCGCCCCGTGAATCCAGCAAAATTGCAAAAAAAGGATTTTTGCAAAACTAAAAGCACTCAGCAGGTGCAAAAGTTCAAGCTCATCAATAGTAACCATTCCCTGTAGTGCTTCCTGAGGAGCCCCTCCAGAGTTCAGTTGCCTACTTGCAACTATTCTATGACCCTGCTCTGACCCTCACAGCAGGCTCCTAATTCATGCATGTCAGTTGAGGCGGGGCAGGTGTGCTAACAAATTTAGCAAAACTGAAAGGACTTAGCAGGTGCAAAAGTTCAAGCTCATCATTAATCAGGAAGCACTTACAGCTAAGGAAGCAGGTGCCAGCTCAAATTCAGTGACACATTAATCAGCCCCAAATTAATTCATGTCAGTTGAGGCAGGGCAGGTGTGCTTTTCCCCCCATAATCTACAGTGATAAACCAGAGGGTGGCAGTGATGAACCAGAGGGTGGCATGGGTGAACCAGAGGGTGGCAGTGGTGAAACAGAGGGTGCTGTGATGAACCAGACGTAGAAACAACATGGTTGCGATCGTTGCGACCCGACAAGTAAGTTCGCGTTTGCGAACTGGTAAAAAAACCCTCGCGAACTGGCAGAAACCCTTGCGAACACAAAAAAAAATCCGCAAATTCACGAAAGTTCACGAATTTTGCGGATTGCGAATTCGTAAATACGAAAATTTGCTTATTGCAAATTTGAAAAATTTGCCCATACTTATATATCATACAGCTAATTACCAGATTTGCTAACGTTTGCACTATGTGAGAAATTTCAACATTTCAAACCCGACAAAAATTTAATAGAGGAAAAGGCCTACTATTTACTGGGACATGTGGATTTTGATGCTGAAAGCACTATAATGTGCATATTATTCCCCAAAATTAGAATAGTTGCAATGTAGGTGACCTAATTAGTTATGAACTCTGAGGTGCTAAAGTTTAATAATGAGATGTATTCCGGCTATATGTGTGGCATACATGTGATCCAAGTTTCAGCAGTAAAAGAAAAACTTGGCAGGGACAGAAAAGCTATGTCAGTGAAAAACCTTTAACCCACTGAATAAGAAAATGAGAGGAAGGCAAGAAAGCCAATCCAGCACAGACTGAGGCTGGGCACCACGTCTTACAAACCCCAAGTCCACATTGAGGGCACCAGGAAGGCTAAGTCTAACCCATATGAGCATTAATCCAATCCCACCTCCAATCTTTCGGGAGTCAGGGAAGTTCAGACCAAGTATCAGAATCAGTAAGACACATCCCCCCAAAAGAACCCATCAATGATGCCTGGAGGAAAGGACATTCACGAGACAGGGATACATGCTCAGAAGGGAGCACTGAGGGGTTGGGGGTAATTCCATATGCATTCCACATATCAAGTTTCATCTTCAGCTTTAGAAAACAAACACACACACTAGCCATACGCTAGATAGGAGTTGGAGAACAGTAAGTGAAACATAAAAAGAGCACAACACAGTACCCAACAAGCCAAACAAGGAAACATGTGCATACAATAACAAGCAAGATGCAGTGGTGAGATAGGAAACATCCCTCAAGCCCCATGCCCAGAAAGTAGCAAAGAGTTAAGCCCAGAGCCCAGTCTGTTCCACAGGGTAGAAAATTGAGGGAACTCACCCGAACTTCAGTGAAATGGAGTGCTACATAAATACAGTGCCAGTAGAAGCCAGGCCACACGCTGTAAGAGGGTCTAACACTACAGCAAAAGTGGAAACACAATACACAGTATCAACAAACAGCAAGCATAAAAGACGAAACATCCCCTACAAGGTAAACAAAAATTATTATTTTTTTCTGTTTAAAAAGCTTTATTAAATGACAACTGTTACATAAAAGATAGGCCATTAAAAACAATATAGCTGGAACATAATTGAAGCAGAGAAATAGGCAGTAAACAAAGAAGAAAGCTGTTTTCATTTTATCAATAACACAGAGAGAAGAAAAAAGGAGGATGGGGTAAAGAAAAGAGAAGGAAGAAAGGGGAAGAAAATTACATCTCTATAATTGAAGAGTGAGAAAAGCAGATGGTAGAACAATTACAGAAGAAGCAAACGTGTTAAATATCAAAGAAGTAAAACAAAAGTGAAAGGAAACTAGGGAAACATAATATATAGAAGAAGGCAGAGACAAATATATTTTATGAAGGTTGAAAATTCTCAGAACAATTACGTACTGTAGGTATTAGAACATTGTTTAATTATTGGGGAATGAAGACCAGAATAAATCTCTATTTACATATGGTTTAACAGAGGAATCAAATGCAGTATATAATCTATGGTAATGACATAAAGTATTCCACCAGGACTTCACTGAAAGATTAGATGAACATTTCCAGTTAAGCGTGATTTGCTGGAAAGGTAAAGTCAAATAAACCCTTGTCAAGTAAAGACAACCCCAAAGATTCCGTTAAACCTCCTGTAAAAAGAATACTGTTTGATAGAGGAGTATGTAGGTTAAAAATAGCTGAGATGTGTTTCCAAACATTTTTCCAAAAAGGAAGAGACAGCAGTTCAAGAAAATAGTAGGCGCATCAAATCAGCCATTGGGAAGAGACAGGACTAACAATACTTATTGTTAGTATGCGCAAACTTAGCTATAGATGAGGGTGTATAGTATTATCTATGGTAGAGGAAGAACAGGGACTGAGTAGTGGAAGCAAACCTAGAGATCTTTAAAGACCTAGCCCATAGTTTGTTCCAAAAGTCTATGATCCAGCCACAATCCAGATACGCCTCCCAGGCAGTCTAAATCTTAGATTTAGCTTGAGTAACATCAGTAGTAAGAAGATGTTTATAAATCAAGGCGGTTTTAAGACTCACAATTATGATTCTGAAAAGTGGATCTACTATGGAAGTAGATTCAATAGAGGGAAGAGAGTAAAACACATCAAGGATGATTTCGATAAGAGATTAACATTTGTGCCAGAATGAGCGTGGGCAATTGAAGGTGTTTCAAAATTGGGGGAAAGAACATGGGGACAAACCATCAAACATATCCCTAACCCAGATAATACATTTCAGTCTCAGGTTTTCCAAAAAAGAGGTCTATTATTAATAGAAATAAGACGGTTGTACCAAAGGGGGGACTGAAGAAAAATGTCCCTAGAAGACATTTTCAATCGACAATGAGGTGTTAACAAAGAGCAGGTATGTTTAAACTGCGGAAGAGATGTGGTATTGACCTTTGTTGTGAAGGCAAGAACTTCCTTAACAGAAAAAGGTACACATAAAAAAATGTTCAATTGGGACCCACAGAGGAGTAAACGGGGAGACTTCAGTAAGAAGCCATTTAGAAGCTAGCCGAAGACAGACGGCCTTATGGTATAATTGAAAGTTGGGAAAATTCACTCCACCCACAGATTTAGGTCTACAAAGTTGTGAGAGAGAAATTCCAGGTTTCATATTATTCCACAAAAAATATGAAAGGGAATCAAGTTTTTTAAAATAAATGCAGGTGAAGAGACCTAACAGTGGAACCTTCTTAAGCTCAGCACCTAACATAAAGTAGCCCCAGATCATAATTGATACGCCTACCAGGTTCGCAGGGGTTCGTGTGCACACTGAGTAGCACCCACTGCAACACTGCTAGCTCCCTGGGGAACTGGATCAGAACATAACAGCACAGGTGCACCACAGTATTTAACATATAATGAAACAATATAGTGTACAATCTCAATAAATCACTGAAGTGAAGGTTCCTTGATTTGATTTCTTTATTTCAAATGGAAAATTGGAGCACCATACAGCCGACGCGTTTCATCCCTAGGAGGGGACTTCTTCAGGGCGGTAATAAAAAGTGCTTCACGTAGGGATGATAAGTGAAGATCTAAAGGTATAATGTCACAGTGACCCAATAGGCTTGTCTCACCAAATTGAAGCCAAGTAGTCCAATGATCGTATACTAACGAAGTTATCCGCTGATTTGTGAAGGATCTAATATAAATCGCTCCAAAATGTAAGTCCGCACATATCAAAAGGTCTATTTAGTGTATAATTAGGATGTACGATCACACAGAGCGGGGTCAATCAAAATAGGTCCTTTGTGTAGACTGCCGGAGGACTCATGGAGGCTTTCTGGAAGGATCTCGTCACTACCGATCGTCATGATCAAATCCCGATTTGGGCACATAAGTCTACACAAAGGGAGAAGTCTGAAATTTCTTGCATTAGAGGAGGGATAGAAGTGTCAAGATGGGAAATCAAGAGTAAGTTGTCTTCTGCATAAACAGATAATTTCAACAGTTGATCACAATAAACAAAACCAAAGATAGAAGTATTCTGACGGATACAAGATAGAAATGGTTCAAGAGCTATAAAAAAAAAAAGGGGCGAGAGAGGGCATCCTTGACGCACACTACTCTGTAAATTAAAGAGTTGAGAAACAAGATATTAACTAGAAAGTAAACTTTATGAGCTGAGTATAATAGAGAAACCAGAGAGATGAAGTTAGGACCAAAACCATGCCATTGAAGGGCTTTAAATAAAAAGTAAAAACAACAATTGATGGACAGAATGCAGAACAATGTCATACATTCACCCCAGTACAGAGATCTGGGCCTAAATCCATAATTTTTTAGCACTCCACACCACCCCAGTTCAGACATGGCCAAATGCAAATCAGCCTTGACCCTGTGCCTCATGGGAACAGTCCAGCCCGAAATGCCAAGCCATGTCTTCCCTGGACCGGAATCAAGCATCCTAGGACCGGTTTCTGGCTATCAGCCGTCCTCAGCCAGGATAGCTTGACTCCAGTGGTGTGGAGGGCACGGGACTCACGTCTGAGCATACCCGCCCCACTCGGGGTGGCAAATGCAAAAACAACAATTGATGGACAGAATGCAGAACAATGTCATACATTCACCCCAGTGCAGAGATCTGGGCCTAAATCCATTGTTTTTTTGCACCCCACACCACCCCAGTTCAGACATGGCCATATGCAAATCAGCATTGACCCTGTGCCTCATGGGAACAGTCCAGCCCGAACTGCCAAGCCATGTCTTCCCTGGACCAGAATCAAGCATCCTAGGACCGGTTTCTGGCTATCAGCCATCTTCAGCCAGGATAGCTTGACTCCAGTGGTGTGGAGAGCGCGGGACTCACGTCTGAGCATACCCGTCCCACTCGGGGTGACAAATGCAAAATCAACAATTGATGGACAGAATGCAGAACAATGTCATACATTCATCCCAGTACAGAGATCTGGTCCTAAATCTATCGTTTTTTTGCACTCCACACCACCTCAGTTCAGACATGGCAATATGCAAATCAGCCTTCACCCTGTGCCTCATGGGAACAGTCCAGCCCGAACTGTCAAGCCATGTCTTTCCTGGACTGGAATCAAGCATCCTAGGACCGGTTTCTGGCTATCAGCCGTCATCAGCCAGGATAGCTTGACTCCAGTGGTGTGGAGAGCATGGGACTCACGTCTGAGCATACTCATCCCACTCGCAGTGACAAATGCAAAAAAAACAGTTGATGGACAGAATGCAGGAAAATGTCATACATTCACCCCAGTACAGAGATATGGGCCTAAATCCATCGTTTTTTGCACTCCACACCACCCCAGGATGCTTGATTCCGGTCAAGGGAAAACATGGCTCGGCAGTTCGTGCTGGACTGTTCCCATGAGGCACAGGGTCAAGGCTGATTTCCATATGGCCATGTCTGAACTGCTGTGGTGTAGAGTGCAAAAAAACAATGGATTTAGGCCCAGATCTCTGTACTGGGATGAATGTATGACTTTGATCAGCATTCTGTCCATCAATTGTTGTTTTTGCATTTAACACCCCGAGTGGGATGGGTATGCTCAGACGTGAGTCCCATGCTCTCCACATCACTGGAGTCAAGCTATCCGGGGTGATAATGGCTGATGGACAGACACCGGTCCCAGGATGCTTGATTCCGGTCCAGGAAAGACATGGCTTGGCAGTTGGGGTTAGACTGTTCGCATGAGGCTCAGGGTCAAGGCAGATTTGCATAGGGCCATGCCTAAACTGGAGTGGTGTGGAGTGCAAAAAAACGATGGTTTTAGGCCCAGATCTCTGTACTGTGGTGAATGTATGACATTGGTCTGCATTCTTTTTTTTTTTTTTTTAATTTTTTTTTGTGTCCTCATATATGCCACCAGTTAATATCTGCTCTAAAATAGGCGCTCTTCAAGCCACTGTCACAAACTATCCTTTCCAGCCCTCGTGTTTGTGGATAGCTGTAGAAGATTGCCCAGAGGAATGGTCGTTACCCGTCCAACTTCCTTTCGAATTGGTTCTTGCAACAAGGAAGGACAGGACCACTTACCTCTGGCATAATCATTGGACTATTGTTACCTTTCAATCCAGGCATTCAGTGCTGACCACAACCTGACAGCTTTATCACCCCCACATAAAACATCAAATTTACTCACCGCCACGATGTATTTAAGACAGTCTGCAAATTTCGGGGGTGATGCAGATTTCCATGCTTTGCAGATCTCTCTTCTAGCAATGGTCATAACATAAAAAATAAACTGTGATAAGTTACTGTTAAACACATAATCAGGCAATAGGCCAAAGAAAACCAATCTAGGTGTACATTGAATTGAGACCGACAGAACCTCTTCTAAGAAGTTACACAATTGTTCCCAAAAAATTTGCTATATTTGGACATTCAAAGAACATATGAATATCATTTGCGCTCATTAGATTGCACCTAGGACAAAAGTATTGCACCCCAGAGATCCTAGAAAGTTTAGCTGGGGTCCAATACACTCTGTGTAATGTGTATAAATGATTTCTTCTTAAATTAGAAGGTTTAATTATCTTTTGGGATAGAGAAAAAGAGTCAACCCACAATTTCTCAACATCCTTTTTGCATTTGACACCCCGAGTGCGATGGGTATGCTCAGACGTGAGTCCCATGCTCTCCACACCACTGGAGTCAAGCTATCCTGGCTGATGACGGCTGATAGCCAGAAACAGTTCCGTGGATGCTTGATTCCGGTCCAGGAAAGACATGGCTTGGTAGTTCGGGCTAGACTGTTTCCATGAGGTCAGGGTCAAGGCTGATTTGCATATGGCCATGTCTGAACTGGGGTGAAGTGGAGTGCAAAAAAAGATGGATATAGGCCCAGATCTCTGTACTGGGGTGAATGTATGACATTGTTCTGCATTCTGTCCATCAACTGTTATTTTTGCATTTGTCACCCCGAGTGGGATGGGTATGCTCAGACGTGAGTCCAATGCTCTCCACACCACTGGAGTCAAGCTATCCTGGCTGATGATGGCAGCAGCCAGAAACCGGTACTAGGATGCTTGATTCTGGTCCAGGAAAGACATGGCTTGGCAGTTCGGCCTGGACTGTTCCCATGAGGCACAGAGTCAAGGCTGATTTGCATAGGCCCATGTCTGAACTGGGGTGGTGTGGAGTGCAAAAAAACGATGGATTTAGGCCCAGATCTCTGTACTGCGGTGAACGTATGACATTGTTCTGCATTCTTTCCATCAACTGTTGTTTTTGCATTTGTCACCCCGAGTGCGATGGGTATGCTCAGACGTGAGTCCCATGCTCTCCACACCACTGGAGTCAAGCTATCCTGGCTGAGGACGGCTGTTAGTCAGAAACTGGTCCTAGGATGCTTAATTCCGGTCCAGGAAAGAAATGGCTTGGCAGTTCGGGCTGGACTATTCCCATGAGGCAGAGGGTCAAGGCTGATTTGCATATGGCCATGTCTGAACTGGGGTGGTGTTGAGTGCAAAAAAACAATGGATTTAGGCCCAGATCTCTGTACTGGGGCGAATGTATGAAATTGTTCTGCATTCTGTCCATCAACTGTTATTTTTGCATTTGTCACCCCGAGTGGGATGGGTATGCTCAGACGTGAGTCCCATGCTCTCCACACCACTGGAGTCAAGCTATCCTGGCTGATGCCGGCTGATAGCCAGAAACCAGTCCTAGGATGCTTGATTCAGGTCCAGGAGAGACATGACTTGGCAGTTCGGGCTGGACTGTTCCCATGAGGCACAGGGTCAAGGCTGATTTGCATATGGCCATGTCTGAACTGGGGTGGTGTGGAGTACAAAAAATGATGGATTTAGGCCCAGATCTCTGTACTGGGGTGAATGTATGACAATGTTCTTGCATTCTGTCCATCAACTGTTGTGTTTGCATTCATCACCCCGAGTGGGATGGGTATGCTCAGACATGAGTCCATGCTCTCCACACCACTGGAGTCAAGCTATCCTGGCTGATGATGGCTGATAGCCAGAAACTGGTCCTAGGATGCTTGATTCCAGTCCAGGAAAGACATGGCTTGGCAGTTCCGGCTGGACTGTTCCCATGAGGCACAGGGTCAAGGCTTATTTGCATATGGCCATGTCTGAACTGGGGTGGTGTGGAGTGGAAAAAAAACGATGGATTTAGGCCCAGATCTTTGTACTAGGGTGAATGTATGACATTGTCCTGCATTCTGTCCATCAACTGTTGTTTTTGCATTTGTCACCCCGAGTGGGATGGGTATGCTCAGACGTGAGTACCATGCTCTCCACACCACTGGAGTCAAGCTATCCTGTCTGATGACAGCTGATAGCTAGAAACTGGTCCTAGGATGCTTGATTCCAGTCCAGGAAAGACATGGCTTGGCAGTTCTGGCTGGACTGTTCCTATGAGGCTCAGGGTCAAGGCTGATTTGCATAGGGCCATGTCTGAACTGGGGTGGTGTGGAGTGCAAATAAACGATGGATTTAGGCCCAGATCTCTGTACTGGGGTGAATGTATGACATTGTTCTGCATTCTGTCCATCAACTGTTGTTTTGCATTTGTCATCCAGAGTATGATGGGTATGCTCAGACGTGAATCCCATGCTCTCCACACCACTGGAGTCAAGCTATCCTGGCTGATGACTGCTGATAGCCAGAAACCGGTCAAAGGATGCTTGATTCCGGTCCAGGAAAGACATGGCTTGGCAGTTTGGGCTGGACTGTTCCCATGAGGCACAGGGTCAAGGCTGATTTGCATATGGCCATGTTTGAAGTGGGGTGGTGTGGAGTGCAAAAAGAGGATGGATTTAGGCCCAGCTCTCTGTACTGTGGTGAATGTATGACATTGTTCTGCATTCTTTCCATCAACTGTTGTTTCTGCATTTGTCACCCCGAGTGGGATGGGTATGCTCAGACGTGAGTCCCATGCTCTCCACACCACTGGAGTCAAGCTATCCTGGCTGAGGACGGCTGATAGTCAGACACTGGTCCTAGGATGCTTAATTCCGGTCCAGGAAAGAAATGGCTTGGCAGTTCGGGCTGGACTATTCCCATGAGGCAGAGGGTCAAGGCTGATTTGCATATGGCCATGTCTGAACTGGGGTGGTGTTGAGTGCAAAAAAACAATGGGTTTAGGCCCAGATCTCTGTACTGAGGTGAATGTATGACATTGTTCTGCATTCTGTCCATCAACTATTGAGTTTGCATTTGTCACCCCGAGTGGGATGGGTATGCTCAGACGTGAGTCCAATGCTCTCCACACCACTGGAGTCAAGCTATCCTGGCTGATGATGGCTGATAGCTAGAAACCAGTCCTAGGATGCTTGATTCCGGTCCAGGAAAGACATGGCTTGGCAGTTCTGGCTGGACTGTTCCCATGAGGCTCAGGGTCAAGACTGATTTGCATAGGGCCATGTCTGAACTATGGTGGTGTGGATTGCAAGAAAATGATGGATATAGGCCCAGATCTCTGTACTGGGGTGAATGTATGACATTGTTCTGCATTCTGTCCATCAACTGTTATTTTTGCATTTGTCACCCCAAGTGGGATGGGTATGCGCAGACGTGAGTCCCATGCTCTCCACACCACTGGAGTCAAGCTATCGTGGCGGATGACGGCTGATAGCCAGAAACCGGTCCTAGGATGCTTGATTCCGGTCCAGGAAAGACATGGCTTGGCAGTTCAGGCTGGACTGTTCCCATGAGGCACATGGTCAAGGCTGATATGCATATGGCCATGTCTGTACTGGGGTGATGTGGAGTCGAAAAAAAAGTTGGATTTAGGCCCAGATCTCTGTACTGGGGCGAATGTATGAAATTGCTCTGCATTCTGTCCATCAACTGTTGTGTTTGCATTTGTCACCCAGAGTGGGATGGGTATGCTCAGATGTGAGTCCCATGCTCTCAACACCACTGGAGTCAAGCTAGTCTGGCTGATGACGGCTGATAGCCAGAAACCGGTCCTAGGATGCTTGATTCCGGTCCAGGAAAGACATGGCTTGGCAGTTCGGGCTAGACTGTTTCCATGAGGTCAGGGTCAAGGCTGATTTGCATATGGCCATGTCTGAACTGGGGTGAAGTGGAGTGCAAAAAAAGATGGATATAGGCCCAGATCTCTGTACTGGGGTGAATGTATGACATTGTTCTGCATTCTGTCCATCAACTGTTATTTTTGCATTAGTCACCCCAAGTGGGATGGGTATGCTCAGACGTGAGTCCTATGCTCCCCACACCACTGGAGTCAAGCTATCCTGGCTGCAGACGGCTGATAGCCAGAAACCGGTCCTAGGATGCTTGATTTCCGTCCAGGAAAGACATGGCTTGGCAGTTCAGGCTGGACTGTTCCCATGAGGCACAGGGTCAAGGCTGATTTGCATATGGCCATGTCTGAACTGGGGTGGTGTGGAGTGCAAAAAAAAAGATGGATTTAGGCCCAGATCTATGTACTGGGGTGAATGTATGACATTGTTCTGCATTCTGTCCATCAACTGTTATTTTTGCATTTGTCACCCCGAGTGGGATGGGTATGCTCAGTTGTGAGTCCAATGCTCTCCACACCACTGGAGTCAAGCTATCCTGGCTGATGATGGCAGCAGCCAGAAACCGGTACTAGGATGCTTGATTCTGGTCCAGGAAAGACATGGCTTGGCAGTTCGGCCTGGACTGTTCCCATGAGGCACAGAGTCAAGGCTGATTTGCATAGGCCCATGTCTGAACTGGGGTGGTGTGGAGTGCAAAAAAACGATGGATTTAGGCCCAGATCTCTGTACTGCGGTGAACGTATGACATTGTTCTGCATTCTTTCCATCAACTGTTGTTTTTGCATTTGTCACCCCGAGTGCGATGGGTATGCTCAGACGTGAGTCCCATGCTCTCCACACCACTGGAGTCAAGCTATCCTGGCTGAGGACGGCTGTTAGTCAGAAACTGGTCCTAGGATGCTTAATTCCGGTCCAGGAAAGAAATGGCTTGGCAGTTCGGGCTGGACTATTCCCATGAGGCAGAGGGTCAAGGCTGATTTGCATATGGCCATGTCTGAACTGGGGTGGTGTTGAGTGCAAAAAAACAATGGATGTAGGCCCAGATCTCTGTACTGGGGCGAATGTATGAAATTGTTCTGCATTCTGTCCATCAACTGTTATTTTTGCATTTGTCACCCCGAGTGGGATGGGTATGCTCAGACGTGAGTCCCATGCTCTCCACACCACTGGAGTCAAGCTATCCTGGCTGATGCCGGCTGATAGCCAGAAACCAGTCCTAGGATGCTTGATTCAGGTCCAGGAGAGACATGACTTGGCAGTTCGGGCTGGACTGTTCCCATGAGGCACAGGGTCAAGGCTGATTTGCATATGGCCATGTCTGAACTGGGGTGGTGTGGAGTACAAAAAATGATGGATTTAGGCCCAGATCTCTGTACTGGGGTGAATGTATGACAATGTTCTTGCATTCTGTCCATCAACTGTTGTGTTTGCATTCATCACCCCGAGTGGGATGGGTATGCTCAGACATGAGTCCATGCTCTCCACACCACTGGAGTCAAGCTATCCTGGCTGATGATGGCTGATAGCCAGAAACTGGTCCTAGGATGCTTGATTCCAGTCCAGGAAAGACATGGCTTGGCAGTTCCGGCTGGACTGTTCCCATGAGGCACAGGGTCAAGGCTTATTTGCATATGGCCATGTCTGAACTGGGGTGGTGTGGAGTGGAAAAAAACGATGGATTTAGGCCCAGATCTTTGTACTAGGGTGAATGTATGACATTGTTCTGCATTCTGTCCATCAACTGTTGTTTTTGCATTTGTCACCCCGAGTGGGATGGGTATGCTCAGACGTGAGTACCATGCTCTCCACACCACTGGAGTCAAGCTATCCTGTCTGATGACAGCTGATAGCTAGAAACTGGTCCTAGGATGCTTGATTCCAGTCCAGGAAAGACATGGCTTGGCAGTTCTGGCTGGACTGTTCCTATGAGGCTCAGGGTCAAGGCTGATTTGCATAGGGCCATGTCTGAACTGGGGTGGTGTGGAGTGCAAATAAACGATGGATTTAGGCCCAGATCTCTGTACTGGGGTGAATGTATGACATTGTTCTGCATTCTGTCCATCAACTGTTGTTTTGCATTTGTCATCCAGAGTATGATGGGTATGCTCAGACGTGAATCCCATGCTCTCCACACCACTGGAGTCAAGCTATCCTGGCTGATGACTGCTGATAGCCAGAAACCGGTCAAAGGATGCTTGATTCCGGTCCAGGAAAGACATGGCTTGGCAGTTTGGGCTGGACTGTTCCCATGAGGCACAGGGTCAAGGCTGATTTGCATATGGCCATGTTTGAAGTGGGGTGGTGTGGAGTGCAAAAAGAGGATGGATTTAGGCCCAGCTCTCTGTACTGTGGTGAATGTATGACATTGTTCTGCATTCTTTCCATCAACTGTTGTTTCTGCATTTGTCACCCCGAGTGGGATGGGTATGCTCAGACGTGAGTCCCATGCTCTCCACACCACTGGAGTCAAGCTATCCTGGCTGAGGACGGCTGATAGTCAGACACTGGTCCTAGGATGCTTAATTCCGGTCCAGGAAAGAAATGGCTTGGCAGTTCGGGCTGGACTATTCCCATGAGGCAGAGGGTCAAGGCTGATTTGCATATGGCCATGTCTGAACTGGGGTGGTGTTGAGTGCAAAAAAACAATGGGTTTAGGCCCAGATCTCTGTACTGAGGTGAATGTATGACATTGTTCTGCATTCTGTCCATCAACTGTTGAGTTTGCATTTGTCACCCCGAGTGGGATGGGTATGCTCAGACGTGAGTCCAATGCTCTCCACACCACTGGAGTCAAGCTATCCTGGCTGATGATGGCTGATAGCTAGAAACCAGTCCTAGGATGCTTGATTCCGGTCCAGGAAAGACATGGCTTGGCAGTTCTGGCTGGACTGTTCCCATGAGGCTCAGGGTCAAGACTGATTTGCATAGGGCCATGTCTGAACTATGGTGGTGTGGATTGCAAGAAAATGATGGATATAGGCCCAGATCTCTGTACTGGGGTGAATGTATGACATTGTTCTGCATTCTGTCCATCGACTGTTATTTTTGCATTTGTCACCCCAAGTGGGATGGGTATGCGCAGACGTGAGTCCCATGCTCTCCACACCACTGGAGTCAAGCTATCGTGGCGGATGACGGCTGATAGCCAGAAACCGGTCCTAGGATGCTTGATTCCGGTCCAGGAAAGACATGGCTTGGCAGTTCAGGCTGGACTGTTCCCATGAGGCACATGGTCAAGGCTGATATGCATATGGCCATGTCTGTACTGGGGTGATGTGGAGTCGAAAAAAAAGTTGGATTTAGGCCCAGATCTCTGTACTGGGGCGAATGTATGAAATTGCTCTGCATTCTGTCCATCAACTGTTGTGTTTGCATTTGTCACCCAGAGTGGGATGGGTATGCTCAGATGTGAGTCCCATGCTCTCAACACCACTGGAGTCAAGCTAGTCTGGCTGATGACGGCTGATAGCCAGAAACCGGTCCTAGGATGCTTGATTCCGGTCCAGGAAAGACATGGCTTGGCAGTTCGGGCTAGACTGTTTCCATGAGGTCAGGGTCAAGGCTGATTTGCATATGGCCATGTCTGAACTGGGGTGAAGTGGAGTGCAAAAAAAGATGGATATAGGCCCAGATCTCTGTACTGGGGTGAATGTATGACATTGTTCTGCATTCTGTCCATCAACTGTTATTTTTGCATTAGTCACCCCAAGTGGGATGGGTATGCTCAGACGTGAGTCCTATGCTCCCCACACCACTGGAGTCAAGCTATCCTGGCTGCAGACGGCTGATAGCCAGAAACCGGTCCTAGGATGCTTGATTTCCGTCCAGGAAAGACATGGCTTGGCAGTTCAGGCTGGACTGTTCCCATGAGGCACAGGGTCAAGGCTGATTTGCATATGGCCATGTCTGAACTGGGGTGGTGTGGAGTGCAAAAAAAAAGATGGATTTAGGCCCAGATCTATGTACTGGGGTGAATGTATGACATTGTTCTGCATTCTGTCCATCAACTGTTATTTTTGCATTTGTCACCCCGAGTCGGATGGGTATGCTCGGACATGAGTCTCATGCTCTCCACACCACTGGAGTCAAGCTTTCCTGGCTGATGATGGATGATAGCCAGAAACCGTTCCTAGGATGCTTGATTCCGGTCCAGGAAAGACATGGCTTGGCAGTTTGGGCTGGACTGTTCCCATGAGGCACAGGGTCAAGGCTGATTTGGATACGGCCATGTCTGAACTAAGGTGGTGTGGAGAGCAAAAAACGATGGATTTAGGCCCAGATCTCTGTACTGGAGTGAATGTATGACATTGTTCTGCATTCTGTCCATCAACTGTTGTTTTTGCATTTGTCACCCCGAGTGGGATGGGTATGCTCAGACGTGAGTCCCATGCTCTCCACACCACTGGAGTCAAGCTATCCTGGCTGATGATGGCTGATATCCAGAAACCGGTCCTAGGATGCTTGAATCAGGTCCAGGAAAGACATGGCTTGGCAGTTCGGGCTGGACTGTTCCCATGAGGCACAGGGTCAAGGCTGATTTGCATATGGCCATGTTTGAAGTGGGGTGGTGTGGAGTGCAAAAAGAGGATGGATTTAGGCCCAGCTCTCTGTACTGTGGTGAATGTATGACATTGTTCTGCATTCTTTCCATCAACTGTTGTTTCTGCATTTGTCACCCCGAGTGCGATGGGTATGCTCAGACGTGAGTCCCATGCTCTCCACACCACTGGAGTCAAGCTATCCTGGTTGAGGACGGCTGATAGTCAGACACTGGTCCTAGGATGCTTAATTCCGGTCCAGGAAAGACATGGCTTGGCAGTTCGGGCTGGACTATTCCCATGAGGCAGAGGGTCAAGGCTGATTTGCATATGGCCATGTCTGAACTGGGGTGGTGTTGAGTGCAAAAAAACAATGGATTTAGGCCCAGATCTCTGTACTGAGGTGAATGTATGACATTGTTCTGCATTCTGTCCATCAACTGTTGTGTTTGCATTTGTCACCCCGAGTGGGATGGGTATGCTCAGACGTGAGTCCAATGCTCTCCACACCACTGGAGTCAAGCTATCCTGGCTGATGATGGCTGATAGCTAGAAACCGGTCCTAGGATGCTTGATTCCGGTCCAGGAAAGACATGGCTTGGCAGTTCGGGCTGGACTGTTCCCATGAGGCTCAGGGTCAAGACTGATTTCCATAGGGCCATGTCTGAACTATGGTGGTGTGGATTGCAAGAAAACGATGGATATAGGCCCAGATCTCTGTACTGGGGTGAATGTATGACATTGTTCTGCATTCTGTCCATCGACTGTTATTTGTGCATTTGTTACCCCAAGTGGGATGGGTATGCGCAGACGTGAGTCCCATGCTCTCCACACCACTGGAGTCAAGCTATCCTGGCGGATGACGGCTGATAGCCAGAAACCGGTCCTAGGATGCTTGATTCCGGTCCAGGAAAGACATGGCTTGGCAGTTTGGGCTGGACTGTTCCCATGAGGCACATGGTCAAGGCTGATATGCATATGGCCATGTCTGTACTGGGGTGATGTGGAGTCGAAAAAAAAGTTGGATTTAGGCCCAGATCTCTGTACTGGGGCGAATGTATGAAATTGTTCTGCATTCTGTCCATCAACTGTTGTGTTTTCATTTGTCACCCCGAGTGGGATGGGTATGCTCAGATGTGAGTCCCATGCTCTCAACACCACTGGAGTTAAGCTATTCTGGCTGATGACGGCTGATAGCCAGAAACAGTTCCGAGTATGCTTGATTCCGGTCCAGGAAAGACATGGCTTGGCAGTTCGGGCTAGACTGTTTCCATGAGGTCAGGGTCAAGGCTGATTTGCATATGGCCATGTCTGAACTGGGGTGAAGTGGAGTGCAAAAAAAGATAGATATAGGCCCAGATCTCTGTACTGGGGTGAATGTATGACATTGTTCTGCATTCTGTCCATCAACTGTTATTTTTGCATTAGTCACCCCAAGTGGGATGGGTTTGCTCAAACGTGAGTCCTATGCTCCCCACACCACTGGAGTCAAGCTATCCTGGCTGCAGACGGCTGATAGCCAGAAACCGGTCCTAGGATGCTTGATTCCGGTCCAGGAAAGACATGACTTGGCAGTTTGGGCAGGACTGTTCCCATGAGGCACATGGTCAAGGCTGATATGCATATGGCCATGTCTGTACTGGGGTGATGTGGAGTCGAAAAAAAAGTTGGATTTAGGCCCAGATCTCTGTACTGGGGCGAATGTATGAAATTGTTCTGCATTCTGTCCATCAAATGTTGTGTTTGCATTTGTCACCCCGAGTGGGATGGGTATGCTCAGATGTGAGTCCCATGCTCTCAACACCACTGGAGTCAAGCTATTCTGGCTGATGACGGCTGATAGCCAGAAACAGTTCCGAGGATGCTTGATTCCGGTCCAGGAAAGACATGGTTTGGCAGTTCGGGCTAGACTGTTTCCATGAGGTCAGGGTCAAGGCTGATTTGCATATGGCCATGTCTGAACTGGGGTGAAGTGGAGTGCAAAAAAAGATAGATATAGGCCCAGATCTCTGTACTGGGGTGAATGTATGACATTGTTCTGCATTCTGTCCATCAACTGTTATTTTTGCATTAGTCACCCCAAGTGGGATGGGTATGCTCAGACGTGAGTCCTATGCTCCCCACACCACTGGAGTCAAGCTATCCTGGCTGCAGACGGCTGATAGCCAGAAACCGGTCCTAGGATGCTTGATTTCCGTCCAGGAAAGACATGGCTTGGCAGTTCAGGCTGGACTGTTCCCATGAGGCACAGGGTCAAGGCTGATTTGCATATGGCCATGTCTGAACTGGGGTGGTGTGGAGTGCAAATAAAACGATGGATTTAGGCCCAGATCTCTCCACTGGGGTGAATGTATGACATTTTTCTGCATTCTGTCCATCAACTGTTCTTTTTGCATTTGTCACCTCGAGTGGGATGGGTATGCTCAGATGTGAGCCCCATGCTCTCTACACTACTGGAGTCAAGCTATCCTGGTTGATGACGGCTAATAGCCAGAAACCGGTCCTAGAATTTTTGATTCCGGTCCAGGAAAGACATGGCTTGGCAGTTCGGGCTGGACTGTTCCCATGAGGCACAGGGTCAAGGCTGATTTGCATATGGCCATGTCTGAACTGGGGTGGTGTGGAGTGCAAAAAAAAGATGGATTTAGTCCCAGATCTCTGTACTTGGGTAAATGTATGACATTGTTCTGCATTCTGTCCATCAACTGTTGTTTTTGCATTTAAATAAAAAGGGCCTTTTCACTCTATCAAAAGCCTTCTCAATATCGATAGAGACTGCGGCTAGAGGATATGGAAGAGATGAGGATTAATTCAAAACATTAAATAGTAAACAAGAATCGTCTAATGTTAACCTGCCTTTTACAAAACCACAGTGCTCTAAGTCAATTAGTTTCTGTAGAAGAGGTGCGAGGCGGAGCGCAAGCAATTTGTCAAGCATTTTGTAGTCCACATTCACTAAGAAAATAGTACAATAGTTTTTAAAATGTTTGGGGTCCCGACTGTCTTTGTGGATTAAACAGATTGAAGCTTCTAAAAAAAGTACCCGGTGCCTTACCAGACATGTGAAAGTATTGAAATAGCTGTAAGAGTTGTGGAAAAAGATGATTTGAAAAATGTAAATAAAACTCTATAGTAAAACGATCTGGGCCTGGAGTTTTATTTTTCGTAAGAAGACTTAAGAATGAGAAATTTCCATCATGGATAGATCAGATTCTAAAGGAGCAAAGTCCAGGTTTATATGAGATGGAGGAGCAACATGGTTACGATTTGTATTGATAGAAGAGGGAAGAGAAGAGTTTTATAGATTTTTATAGAATTCCATTAATTCATTTAAGATCTCTTGGTCTTTAAGGAGGAGTTTCCCATCTGATGATGGAATATAATCTATCAAAAATAGTTTTTTCCAAGAATTAAGATATTTGGTTAGGAGCTTGCCAGCCTTATTTTGTCCGCCATACTATCTAGCGTTTGGACAGAGAAGAATGGAAGAAGCATCATCTGTTGATATTTTATTTAAGTCAAGTTTGGCTCGGACAAGCTCCTGTAAAGCCAATTCTGATGAGGATGTATAAAATTGTGCTCTAAACGTTTGTTTCTTTTTCTGGAAAGAAAGTCTATAATGAAACCCCATGCTGTAGCTTTAAAAAGTGCAATGGTAGAAAAAGAGAGGTATCAGGAGACATATTTAAAGCAAAGAATTCCTCCGTAAAAGAGATAAAGGATGAGGAAAAAAGTGGATCTTACAAAAGAAAGTTATTGAATCGCCATCTAGGAGATCTAGGTTGTGAGCGGAGCAAATCAAAATCAGCGCCAATTGGGGCATGGTCGATGACAATGGGTTCAATAGAGGAGGAAATAAGGTTTTATTTTAAAGCAGGAGAAAAAAAGATGTCATGTAATCGCGATGGAGTGCCATGCGGCGGGAGACAAAAGAAAATTCTGTGTTATTAGGATTGCAGAGCCTCCACAAGGTTTGTCTGAGAAATTGTACTTTGAAGTTGTTTGTGGGACTTATGGGGGATGAAACAGGCCACTCGGTCGCAGTCACCTCCTAAAATAAAAAATTAATCTTTAAGTTGAATGCATTGTTTAGTGATATTAGGCCAAAAAGAGTAATCCGGTTGAATTGGACCATAGATGTTGAAAACTGTAAGATAAATATTGTTGATGAGCAGCTTCACCTATATCCATCTACCATCTAAATCAATTAATTTAGAAATAACAAAACAATTCAAACGTTTATCAACCAGAATACTTACCCCATTCTTCTTAGTGAACATAGGAAACACCAAGACTAAAACCATCCACTGCTTTTTAAGCTTCAAAGCCCCTGTCTTTGATAAATGATTCTCTTGCAGTAGAACTATGTCTGGGTTCTATGAGGCTAGATGAGATAATATTCTCTGCATCTTTATAGGATTAGCAAAACATTTCACATTTAATGAAACAACCTTGAATGGAAGAAAAGTTAAATATTAGAAACATACAATCAACATCAAAGTGGAGAAAAAACAAATATATGAAACATACAATCTACATCAAAGTGGAGAAAAAGGAGAAGATGTGAAAAAAAGAAATATAGAGTAACATATCAAATGCGGTTACAAAGAGAAAGAAAGGAGAAAAAGGGATTAAAAGAAGGAGCTTCCCGCTGCTGACACCCTACTTGCAGGGCTTCTATAGATTGCCTTTGGAAATATGCTGCCAGTCCACCTTGTGCCAGCGGCTCTGTGCTGTTAGGGCCGGATAAAGCTGCAATATGGTGCCCACCTGTTTAGTCTAAACTGACGGTATGGAGGCCTGACGAGACACCACCTAGGAATCGCATGTGGGGATCGCAACGGTGGTAAAATCCAGTACTCCACCAAATCATAGGTGCAATAACCCTACCTTTATCCCGCATAGTTTGCAATTGTTGAAGCTGCGACAGGCGCATATCTGTGAAAGACTGTACTGGCTAGGAGTGGAGGGCACTAACAAGCGCAGACTGGGTAACGCTAATGCAGTGGTAGACACAGGCTCCTAGAACACCGCAACCCTGTCATACTGCATTGCTCTACCTGATGACTGGTGGCTACCTTGACACCACAGTATAGCACAGAAAATGACATTATCACTGCACACAAAGGTGGGCACATAATCACTGCATCCAGTGGCACACTTTAACAGTGACTCTCCAACGCACTGCTTCTGCACCAATACGATTTGGCTTGGCTGTGCACACCGTCCCACAACAATCCACCACAAGCATAGGTAGAACAGATAAGCAACAGTCCAAATTAAATTTCAAAGCATGACAACTCACGAAATCCCAAATCCTAGCTGCTTCAGATACTGAGCCAGAGCCGGAATCAGGTGTCAATGCTGAGCTTGAACGCCTGATGGTCAGCATGCAACAAAGTCTGCACACTATTGATGCGAAAATTGCCCATGCCAACTTGCATATTGACAACATGGCGGCGAAAATCTACAAACATGGTGCGAAGATATCTGAAGCTGAGCAACATATCTCCACAACAGAAGACAAAATGGAGGTCGTCAGCGCATCGTGCTCCAGCATGGAAAAAATACTTGAAGTGATCCAAGCGAAGAACGAGGATCTCGAGGCCCTCTGACACAGGAACAATCTATGAAATACGGGCATCCCTGAATCAACCAACACAGGAGCCATGGAAAGGTACGTAGAAACTGGGAGCTGAACACTTCTCTAATGTGCTAATTGTGGAGAGAGCTCATCGATCATTAGCAGCTAGACCTATACCAGGGGCACCTCCACGCCCCATTATAGCTCGACTTCTGAACTATAGAGACTGAGACACAGCTCTACGTCTAGCTTGGGAAAAATGGGCCACAACCTATCAAGGCATGAAAATAAAGCTGTTCCCCGATTTCACAACTGTACAGCAGGCACATTGGGAATTTCACTCCATAAAGAAAAACCTACAAGCACTGCGCGTACAGTATGCAATGTTATACCCTGCACAATTGAAAATACAGCATGCAGGGAAAACCTGCATCTTCCCGATGCCCAAAGAAGCCCAGCAATATGTGCGGCAGATTGAGCGGAAGGCATTGGTACGAGAGACAGAGACAGCTGTAGATGCTGATTCAGAGGGCTGAACAAGTGAGGCCTGTACTGAATAGCATGTATGAGATAAAACCTTGTTGCAGACTGCTTGTAGAAACACTACCCATTGTTAGTGTATCGCTGGTACTGTCTAGGCTCTATCTATTACGCTACAATGATTGCAGTCCAATGTATATCCTACAAGTCGTAATGCATAATGTACACTATTGATAAATACTTATCCTGATTTGATGCTATCTATACAATGTTGGGGAATGTGTATTCTTATGATTTGATATTTCCTGTTAGCCCGTTAAGCCAGCTGGTGTTACGTCTGATGATCGTCTCCTGGACCCCCCCTGTAACAGCCGGGGGCCAACGGCTACTAGCAACCCTCAGAAAGGGAATACCCCACAAAAGTTTTCTATTTTACTAAAGCACCACTTGGTGCCTGGACTGGTTTTGACTATGACATGCGGTTGCATGGTAGTAATTTTTTTCTGCGGTATGGGACCTTTGGCGAGTTTCAAAATGCTGTAGTGGGTGGGAGGAAATGTTGGAGAATTAAGTCTCATTAATGCAATGATGAGAACACAACAGCAACAGAACATGACACGAAAAACAACAGATTTTGTACGATGGCGCAATATAATATTTGACAACACAAAGCATGACAAGGACTAAGGAGTCCATAATCTCATAAGTGACTTGGAATGTTAGGGGCCTAAACAGCACCAAGAAAGTAAGACAAGTGCTTGCTTATCTAGACAGGCACCACATCCAAATAGCCCTGTTGCAGGAAACCCACCTTACTGAACGGGCAGCCTCTACAGTGGCCATAAGATGGGCAGGGGTGCGTCTAGCAGTCTCATACTCGTGTTAGGCTCAAGGAGCTATGATATTAATAGAGAAAGGTACCCCCTTCCAACAAAATCATGTAGAGGAAGATAAGATGGGTCGATATATACTAGTTCATGTACTAGTACAAGGCACGCTGTATGGCAAGACAATACTCATCAATATATATGGACCCAACATCGACGACCCCAGTTTTCATGAAACACTAGGGGGAAAGATATGCTAACTGCCCCCGTCTGCCATTATATGTGGAGGGGACTTTAATGCTGTGTTAGACCCAGCCATGGATAGTTTTTTCCTAGCTGAGCCCACATTGAAAAAAGCAACAACTTATATATATATATATATATATATATATCACGGAATGCTGAATCTGGGGCTGCTAGATGTTTGGCAGCTGTGACCCCCGGACACACAGGAGGGTACATGCCACTCATACGCATGTCAATCTTGGCCCCATATTGGCTAGTCACGACGGATGTCAATACGTGGACTGTACAGATAAAGCACGTACCCAGAACCCTATCTTATCACGCCTGGTACTTTTAAGCATAACCCTGCTGACACATACCTCATACCCATTTTAATTTCACCTGCAGTCCTCTTCCCTACTTGATCTAGTGTTTCGCGAGGGGATTTGCAATATCGGATTATTGTCTGCATAACAATGGATCAGTGCAATCTATGGGGACAGGTTCTGCACAGGGTTTTTAGTGTAGCAGGAGAGTGTCGCTCGTACAGGCAACCTAGTCAGGTGTTTGACAGAATAGTGAACAAGAGCAAGTGGTGCCACCAGGTCAGAGGTGGACCCAAAACCCCTGAATGAGGGAAGAGCTGAAAGCACTTCACCAAACAATCATGAACAAATCCTGGGCACACATATAAACTTAAAAGTTAATACAATTATGAAAAGTGATATAGTTGACACCAGTGGTTTTCTTAAGGGATGTTTATGTGAAGATGTTCATGAGAAAAACAAAACCAGCCGACACGTGTTTCGTCAACAGGTCAATGCCTGTGACTCTTCAGGGCTGGGAAACAATATAATATGAGAAAATATATAGTTGTTCATCAAATACAGATGGAACCACAACATTATAAAAACAAACGTGACTTAAGTGGGGTGGCTACGGTGACACCCTATCTAGCGTGGAAACGCTATGGAGACCTGTGTCAAATTCAAGAAGAAGTAATACAATACATTGTAGTTTCTAGTGATCACGGAAAAAAAAGGGGGTAAAAACAAATGTCTGGCTTAGAAATTATTAATTCTCTTGGAAGGCATACAGAAGTAATTATTCTTAAGGAATAATGTGAACCAACAATCGACAAATGCCTAATAATGGATTCGCTTGGACAGCATACAGGAAGTAATGCTTCTCAAGGAGTTAAAACAAATATTGTACCATGTTATTCAATACACGTGAAAAAAAAAGAGAAGAAGGGGGGGAAACGGTGATAAAAAGTGTAATGTCTCTAAACAAACACTTAACCAGTAATGAAGTGCAAAAGGTGAACGTACAGGTGCGAAAACGTGATATCAAAGCTACAGACATTGTAAACTTATTGATAAAAAACTTATTGGTAATAAACTTATTGGTAAAAAACAGGGACCAGCATATAGAGACAAGATTTGTACGAGAAAGTCTTATATCTTAAGATGTTACCGTACTTATATAATGGCAGACACAAAATGTGGTCATGCAAGGCTGTATACATAATGGCACGTGACTATGAACGTACTAGCGAAGAAAGGGGTGAAATGATGAATGAAAGAAGTGTAGTGAGTGTAGGGTGACATGCTGGGGAATTTTTCATAATTGGATTAACTTTTAAGTTTATACGTGTGCCCAGAATTTGTTCATCAAACTATGGGGACACTGTGGGAGGCCTTTAGAGTGACTATCCAGGGGGCATGTACGGGGTTACAGTCGGGGTTTTAAAATCCCTATGAGGCACTATGACTCGATAGGAACAGGGCGATCTTGAGCGTAAATATAGCAGTACAGCTAGCCCTATTAAAATGAAGATTACAGAATATAACAATGTGGCTGGCAGAATAGCAGACCCATAGGGGAAGAACCATGTTGTTAAAGCCCTCACAGATGAGTACGCCACACACGACGATACACATAACATATTAAAAACATTTGCACAATACTACACCAAGGTTTATGGGCATCAGTAATGAGCAGGCTAGACAGATATAGCACAATATTTAGACAACATTGCACTAGTGTGGCTTTCAAGCCATCAGCAAGAGTTTTTAATTCATCCATTAACACTAAATGGCATTGCCAAATGGGAAAGTGGCGGGTACAGATGGTCTGCCGGCTGAATTTTATAAGGAATATATCGACATTCTGGCCCCCTACCTTCTTGAGATATACATGGAGGCTTATGAGGCTCAGAGGTTGCCTCCCACACTGCCGGTAGAACTTGCAATAGCTCTGTTAAAACCCTATAAAGCCCCAGACCGGGGGGATTCATATACGGCCACATGCATCATTGCAACCGTTTTTGCGATTCCTAAATTACAAAACTTAAGGAATCGCAATTTAGAAATCGCAAACGGCAATGCATGAACAAATTGCATTTATTTTTGCGATTCGGTATTTTTCGTTAATTGCGATTCACAATTTGGGAATCGCAATTAAGGAAAACCCTTCCCATTGATTCCTATGTGCCAAAAGGCCCATAGGAATGAAAGGGAAGGCATTCACATTTTACAAATTTCAAATTGCGATTCGCAAAATGTGAATGCAATTTCAAGGGTGCAGGGGGGGGTCCAAAGAACCCCTCCCTGCACCCCTGAAATGTAACTTTAAATGCAATTTACACACACACATGCCCCAAGGGCATGTGTGTGTGTGTAAATTAAAACGTTCAAATGCAATTTGTGCATATTTGAAAGTTTTCGGTAAATTAGCATGAAGTTCAACTTCATGCTAATTTACCACTTCCAAATTGCGAATTCGCAAATAAAAAATGATCAGGGATTGCATTTAAGAAATCTGAAATTGCGATTTCTTAAAAGCAATCGCAATTTTAGAACCATTAGCATATATTCTGTGACAGCGCCATGCGCAAGCAGCACTACAATTTTACCAGTGACCCCTAGCAGTCTCCATGTATGCCGACAACATGGTGTTGTATGTACACGATTCCATTACACATTTAGCGCAGCTCATTAGGAATATATCCAGTTTGAATGGTTCTCAGGACTTGGGATAAACTGGTCAAAATCCGTCATCCTACCCCTCACGGATAGCCCACCTTGGATAAATCCACCCATCCGTATCCCCTCCACCGCCGGTCGCGTCCGCACCCTTTGAGCGAGCGGCTCCATGTAGAGAGCGAAGAGCAAGGGTGAAAGTGGACAGCCCTGCCTTGTGCAGGACGAAGCGCCAGGACGCCTACGGGTAGCAGTGCGCTATATATAAATGCCTACACATTTGTGCCTCTCTCGATGGGGAAGGCTGTGGAGGTGTGGCCGTTAACCCGGACCACTGCTGAGGGCTCCTTATAGCAGTTGAGGATCATAGTGCGAAACCGTTCTCCAATACCCGCCTTCCCCAGCACTTGTTCCAAGAAGGGCCAATGCACGCGATCAAACACCTTTTTTGCGTCAACCGCGAGCATCATCCTCTCACCCGGAATCCGGGAGGCCTTTTCCAGCAGGTGGACCACCCGTTTTGTATTATCCACCGTCTGCCGTCCCGGAACAAAACCCGCCTGATCCGGGTCGACAAGGCCGGGTAGATGGAACGCCAGGCGGCTTGCCAAAATCCCAGTATAGAGTTTCAGGTCGACATTCAGGAGAGATATCAGCCTATAAGATCCACAGTGTTTAGGATCTTTCCCCGGTTTGGGGATGACCGTGACGGAAGCCCTCAGGAGGTCAGGCGGGATGGCTCCAGGGTCCGCGAAGGAGTTGAAAAGGCGGGTGAGGATTGGGGCTAACGACCCACAGAACGTCTTATAGAAGAGGGCCGAGTAGCCATCTGGGCCTGGTGCTTTGCCGTGCTTGAGTCTGGGAATGGCTGTCACTACTTCCTCTATGCTAATGTCCCTGTTTAGGTGGTCCGCCTGCAGTGGGTCCAAGGAGGGCAGAGCGACCGAGTCCAGGTAGGAGGTCATAGCTGGCACATACGGCGGGTCACCCTAGTAGAGGTTTCCGTAGAACCCTCGTAACGCGGCCGAGATGCAGGCATCGTCTGTCACTGCACCGCCCGTGGGGTCAGAGAGTTCTTTCACCAACTGGCTCTGCCTAGTGGCCCGGAGTCTATTGGCCAAAAGTTTGCCACAGCGGTCCCCCCCAGTATAAAAAGCATGGCGTAGTCGAAGGGCCGCATATTCCGCCCGGTCCACATCTAAGGCGGCAAGAAGTTTCCTTGCTTCTTTAAGCTGCCGCCAAATCCTCGGAGCCCCAGTTCTGCGGTGGATCAACTCCAGTTCCCGGACCCTGTCAGTAAGCTCATCCCTCTTTATCCTGTGCTCCCTATTTTCGGACGCGGAGATTGACAAGAACTCTCCCCGGAGGACCGCCTTCAAAGCTGCCCACTGGGTGGCTCTGGTGGTATCAGTGTTGTCATTGTGCGCTAAATATTCACTAAGTACCTGCTCAATACGGTCCGTTACCATTTTCCTGTGGAGCAGAGTATCCCGGAGGCGCCAGACCCTCACCGGTGCGGCAGACGGTGGCAAGCAGAAGGATGCCTTAACAGGGGCATGATCCAACAAGGAAATAACCCCCATGTCTATGGCAGACGCTAGGGCCTGCACCGGTGAGGTGACCAGAAGGTGATCAAGCCTCGCGTAGGTCTTGTGCACGTGGGAGTAGTACGAGTAATCCCTGTCCACTGGGTGCTTATGACGCCAGAGGTCCTGGAGGTCCACCTCCGCAAGTCTCGACTTGCAACCAGCTGAGAATTCCCCGACTTGCGGGGAGCGCTGAGCCGATCTGTCAACTACCGAATCAAAGACCATGTTAAGGTCGCCCCCGAGGATAACATGCCTATCCGGCGAGGCTGAAATCTCTTCCACCGCAGACTGCAAGAACCGCTCCTGTTTATCATTGGGACTATAAAGGGAGCCTATCGTGAATGTAATGCCCCCCACCCGAAACCTATGTGCCAACATCCTCCCTTTAATTTCTGCGAATTTATGGATGTGCTCCCCCCTGAAGTGTCGAGCCACTAGAATCGCTACCCCGGCTGTCTTGGTAGTACCGGAAGAAAAGAACTGCATCGGAAATTTACAAGAGCGTAGCCTATGTGTGTCCTGTGGTAACAGGTGGGTTTCCTGAAGGAGGCAAATGTCCGCTTGGGTGTTTTCTAACAGGGAAAGCACCGCTCGCCGCTTAACGGGATTGTTCAGACCCCTGACATTCAAGGTCACGATTTTAAAGGTATGAGGAGGCATAGGAGGAAATGTATGTAAAGGCGCAAGTGTCCTCCGTGGTGAACACAGTGGGTGAGCATACTCCCCCCAACTCAAACAGCAATTCAGTCTCCCACCAACAGTATGCAACGCCTCTCCCCCCTGCGCAGCGCGGCCTAGTACCAACCACCAGCCCCAATGTGACCAGGTCACCCGCCACACACGCGCCAACCCCACAAACCACCTCCCCATGCTCCTCCCCATCGTCACAAAGCAAAACAAGGTGGAGAAACTCAGGCAAAGCAACAATTCTTAGCACAGCGCACTGGACAACTTCTTCCCCCACACCCAACTCCCACGACCCCTCCCAGTACCCCAACACCCCAAAACAACCCCTTCCAAACCCAAAACACTGTCCCCGTCCCCCAAAGAAAGGAGTCAAGGAAACCATTGTCCAAGGCCGGCCCAAAAAGGCAAGTCTATGGGAAAGTCTTGAAAGTGGACGTCCAGCCACAACACCACCCCCGCTCCCCCCCACCCCCCCAGACCCCCAAACCTGCAGCTCAAAAAAGAAGAAGCGATGGCGATCTCCCCCCGGAGAATTCCTAGGCGGTCAAAGCAACCTCTCCTGTCGCCGTTTCTCTAGCGACCTCTCTCACAGCATTATCCATCTCAGTCCGGATAGTAGGCGAGTCCGGTCTCACCAAAGAAGTCGAAGACCTGCGGCCAGGGACCGATTGCCAGCCATCCCTGGTGATCCGGCGACGACGTGGAGTGGGGGCATCTTCGTCAGTCGCCGTGATGCCCAATACCGTACAGGTGTCCTGAAGGGAGCGCAGCTGATGCAATATTCCGTTCCAGCGGAAGATAATACGAAAAGGGTGGCCCCAAGAATATTAAATGTCATGCTCCCTCAAGAAGTCAGTCACAATTTTAAAAGACTTGCGTTTCTGTAGGGTGACCACTGAGAGATCTCGAAAGAGGGCCACCCTATGGCCTCTGAACTCCAAGGAGGGCTTAGTGCGAGCTACCCTTAGAATCCTTTCCTTCAGGGGATAGTCCGGCAGGAAGGCCAGAAGATCGGGGGAGATGCCGGGGCTCTACGTCGTGGGCCCACTCTATGTGCCCTATCGATCCTGAAAGTAAAGTCTGCCGGCTCACCCAGGACTTCCCGGAACAGATCCTGCAGGTAGGCGGCCGCATCTTCCCCCTCTTCTCCGAGCGTAACGCCCCGGACCCTGATGTTGTTCCTCCGGGAACGGTTCTCGAGGTCCTCCACATGGGATTGTAGATCAATCTGCTGGTCCCGGAGCCTGATCGCTTCCTGCTGAAGCTGTGTGAGTTCCTCGTCCCGGGCATGTCCCGCTTCTTCCACAGACAAGACCCTTTCTCCTAGGCCATCAACCTCTCTCCGGACCTCTCGCACCTCCCCCGCCACTTCCTGCTTGAGAGTCTGGAAGTCCTCTCGTAGGGAGCTAAAAGCGACTCAAGGAATGACCTGGTAACCGGTGGCTCCCCTCCTTTCACCCCCTGTGAACTGCTAGACTGACTTGGGGAGGGCTGTCCGCGGTCTTGCCGAGCATTGCTCCTGTTCAGCATCTCCGGTAGGGTGCGGTCACCCTTCCTGTTCCCCCTGTTGCCGGCCATCTTGGGCGCCGAATAAAAGTGTTTAATCCTCACCAGCGACAGTAGCGTTCGCTACACCGCCTAGCTACCCGCTGAGGGACCGCCCTGACCGGATAGGCCGTACATCGCTCCTGTGGTGCAGTCCAACACCCGTTCTCCACCTCCTCGTGCTCTTCGGGCGACAACTCCTGCCCACTCCACCTCAGTGCAGGGCCGGTGGGACGTAGCTTCCAGTCCAAAATGGCGTCCACACTCCGTAGCACGCTGCCTCGCAAGTAGCTCCCGAGCGGACCCCAATCCGTTCACAATAAGGGAGCCAACAAGTCCCCGCGGCCAGCCGCTTCAAAGGCTTCTGAGACCCCACTGGGCCCGAGTTGCACCGCCAGGCACCCACCACCTCCTGCTTGGCTCCAGCGGGTGGGACGATCTCGTGCCCCGAGCCAGGCCAGGCAGGGCCTCCGAAATCCTCGGCACCGCTCCAGTCCCACCCACGGCTGTAAATCGGCCGTTCTTCTTGGCGGGGCACCAACTACTCGCCGCCTCGGTCGCTTTCGCTCAGCGCCACAATCAGCGACTCCGCACTGCAGTAGGGGGCGGACCCGAGCTGGTCCACGCTCCCCTCTTCGCCGCGCCGGCGGCCTCTGCACAGCGCCTCAGGCTCGAGTTTGCTCACAGGGCGGACCCAACGGCACTTCCGGTCGGGCCGCAGCTTTCGAAGGTCGCGGCTCGGCTTCCACAGCCCACTAACAGTGCCTTTTGGCGCGCAGATTTCCCTCCCAGTAAAGTCCGCTAGTTTTCCACTGCACCCGCCGTTGCTGGCCAGCGACGATGGGGGGAGATCAGCAGTGAATAAGGTGCTCAGGGGCCTGGGCCGGAGGAGCTCGCCGAGGCCGCGTCCTTCTACTCCGCCATCTTGGCCACGCCCCCCCAAATCTTTATTTTAGAGAGAAAAAGGCATTGGGACCACCATTGTAACAGCATCAGAAAACGTCATTAACACTTTCAGTGGTAATTCTGCGACCAGAACCGGAACAAAATTAAGACAACCAGATGGCAAAATAATAAAAGTGACCAATAGCCCGGAAACTATGAGCCTCAAATACACTATAAACCGTACCTTTCGGCAACTGCGAAAAACAGCAGGGAACCTGGACTGTGGTCTACTCTTTGACAAACAAAGGCACTATTGAGAAAGAGAATGTGGAGAAAAATAAGGCAACTGAATGACGAAATGTGGGTTAAATTACTGCACGATTCAAGCAACACAATAGTGCTAAGTTTTGGCAAACAATTCATAAGCTAGAGCGACCGAATCATCCCGGAATCATATAAGAGAGGTCGACTGGGTAGATTACCTCTCCGCCCTTTTTAACAACAAGGGAGGGGAACAAAATATGGGAGCAGGCATGCGGTAACGGACCCCAAACCCCCTAACAAGGTAAAAGAATCTCTAAACTGTACAACCAAAGCTCACTTGGTCAGCAGCACTAACATCCATAAGCAACAGGGGACCCTGACGGCAGGCGATTTAGACTCCACAGACCTTACTATGGCGGTAGGATACGCCCCATGGAAAAACATATAAAAGGCCTAATAACCAAGGGTAGAGAGATGGGAGCGCCAGGCCCAAACAGGATTCCCCCGATACTGTATAAACACAATGCCGTCTTTTGGAGCAGGGCTCTACTACCAGTCTTAAAGGGCTTAAACACCACAGTCACCATTCCGGTATCTTGGAAAGGATCTATTATTAGCCCAATCTTTAAACAAGGCGAAAGATATGATCCAAATATTTACTTACTGATTGCCCTCCTCGACGTAGACGCTAAATAGTACGCTGGAACACTCCTGGATGAGCTAACGTCCTGGGCCTCAGACAATTCGGTTATCCCCATTAATTAAACTGGGTTCTGCAGTGGTCAAGGAACTACGACCAACATATTGGCTCTAAAGTTGTTAATGGATGCAGCCAAAGTTTCAAAAACGCCCCTTTTCCTGTGTTTTATTGACTACTCAGCTGCCTTTGACCATGTCGATCACCTGAAACTTTGGGGAAAACTTGATAAGTGGGGTACACCAAACACCCTTTTGGATCGGCTAAAACTGCTGCATACAGACACATGGAATAGGGTTAAACTAGGTGTTGGGTCACACATCTCAAAACGAATCATGACCTTGAAAGGCCTTAAGCAGGGGTGTGTCCTTGCCCCGATTATTTTTTATCTTTTTCTGGCCAACCTGCCTGGGGAGCAGGACAGCTATGCTGTGTATCCCTTGCTCCAAAATTGGGAAACAAGCTAATGTCAAACTTGCTATATGCTGATGACCTGGTCTTAATCTGCAGGACACTAATTGGTCTTCAGCATCTACCAAATACAATAAGCATTTTTCTACTCAGAATTCCCTCAAAATAAACCCCAAGAAGACTAAAATGATGGCAGTCAACTACCACAAAAAGAAGATCAATAGTTGGTTCCTTGACGGCTGACGTTTGGACCAAGTGCAAAGTTATAAATACCTGGGAATGCTAATGGATCTTAAAAGATCATTCACTTCAGTTAGAATCCATGCGAAGAAAAGGGACCACAACATATCTAGCACTGAAGTCACTGAAGAGACGGCTTCCCGACCTTATGCTCGATCCCTCTTTACAGGTTCTGAGGGCCAAATTGCTGCCGACATTGTCATATGGGAGTGAGGCTTTAAAAGGTAAAGATGCAGCTGTCTTAAACGTTATAACGGCCAACTCCTGCAGAGCAATTTTCCACCTCCCAAAATACATCTCTCCGGCTCAAATCTATTTAGAATTTAGGATCCAAAGACAAACGGTGGAAAGAAGAAGAACCTACGTCAAAAGTTGGCACAAAATCCAAAGCGCTGAGGAAGGAGCTTTAAAATCTCCCCTATGGAAAGCCCTGCTCAATCAAGAAAAATGCCCCGCCAGGGACTATCTGTTTGACTCCATTCAGGTTTGGGGCCTATCTGAACTCTGGGCCATTCCAATGGATCATCTTTTTTTTAAAAAAAGTAGTGAGAAGAACAACATCTATGCTATCTCTTTTAGAAGACAAAGCAACCCTTACTAAAAAGGCCCACGGCTGGATAGTGCTTAGTGAATATGTAAGGCTCATAACCCAAGCCTACTTGAGTGCTGTAATAAAGATAAGTAGGAAGGAAAACTTCTTAAGGATGCGCCTGGGGGTAATTGCGATCAAACCCCACCTTCCACCATGGGTTAGGAAGGAAGGCACTCCGACATGTCGTCTATGTGGAAGTGGGATGGAAGACATCACTCACGTTATCTGCAACTGCCCCAATTTAAAAGACATAAGATGCACTTTGTTATGTCCTTTTTTCAGGTATCAAGGCATCCAGTCCTGTAGGCAGGCAGTTAAGCTTTGCTTCGACCCCAGTAACGTCCAGCTTAACTGCGGCTTACAAAATCTTTTGAGATGGTAAATAAGAGACTTAAAACCATGTTGTTGTCCGAAACCAGCTAAAATGCTTTTTAAGTGTAACATTAACTCACTATACTGTTTTAGTTGCACTTGCACTTTAATCACCAAGCTGCGCCATCGGATCAGAGATGTTATGGCAGTTATTGTCAGACAGCAATACATTAGTCGTAAGAGTTGGGAATAGCCTCTTGGACAACGCAGAGGTGTTCCGCTTAAATGTGAATAATGTGTGCGCTCGCTGAGAGCTAAATATCGCTTTTTAAAAAATCCCTGTTTTGTCCGTTTTATGTTAGCTTAATTTTGACACTGTACCCTGATTTTAAAATTGAATGTGACCGCATACCTGCACTCGAATTCGCCACACTACCGCGCTTAGAGCGGATCATTGCTATCTGGGAAGGGCACCACACCGCCAGAACGGCGGACATCTTTGGTGAGGGCAAGGATTGGCTGGTCTAGTCGTCAGAAGGACGCTAGAACAGTATTTAAGGCAGGCAAACTAGGCGGCCAACTACTTGGGAATAGCCTCTTGGACAACGCAGAGGTGTTCCGCTTAAATGTGAATAATTTGCGCTCGCTGAGAGCTAAATATCGCTTTTTAAAAAATCCTCGTTTTGTCCGTTTTATGTTAGCTTAATTTTGACACTGTACCCTGATTTTAAAATTGAATGTGACCGCATACCTGCACTCGAATTCGCCACACTACCACGCTTAGAGCGGATCATTGCTATCTGGGAAGGGCACCACACCGCCAGAACGGCGGACATCTTTGGTTAGGGCAAGGATTGGCTGGTCTAGTCGTCAGAAGGACGCTAGAACAGTATTTAAGGCAGGCAAACTAGGCAGCCAACTACTTGGGAATAGCCTCTTGGACAACGCAGAGGTGTTCCGCTTAAATGTGAATAATTTGTGCGCTCGCTGAGAGCTAAATATTGCTTTTTAAAAAATCCCCGTTTTGTCCGTTTTATGTTAGCTTAATTTTGACACTGTACCCTGATTTTAAAATTGAATGTGACCGCATACCTGCACTCGAATTCGCCACACTACCGCGCTTAGAGCGGATCATTGCTATCTGGGAAGGTCACCACACCGCCAGAACGGCGGACATCTTTGGTGAGGGCAAGGATTGGCGGGTCTAGTCGTCAGAAGGACGCTAGAACAGTATTTAAGGCAGGCAAACTAGGCGGCCAACTACTTAGGAATAGCCTCTTGGACAACGCAGAGGTGTTCCGCTTAAATGTGAATAATTTGTGCGCTCGCTGAGTGCTAAATATCGCTTTTTAAAAAATCCCCGTTTTATCCGTTTTATGTTAGCTTACTTTTAACACTGTACCCTGATTTTAAAATTGAATGCGACCGCATACCTGCACTCGAATTCGCCACACTACCGCGCTTAGAGCGGATCATTGCTATCTGGGAAGGGCACCACACCGCCAGAACGGCGGACATCTTTGGTGAGGGCAAGGATTGGCTGGTCTAGTCGTCAGAAGGACGCTAGAACAGTACTTAAGGCAGCCATGCTGACGCGCAGTGGGCACGCACGGCGGGCTCGCCGGAGCGTCGCCGGAGTCGCGCCAGAGTCCAGCCCGTCTGCGCCCGTCTGCGCACGGACGGGCTCGGGGGCAGGGACTTCTGGACAAATGCGCTCCTACACCTCGGAAGACTTGCGTAACCTGGATAAGGGTGAGGCATGCCTGGATAACGACACCCTGAAGAAACTAAAAACATATGCGATCTATAAACCGTTGAATACTACACCTCTAGATGCATACTCCACCCTGAAAATAGCAAGCCTAAACACCAGATCACTCCATTGCCACCACGTTGAGGTCTATAACCTGTTGCAAAATAACGACACAGATATATTGACCTTAACAGAGACCTAGACCTGGATGAGTGAGAGCTCAATGCCAGACATCCTGGCCGCTCTCCCTAGCGGCTATGATGCTTTATGGCAAAATTGCCCAGGAAACACACGGGGAGGAGGGGTAGCTGTGATTTTTAAAAAGACGCTGTCACTGGAAATTCTACTATCAGAGACAGTCGACCTGGCTGATTTGCTTGGGGTTAAAGTTACAGTAAACAGCTCATGTTGGGTGGTGCTAGCGGTTTACCGCCCTCCCAATGCAACCCCAATATTCCAGGACCTATTTGCCCCCATTATATCAGACCTCTGCACTCGTTACTCGAAAATTTTAGTCACAGGAGACTTCAACCTGCACTGGGATAAACCCCCACTGGGACGCTCCTATGCGCCACTTGGACACCTTGATGTCAGCGTTAAACTTTAAACAAATCCTGAAGGTCCCCACGCACACCAAAGGTCACACCCTTGACCTGGTGTGGACTACAGACCCCTCCCTAACACTGAAAGAAGTAGCCCCATGTATTTGGTCTGATCACTATCTAATATCCTGTGAGATACGTATCAAGGGCCAAATAATTAAACCAACATTGGAGGCTAGAAAAACTCGTAAATGGGCAGAGGTCGATTTGCGGACCCTGACCAAGGTATTCCTGCCCAGAGACTGCCCCCCGAGCTTAGATCATACTCTAGATCAGCAATACGCGGATCTAACGCGATGTCTGACACTAGCTATTGACCAGATAGCACCAATGAAAATGAAGGTGTTAAAAGGTCCGGGTAAGGATGCCCCATGGTTCACGCCAGCACTGAGGGACCACAAAAAGAAACTTAGAGCCCTAGAAAGAGGCTGGAGGAAAACTAAACAGGACTCAGCCAGGAACCTCTCCCGAACCTCCTTGAACGCATACAAAAAACATATCACTCTCGCCAAAGCCGAGTACTACGAATCCCGTTTAAGTAAGGCAGCCAACGTGCAGAAAGAGACTTTTAAGATCCTGTCGGAGTTGACCAAAAAAACGGACAGTGTTCAGTCCCCCATAAACTGCAATTCCTTTCAGGAATATTTCCTGGAGAAAGTAAGAACCATCATCCAGGACATAAAAAGTGGGACGCTTAATGGGATGGCCATACCTATAGGCCCTCGAAATCAAACTGATTGTTCTATCACACTGTTTCCAGAGATTGACACCTTGAGCCTGCAGCAGTTGATGGTCAGAATCAAGTCTGGATCCCCAGCGGACCCTTGTCCACCTAAAGTCTTTCAGGCAGCCCGTCCTCTATTGGAGGAGCATGTCATCTCTCTCCTAAATAGATCCTTGGAAACAGGACAACTACCAGCAGAACTCAAGGAAGTGCGTGTAAGACCGCTGTTGAAAAAAACAGGTGCAGACCCCGCATTACTAAAAAATTACAGGCCGATCTCTCAGTTACCATTCCTCTCTAAAGTACTGGAACAACATGTATTAAAATCTTTGTCCATGTACTTGGAGTCCCATTCCCTGCTTCACGAACGACAAGCAGGGTTTCGAGCACATCACAGCACCGAGTTGGTGATGCTCTTGGTGCTGGATGAATTGAGAGGCCTGGCTGACGGTAAAAAACCGAGCGCCCTGATTTTATTAGACCTTTCAGCGGCGTTCGATACCGTCAGCCATGCGTTGTTACTGGAAAGACTGAGTGATTTTGGCATCAAAGGCCTGGCTTTTAGGTGGTTGCAGTCTTTTCTGTCAGGAAGGACCCAAAGAATACAACTTGGAGAAGAAGTCTCCGCAGTGGGAGAGTTAGAATGTGGGGTGCCTCAGGGCTCGGCCCTATCCCCACTGCTGTTTAATTTATACCTACAGCCTCTGATTGCCTCCCTGGCGAGTATGGGCTGTACAGTATACAATTATGCGGATGACACGCAGTTGTTGCTGAGTGTTGACAATACAAACGCCGCCCAACTCCACACTCAGAATATCTTGAGACACAGGGTCCAGTGGATGACAGGAAACCTCCTAAAAATCAACCCAGATAAGACTGAGGTCCTGGTGATTTCATCTGCCACCTCACCATGGTGTGACCTCTACTGGCCCGCAGAGCTAGGTCCAGCCCCAAAACCCAGCCTGAACGTGAAGAGCCTGGGGATCAAATTGGACTGTGACCTCTCTATGGTCAACCAAATTTCCTCAGTAGTGGGCAGTTGTACTAATATTATCCGACAGCTACGGAAATTAGTGCCTATCATTTCCCAATCTATGCTACGTTCCATCGTCGCAGCCACTGTGATCTCACGTATAGATTATGGAAATGCCCTCTACCTTGGCCTACCAAAAACCCTGACAAATAGGCTACAGGTGGTGATGAATGATGCTGCTCGTCTTATCTTCAGACTGCCAAGACGTACCAAAGCATCCCTCCTGCTACAAAGTCTCCATTGGCTCCCTATCAAGGAGCGAGTGGAATTTAAAAACTTGTGCATAGCCCATAAAGCCATCTATGGCATGGCGCCCGCATACATTAAAGATCGTCTGGCAGTGTATAGCCCAAAGAGAGTTCTTAGATCCTCAGACTCTCAGCTACTGGTCTGCCCTCGGTACAAACTTGCCACCAAGGGCGGAAGAGCCTTTTCGGTGCTGGTTCCTCACCTATGGAACACATTACCTGAGCCACTACGTAAGGAAGGAAACCTCCTACGTTTCAGAAAGGGGTTGAAAACGTTGCTATTTAGGAGAGCCCTATGAGCCACTTAGGCTAGTGGATGCCTTCTGTATTGTCAAAGTTGTAGTTTACCATCTATTCCCGAGCGCTTAGAGGCCTGTAGGTGATTGAGCGCGCTACAAATCAAAAATAACAATAACAATAACAAGTTTATATTAATCTCCCTAAAAATAGCTAACTGTATACATAGCGGATGTCCTTTTTTTTCATTATGTGGTTTTAATTGTTTTTAATTGTATTCATCTGTGTACATTGGGAATCCTTTTGTAATGTATTTGGAAAGATTTTAATTAATCAAGCAAAATAAAATATCTATTTATCTTAAACGTAGAGATTTGCGTAGGTACGTGAAATAGAGCAACAATTTCTCAACTGGTATCATTAGAAAGGATAGTTAGACATGTATGTATAATACGTTACAGGAAAAGAACAACGCAAGACTCTGGGTTGATATTTTGAAATTTGCACATGACATCATATAATTAAGATGATATTCGAATAAGAAAAGGTACAGTTGTAACAGCACTGCAGGCAAAAAAATTGAGTGTAGTAAAACAAAACAAAACACCTGGTCAATGGTGCTTGTATATGCACGAAAACCAGCAGAGGTGACAATATGGCGTGCTCCTCTATCCAGTCCTGGATTTTGCTAAGGATCAGTCTCCCCAGTATATTTTGCAATGAATCAATCAGGCTAATGGGTCGATTATTCCCCGGCAGTGATTTGTCTCCTTTTTTGTACGGGGTTTATTTTGGCTCCATTCCAGGAGTCCGGTATAGGGGCTCCTATTTCAACTGCGTTAGCCAGTAGCATAATATACCTTCCCCATCTTGTTTTATCATGTAGAAACACATCAGCAGGTATGCCATCTGGGCCAGGTGCTCATCCACTGACAACTGCTTCAAGGGCTACCTTGACAAAATAAGTTCTCATATCCGATTTTTTTTTATTGTGGGACGGGATAACGGTCTCCAATCCTGCAGTAGTGGAGGGAATGCTTTCTAACATTAATAAAGCATAAACAACATCCTTTGCAATATTATCCAAGGACCCAGAATTTTCAGCTATAATCGACCACTTAAGCTGTCTCATATCTTTAGTGGGGGGTTACATCATCGGAATGTAATTCAACCTCCCTACATGGCAATTGATCGTGCGACCACCATCTTAAAGCTACACACACAGGATTTTATGGCCACTTTCAAGGCGATCCCTTACATCCATATCAACAATGGTATGCCAGAATTTCAAACTCATAAGTATATCATCGAACCTGCTTTTACTGAATCCATTATTAAATGTGTTGACCCCAAGACTACCTTGTGGGGTCCGGCCATTGAATGCCCTAAGCCCCTTCTCCAGGCAGATAGAGTTTATCTGGATTACCGCCTCTGTCCATTTCTTTATTTGTACAAGATCCAATTTTGGAATTCCCCACTGGGTGTCTTCATCTTCAGTGAGAAGCCATTACTCGCTGGCAAGTGGCTCAATGGTTGAGTTAAAATCGCCTGCTATGATAATAATATTTTCCATTGAGTATAAATCGAGTAGATCATCTATACCCGCTAAAACTTGAGACCTACCCCCTCTTGTTCCCCTCACATAAATGTTGTAAATATCAACATTCCCTAGCGGTCCCAGATTTAATCTTAGTACTTGGATGTCATTGCTCTTGGATGGAAATTCCTTAATGTTGATACCTAGTGCTTGCCGAACCCATGTAATCAAACTACCTGAGGGCCGACCTTTAACCTCTTTTACCGCTGGCACATAATATTTTAAAAAACCTACGTATGTTGTGATGTCGGGAGCCAAATTTCCTGAAAACAATAAATGTCAAAACAGTCAATAAAAGCAAGCCATTCCGGTGACAAAAGTTTGGCGCTTATTCCTGCAATATTCCATGATATTAATGTGTCCCTTTTAGAAGTATGGCCATTATGTATTGGTTCTTTGGGGTTCACTATGGGAGTACTGCTAAACTCTTGCTGGCCCGTGAGTTTGGATGAAAGCAAGAATAACTTTTGAATGGGTGTTTTTGGCCTGCTATAGTCTACGCAAACCAGAATCATTAATGGATCGCTACTCCTAGGATTTATCAAGTCGCTGGTACTACCAGGATGGGGTTCGGGCTCACCAGCCAGTCAATCATTGCATTCAAGAGTGGAACTGCCTAGCGGCCCTGTTACCAACTGCTCTTGGTAGTTACTGGGCTGGCTAGCAGGTGGAGACTCATGTTTGAGTGGAGGGCGACCCTGTCCATATTTTCCCTCTAAGCTCCTATTTGTGTCAGACAGCAGGTGGAGACTGCCTGGACTGAATAGATGAAAAATCAGGGGAACAAGTTCTAAATTCTAATAAGTGCTAGTAGATTTTTGACTAACACTTCCCTCTGGAAAGTTAGTTCGATGCAGTCTCGAGGGTTAGTGGGAGAGGTGAGCCTGCGCGCTTTCTTGATGCCATCCCTAATAACAGAAGGACACCCCGTATCCCACGCACACAAATCACTCTACGACATCGGACCAGAATGCCTCAACTCACGACTGTCCTTCTACACCCCCGCCCGCCAACTACGTTCTTCCAGCCAAGCCCTCGCCACTGTACCTCGCATCAACAAGACCACCATGGGAGGCAGATCCTTCTCATACCTGGCTGCTAAAACATGGAACTCACTCCCCGCTTACCTTCGCCTCACCCAGAACCACCTAGCATTCAGAAAGCAACTTAAAACGTGGATATTTGACAAGTAATCCTCCTCCCCTTTCTAAGCGCCTTGAGACCCTCTGGGTAGGTAGTGCGCTATATAAATTCTCTGACTTGACTTGACTTGACATCCATGGGATAGCATTGTTGGTCAATGAATCTACACTTTGTGTTTTGTTTGAGCCCAGCTTCGAAACATTCACCATGAATATTCTGTGGGTATTTTGTACTTGGCATTAGCATGGTCCCCCACCCTTCTTGGATATTACGCTGCTTGATTATGGGTATACCAGTGTTTCTACTCCTACCCTGCAACTAATGCGTCCTTAGTGTATCTGTGATTTGAGACCCTGGAGTAATTGTAGTGTTAGGCGGTGCATTATTTCCAATGGGGATCACTAGAGAGGGTTTATTCTTTTTAACCACCTCACTGAACATGGGGATCACTTTGCTCTGTACCTCACTAACTCGAAGGGCAGATGATTTAACCTGGGCTATAAATTGGCTGTTTGGGGGAGGAGTGTTTGCGCTATGTGTTGCATAGTCAACTCTGGAGGACCCTCCTTGTGTCAAGAGCTTAATGATAGTTGTTAGGTTCTCCATCATAGCCTTCATGGACCCTATTTCAGCCCGAAGTGAATGGGCAACAAGGATTACTTCCTGCATTTCTGGTATATGACTTTCAGCCGGCTCTACAATTTTGTCTGATGGTGGTTCCGGGTGGTTCCGGGTGCGATGTGCTTCCTTCCCCCTGGGGATTTGACAGTATGGTATATCTTTTTGTGCAAGTGACTATAGGATCAATTATTTGAGAATGATTATCATCAGTTTCAGAGGAGCTTGGAGTGCTAACAATAGGATCTGCCATCCTAACAGAATGTAAATGTCTCTCTTCCTTATTTTCTTTAGGACCTTTTTTGTGCTTCAGTAACATTTTGGGGATAACAGAGCGTTTTGTTGTACTACCCCTAGTGGAGTGGACTGTACTGATCTGGGACTGATTTGTGACCACATGCAGATTTTACTCATCCTTGCATTCCTCGAATAATGTGTCCATACCATCCAATACCCAATTACTGCCAGAGTATTTAGTTGCCTTCCTATCCTTTTTCCCTTTACAGGTTTTACCAACCGCGCCACTTTTTCCCCCCAGCTCCCCCGACTTCCATGGATTTTCTTTTCTCCATCTCTACAGAATAATAGTAGTTCCCAAGGAAGTTTCCGCAATTTAACTCTACTAGACTGCAGACAGTTAACAAGTGTTCCCAATATATAAGTAGGGGAGTGTCACCAAACAGTACCTTTTTTAGTCCATATTAAGTCCTCGATGTAGACCAGCTCTGGGCAGCAAACAGAAGGGGGGGGGGCTGCCCTGCCTCTTCCTGGCAATGACGGGCAAGGACGGGCCGGGCTTCGCCAGGAGGAGACCCGAGCGCGTCCCGCGCTGCGGGAGGCTGGCATCGATTATATCGCACCTCCAGGTGTGCTGCATGGCGTCAGAGCGAGGCAACGAGATAAGGGATGCTGGGAGGTGTAGTTCGAGTGAGCCGTACCACTCACCGCCGGTAGAAGCGAAATCCTGCAGCGTTGGCCGTTACCTTCATGGCGGTGGTGCGGTAGAAATGCCCCCTTCACTGCAGCCCAAAGAAAGATCTGCTGCTTTTGGCGTCTCACGCTGCATAACACTGGCTGGCGTTGATTATCTCGCACCTACATGGGCGCTGCATGGCACCAGATTGAGGCGACGAGGCAAGGGATGCTCGGAGGTGTAGTTCCTGTGAGCCGAGGGCTTTAAGTGGGCCGGGTCTCAAGGGGTCTGAGCACCGGCAGTTTTTTTCAGGGGGCCTCGAAACGGGTCTCTATCGGGCTCTGTTTTGAGCCCTGGCACAGGCGGGACTGCAGTGACTGCAGTGACAGCAGTTTGTTGTCGCTGCAGTGCCAGGGCGCAAAACAGCCCGATAGAGACCCGATTCAAGACAGCAGGCACATCGATGTGTGCTGCTCTTACTGCTCACTTCTCACTAGTGGAGAAGTTACGGCATGACGTCATGCCAGGTGAGTTGTGGGGGAAGGGAAATCCTTTAAAGAGTAATTTTCTCTCTGGATTTCCCTTCTCTTTCTGAAACGCAAGAGCAGCAACATTGTGGTAGGGTCACCAGGGCTTTAATTGGAAGCTTTTTCAATATTATATGTAACAAGCCATAGTTGCAGCTTATTTATCTTATGCAACTAATAACGATTGACAAAGCCAATATTCCTTACTTGTTGTAGGTATGATGTTACTTGTATCACATATCTAGATGCAATGACAGAAACAGCAAAATACATGTATATTATACACTATGCTACACACAGATTTTGAAAGTTCGTGTTTTAAATCCACGCCCCTAATTACACTGGCCACGCCCCTTTGAGAGACCCTCCAGTTTTTTCATCCCACTTAAAGCCCTGTGTGAGCCGTTCCCCTCATGGCAGGTAGAAGCGGAATCCTGCCGCGTTGGATGTTACCCTCACGGCGGCGGTGCAGTAGAAATGCCCCCTTCACTACAGCCCAAAGAAAGATTTGCTGCTTTCGGCGTCATAGATACATTCTTCGGCCTCACTCTCCGCCCTTTTCACCTGCCGCTCCAGGAAGGAGAGGGTCCCAAACTGAATAATCCTTTTCTACATTTTGAAATTGGGGAAGCAGAGCAAGCCTTGGAACAGGCATGCTTGTTGAACGCCCCTGGACCCGATGGGGTACCTGCTGACATTTTTCTTGAGACTAAATATCTGTGTGGCCCAGTACTGACAAATGTATTTAACCTGGTAGCTGAATTAGGCCCTCTCAGATCGTAGAAACACTCCATTACTATCCCCAAATATAAAAAGAGATATAGGCCGGACCCCAAAAAGTATAGCTCCATATCCCTAATCAACAGTACAGCTAAATTGATGAGAAGACTACTACTAAATAGGTTAGAGGAATGTGCAGCTGAAAATTAAATCATGGATATGTGTGGGGGAGCAGTATGGGGCATGTTGAACGCAGAAGTAACTACTGAAGCGAGTGGATGATGCCTTCTGTAAAAGACTGTTATCACTCTTCTAGAATTGCTCGAATTACATTTCTCATAGTGAATTAGGTTTGCCATACCTTGAGGATCTGATGCTCCACTATTATTATGGCAGTCAATATGGAAAAGAGACAGTTTACCACTTAACCAGTCGTTACTTAAGGTTTATTTAAAAATTAATTATGCCCTCTAGATACCGTGGTTGAAGCATGTAGAAACTACACAGTCAGCACAAGGACTCTAAGCGTTTTTCGACTCACCGTCGCTGTTTGCCGGTTTCCCGAAGGCAAGGTTAAAACAGATCTTCAGGAAAAGGCTGCAGACAACAATTGGGAGCCCGATATGAGCAGATGAAGAAGAGGGAAAGATGTGTTTATAACAATGTTAGAATATAGGGGGTGTCAAAGGGAAAAATAGCTTTCTTTGCAAATTATTTTTAGTATATATGTGTTTTAAGTGAATCGAGAAGATATCTAACCAATTAATTGTTTTAAAATCGATACCTTACAATGTTATTGTGATATAGGTGTATGATACTTTGTGACGTTTTTGTACTTGTATGCATTGAAACAATGCGAAATAAAGGATTGATTAATTGATTGACACACCTCATGATGCAAGAACTGGTACAAGGAAGTGGTGAGGCAGTTGTGTGGTAATATGTTGCATCTCGGTGCAAATTAACAACACTACGACAGTTCTTGTAATTCGATCTCATGCACATGCTGAAATTAGGTGAGGCTTGGGGATACTCCCAGGTCCTAAGGCCCCCACCTAATGTCTGTGTGAAAAAATGCCTCTTTTGGGAAAAACAGGTAGTCACAAACTGTGACACATTAAGCTGCGTTGTTAATGTGCTCCTTAATCATTACTGAAAATGTATTTTATTGTAACTGCCGTACGAAAAGGCATTTGCGATTTTATTTATTCATGATCCCTATTCTTTTACAAAGAAAAGGATTTAGAAGGCCTTAAATACATTGCTTGTCTATGGGTGTTTGTAAAATGTTTCCTGCCAAATAACGCGTTCCAACTTTTAAGCATTGTTTTATTGAAAAAAATCATGTTTGTCCCCAGATGATGTGAGATATCAAGACAGTATGATCTCCATTATAATAACCTGCTTTATGAGGATTAAATGGTTTTGCAATGCAAACAAGATAAAATTGGTTTTAAGCAAAGCCAAACACTACTTCGCTAGTTCCAGATTTGAATAGTGGAATGAGAAATCTCTTTTATATTGCTATTGTGCACTGGTCAGCTAAAAAGTAATTGCTTTTTATAACGCAAATTTGCTTTTACTTTGCTGCAGTAATGAAATGAACCTGAAGAATTTCCTTGGAAATCAAAGTCACTATCACGGAAATGTCACCAATAAAATTCCATAATTTAGTATCAGCAAACAGATGACGGGGAGTGGTGTAAGAAAATGATTGACAGAATTCTGTTAGCATGAGTTAAGCGCATTCATTTCTAGTTATCTGGGCTGAGAAACAACAGAGATCTGATGTCTTCAAATATGTAAGTAACGTGTATAAAAGTAAGCTTGAGAGATATCCACACTGAAGTAACCCACTTGCATAATATGGTGCAAGGCGTGCACGTTGAGATGTTCTCATTTGTGTTTATCCTTATACAGTTCTTAGAGAACCTACATGGCAGGAGGACACAGAATGCAAAGAATAAGGAGGAATTTTCATAAAAGAACTGCTATGGAGTTATTTCCATAACCTTCAGACCAATTCTGTTTATTCTAATGGCATTTTGCAATATGTTTCAAATAACTTAGTTTAGGCCACCGCTATTTTCTGGGGGGTATTTTGGTACAGACCACTATCTAAAGAGCAGTACGAGCCATATAGTGTGACATTGAGCATAAATGTTGTGACTATTTGAGTTACTTTTTTGTACATATTTTAATCATATCAAATCCATGTGATAACAGTAAGTGAGGGCTTGGTAAACGGTGTAGCATGAATGACGATCATTAAAATAATAACAACAATCTCTATGAAAAAAATTAACAGATTTTTACAACAGTAAAATCAAATACATTTCTTATGTTGAACTTGCTAGGGGCACGTGCCCCGGCCCCTTTATTGGAAGGGCCACATGTACAGTGATCCTGTGCATGATGTGTGAGAGGTGAGTATAAGCCAGCCCGCACGGAGCGCTTGGTGCTGGCAACAACTTGAACTGTGGACACCAGTGCAACGAAAGTGAAAACACCTGAATAACGGAGTCAGCACGTACAGAGGTCACCCAACATTCAAACAGAAGTGTCCGTGAGTTGCAGTGCACTGAGCTGAGCACGCTCATGTGATGCAAGTGACTAGGATTGTGTCATTTCTGGATATTCCTGATGCAGATGCAGTGGGGTGTGTAAGACCTGCATCATCTTCTTCATCAACGTCCCAAGTCCCCCACACTGCCTGAGGTGACATTGCTTCGCAACCTCTCCACAGCACAAAACTCAATAAGTAACAGTCCATGGGTTGGCCTGCACTGAGTCAGTGACACCTGAAGTGCTGAGCAGGGGATCAAGCAGATGATGGTATCCACAACAGGTCTGAGCAACTCAGTTAGTCTGCCAGTACCACTGTTTCGACTCTGGCAGATGGAGTTTGGCGTTGGCCCTGACAATGGTGGCGTGTGCCTCCTACGGTGATGTGACGTCCGGGTCGGTCAGGACTTTATTTGATGTGTGAGCCCTGGTGGTCCGCAATTGTGGCCGGAGGCAGCGGACAGCAGAGGGCCACATACACATGGCATCGATGACCCCAAGACCACTGTCACAGAGGTCATCCAATATTCATTCAGACAGGGTCCCTGACTTGAGCTGCACAGAGTTAGTGGCCTCAGATGCACAGGGGCACAGGCACACCGTCACAGGACGGTGACTTGCGGTCCACTGAGGTAGGGCCATGCAGACTGAGCGGGTCATCGCTGATGTCGAAGGTGAATGTGGTGGAGGGTTGCAGGGGACAGTGGAAGGTTTCCTCCAGGGCATGATGCAGCGGGCAGAAGCTATCCGAAGCACCAAATGGAGGAGTGGAGTGCCTTGTTGTCGCCACCAATTCGGTATCAGCTACTTGAGGATGAAAACTACCCCCTAGTCTATAGACTCAGACACTTCCAATGTTTGACCAGAGAGTGGACGTTATGTCACCACATGCAGCCTATATCTGTGATATGACGTACCACTAAATATGTGTACACTATGTTTTGTACCACCAGCCCTGAAGAGTCGTGTTGACTCAACGGCACACGACGAAACACGTGTCGGCATATTGTGATATTCCTTACGTCTGGATACAATAAATCTTCACCCTGCTGGGACCAGAAACACACCAAATAATCTGCTTCTATTGTATTATTGATACCTGTTTATTGTACTCAATTGTGTTCCACTTTTTTGTAGTTGCGAGAGCACAGCTGTATAATAATCGAATAGTCTCTGACTTGTTAGACGATTAAGGGTGTTTTTCCGCCTGCTCTTTAACGCACTACACAGCTACCAATTTCTTACTACACACAGTAACGTTAGATTTGAGGCAGTGCGCCCCTGATATCTGAACTCTAAAACACCCCTAGCAGCTCCCGTCCATTGTCCACTACATTCCAAACACCAGCAGTGTGTGTTGACCTGGATATGTCTGTTGTTCTGCATACTGCAGTCTAGCCATCACATCCACGCCACACTAGGCATTGTGTACATTCTCTTTCATCGGTCCCCACCTCTTCCGACATTCTGCTATTGTGTAGCTGAGGTGCCATGCCATTGATGGCTAATGTATATGGCTGGCCCAGGTTCCCACAGTGAGTTGTGCTGTTGTGTCTGGTGGGTGTGCATGTTGTAAGTGAGCTTGTGACCTGTGCATTTCCTGTGTTATGAGTTGCATGATTGTTGAGTTGAGGTGTGTGGTGTGTGCATTTGGTATTGGCAAATGAGCAGTGCATTTTGTAGGTGTCATCCTGGTAGCGCAGGTTGATGATGGACTGTAGGAGGTGTTGGAATCATGCACACTGCCTGGGTGGTTGGCAGCGACATTGGTGGAGATTCCCTGGTGCTCCACTCTAGCCTGCAAATTGGTGGGATTTGTGCACTTTCTGTTGCCCTAATTGTGTGCAATGTTGCCAGGGGCCACTAGTAGAACATGTGTGCAGTCAATTGCCCCCTGACCCATGCAGAAAGCCTGCTGGGGCAAAGATGCCTTGCTTGGTCTCCTGCTGTTCCTACAGTGTGTGGGAAGTATAGATAGCGGAGTACCAAGCTGATGGTGTCATCCATGACTGTTGTGAAGGACTTGGATAGGCCTGGCTGCGTGACTGCTCCGTCTCAGGGGGATGTTGGTTGGAGGGTACCAGAGGCCAACACGTACAGCACAGCCAGCAGTGTTGTTTGAGGTTGGTTGTCCACTGTGTTGGTACCTTCAGCCCATGGACAATGGTGGTCAGGATGCGGAGGAGGGTTGTCCTTTTGAGCATGTAGTGGACAATGACATTCTCTGGTGATGGGTCTGTGAGGTTGGTGCATTTTCTGAAGGTCGGTGTCTTTGTCTGCGCCACTGCCTCAGTGTTGGTCTGGGGGGGAGGGGCGGTCAGTGTCCAGGGATTGGGGGTCCTGAGGGTGGTGGCGGTGGGTGTTGTGGCCCTCTTGGGTGTCCATCCCACATGTTCAGTGGCTCCATTGCATCTGTTGTTCTTCAGGTGTGGCTCTGGGCGGAGCTCCCTTTTCTCGTACAGACTGCCGTCTGATATTACACCAGCTCAGAGCATGTGTTAATTCGCTGCTGCTAACGCGTCTTATCGCATGTTTTGTGGTATTTTTGCCGATCTGGCTGGTCTTTGAGAATGTTGCGACGTGGTGTTGTCGCAGCTTTTGGCACGGGAACGCCTACTCTGCATCTCATTAGCGATAGTTGCTGGGGTCGTCTGTGGCAATGTTTTCTGCAGCTGCTGTCACGGGTAAAATGGTGCTGTGGGCTGCTAGCACCAGCTTGTGAATGGTATGATACATTTATTGCAACTTTGGCTGCAATAAAGTGCCATTGACTTGGCAATAACGCCTTGAGAATATGCCCCTAAATCTTTTAAAAACCAATATCATGACACTTGACCCTAAAGTTTAAAGAAAAAGAGTATTTGTTTGAAATAATTCCTCGACTTGTGTGAACACAGAATAGCCAGTAGATATCATGTCCAGAAGTCTGACATAAAGAGAGCATGATCGCTATCACTGTGTGTGCTGTATCCTGATTGGCTGAGTGTTCCTTACTTTATGTGGCATCTGAGTTTATGGTATTTTGGGAGCATGTGCACCTCTCCGACATGTTTGCTTTCCTGCGGCTAATCTCTGTTGACCATTGTGGTGTCACTGCAGCTATCTGTGGGTTTTATCTGGGATTTCCTGTTCACACATTTGTCTGCTGACTACATGTTACCTCATCTGTGATCTCTCAATCAGAGACCTCTGTCCTGTGTCTCAGGGCATGCCTATCTATGTATTTCTGAGTCAGGGTTGACGCGGATTTCACAAAGGGTGAATTTGTCAATAAAAGATGCAAAGAACCCCACCCCTGCTGTAGCTGCTAAAATGGGGTGTTCACGATACCCATTGCCATGGTGAAAGTAGAGTTGAGGAGTGTTAGAACCGGAGGTCTCTGGTTGGCACAGGTTTGCACTTGTGACAAGCAAGGACCCTCAGCCCCACGTCAGGGCAAGGGAACTACTCCTTTGAATAACCCCTGCTCACCCTCTAGGTAGTGACGGCGCGAGCAGACAAGGCTGATCCTCAGAGCGATAGTAAGTTAAGCATTCATGATCACACACAGTAAACCCACTGACCCACCACAAATGGACACCAGTCGTATGGTTGTATCAAAAATACGTATACTTTATATGAAAGATAGATTCAAGCAGGATTATCACAAGACCAGAATAACGTTTAGTAAATTGAGGTCACCAGATTACAATAGGTAAACTTAGTCTTTCAATGTTCGTTGTTTAGCAAGGTACGATGACAGGGAAATAAGATAGTTGCGGACCCTGGATCCGATATGAACTTGAGACGGAGTTCAAGTGTACCTTGCTGGTGGAAGTCCGAGGCGTTTCAGGCGCGGCTACTTGCGAGGGTGTACCCCGAACAAGGCCGACGTGCCAGGTCTAACACGTGTCCCCTCAAGATGAAAGGTGAGGAGAACTACCCTACCCCAGGGAGTTCCTAATCACTAAGGCGGAAAAACCTTGACAGACCATCAGCATTGGCGTGGTCTATGCCAGGGCGGTGTTCCACCGTAAAGTCCATACTCTGTAGAGAAATGGACCACCTCAACAGTTTCGGGTTTTCACCCCTCATTTGCATCAACCATCTGAGGGGCCTGTGGTCGGTCTGAACTCGGAAGTGAGACCCAAACAAGTAGGGTCTTAGCTTCTTCAGGGCCCAGACCACAGCAAAAGCTTCTCGCTCAATTGCACTCCACTACTGTTCCCGTGGAAGTAACCTTCGGCTGATGAAGGCCACAGGGTGATCCCAGACCTCGTCGTCGTCGGTGAAAGGACAGCCCCTATCCCATGCTCTGAGGCGTCTGTCTGCACTAAGAACTCTTTGGAGAAATCAGGAGCCAGGAGCACGGGCGCCTTGCACATGGCCTTCTTCAGGGTGTCGAATGCTTCCTGACAGGCGTCGGTACAGATCACTTTCCGGGGCTGCTTCTTCGAAGTCAGCTCTGTCAAGGGGGCAACGATGGTGCCGTATACCTTGACAAACCTCCTGTAATACCCGGTGAGTCCAAGGAAGGCCCTCACCTCCGTTTGGGTCTTGGGGGCCTTCCCAAGCCAGGATGGTCTGAATTTTGGGTTGAAGGGGCGCCACCTGGCCACTCCCAACTTGGTGTCCCAAATACACCACTGAACCATGCCCGATCTGGCACTTGCTTGCCTTGATCGTGAGGCCTGAATTGGGCAGAGCCGCCAACACTTCCAAAGGTGCCAAAAGTGTTCCTTCCACGTTCAACTAAACACTGCAATGTCGTCCAGGTAGGCGGCACTGAACGCGTCCAGTCCAACCAACACCTGGTTGACCAACCTCTGAAAGGTGGCAGGGGCGTTTTTCACCCCGCTGACCTCTCTTTGGCTCCTTCGGTTAAGGCAATCTGCCAGTACCCAGACGTTAAGTCAAACGTACTGAGGTACCGAGCAGCTCCCAACCGATCGATGAGCTCATCAGCTCTGGGGATGGGGTGCGTGTCAGTCTTCGTGACCGAATTGAGTCCTCGATAGTCCACACAGAACCGGAGTTCGGGTGTGGCTCCCGGTGCCGCAGCCTTCGAGACCAAGACCACTGGCTGGCCCAAGGACTGCTGGAGGACTCAATCACCCCAAGAGCAAACATCTTCGAGACTTCCTCTTTGATGCAGGCTCGTACCCTGTCAGCAACGCAGTAAGCCTTGTGCTTCACCGGTAAGCTGTCGCCCGTGTCCACATCATGGACGCACCAATCTGTGACACCCGGAACCAGGGAGAACAAGTCAGAGAATTGCCCCAGCAACTGGCGGCAATCACTCTGCTGCTCAGGTGTCAGGGCGGTTGAGAGGTTAACTCCATCCACTGACCCATTTCGCTCGGAGGCCACCATGAGGTCCGGAAGAGGCTCGGTCTCCTCCTCCATTCCATCATCGGTTGCCAACAGCATGCCCACTGCGGACCTCTACAAGTGGGGCTTAAGGCGGTTAACATGTAGGACCCTCAAAGGGTTCCTGGGAGTTTGCAAGTTCGCCAGGTAGGTGACAGGACTCTTGTGCTCCACAACCTCAAATGGACCCGTCCACGTATCCTGAAGTGCACAGGGCTCCACTGGGGCCAAGACCCACACCTTTTGTCCAGGCTGAAGCTCTACCAGAGTGGCATTCTGGTCGTACCACCGCTTCATCTCCTCCTGGCTGGCTTCCAGGTTTGCCTCAGCAAGTTGCCTGAATCGCCTGGTCTGGTTTTGGAAGGCCAGCATGTAGTTATATACATTCTGGGGAGGTTTCCTGGGAGATTGCTCCCAGCTTTCCCTAGCCAGACTCAGAGGTCCTCGGACCGGGTGACCGTACAGAAGCTCGAAGGGACTGAACCCGAGCGACTTCTATGGCACCTCTCGGTACGCAAACAGTAGACATGGTAAGAGGACGTCCCACTTACGCCTCATTGGTCCTTCTAGGCCCATAATCATGCCTTTTAGGGTTCGGTTGAATCTCTCAACCAACCCGTTTCCTTGGGGGTGGTAAGGGTGGTGAACTTCTACGTTACACCACACTCTTGCCAAAGGGACTTCATATATTTCGATATGAAGTTGGTACCCCTGTCAGACACCACCTCTAGAGGGAATCCTACTCGAGAGAAAATTCCCATCAGTGCTCGTCCCACCACGGGGGCCGTCACTGTCCTCAGAGGGATGGCTTCAGTGTACCGGGTGGCATGGTCCACCAAGACCAGGATAAACCTGTTGCCCATGGCTGTCTGGGGATCCAGAGGCCCCACAATGTCAATTCCCACTCGCTGGAATGGGGTACTGATGACGGGGAATGGTTGGAGGGGAGCCTTGTTCTTCCCTCCACACTTACCACTTGCCTGGCAAGTCTGGCAAGTCCTGCAGTGAGCATCTGAGCTCCGGTGCATCTGGGGCCAGTAAAAGTGGGTGACAAGCCTGTCATAGGTCTTGTCCATCCCCAGATGTCCTGCTAAAGGCACATCGTGAGCCAAACCCAGTAGGAAGGCTCTGAACTTCTGGGGTACCAGAGCACACGGGCTGACCCAGGTTCAGCAGCCTTAGGCTCTGAATACAGGAGATCCTTCTCCCAGTAGACCAAGTGTTTTCTGGGCCGAACGCCATTCAAGTTCAAGTTCAAGAATTTGTATAGCGCACTACTCACCCAGAGGGTCTCAAAGCGCTTGGGGAGGGGGTTCATTATTTATCGAATAGCCAGGTTTTAAGTTCTTTTCTGAAGGAGATGTGGTTCTGTGTAAGGCGGAGGTGAGTGGGGAGTGAGTTCCAGGTCTTGGCCACCAAGTAGGAGAAGGATCTACCTCCCATGGTGGATCTTTGGATACGCGGAACTGCGGCGAGGCCTTGATTGGAGGATCTTAGTTGGCGGGTGGGTGTGTAGAAGGATAGTCGAGTGTTGAGGCATTCGGGCCCTAGTTTGTAGACGGCCTTGTGTGCGTGGGTGAGGAGACGGAATGTTATTCTCTTGTTGACGGGAAGCCAGTGGAGGTCTTTCAGGTGGCCGGTAATGTGATCTTGGTGAGGGATGTCCAAAATGAGTCTCGTTGATGCGTTTTGGATGCGTTGGAGTTTTTTCTGTAATTTGGCTGTGATTCCGGTGTAGAGGGTGTTTCCGTAGTCTAGTCGACTCGTAACCAGTGCGTGGGTGACAGTCTTTCTTGTCTCGGCGGGGATCCAATGGAAGATTTTTTTGAGCATACGAAGTACGTTGAAGCAGGAGGATGAGACGGCGTTGACTTGTTTGGTCATCGAGAGTGAGGAGTCTAGGATGAAGCCAAGGTTACGTGCGTGGTCTGCGGGTATGGGTGCTGAGCCCAGATCCGAAGGCCACCATGAGTCGTCCCAGGCAGAGGGGGATGATCCTAGGATGAGCACTTCCGTTTTGTCTGAGTTAAGTTTAGGCGGCTGTTTTTTATCCATATGGCTACTTCTTTCATGCCTTTGTGAAGATTGGTTTTGGCGGTGTTGGGGTCTTTGGTGAGGGAAAGGATCAGCTGGGTGTCGTCAGCGTAGGAGATGATGTTAAGATTGTGTTGACGCGTGATGGATGCGAGTGGAATCATGTAAACGTTTAAGAGGGTGGGACTGAGTGATGATCCTTGTGGTACACCGCAGATGACTTCGGTGGCCTCTGATTTGAATGGGGGAAGTCGGACTCTCTGAGTTCTCCCCGCTAGGAACGAGATGATCCAGTCCAAGGCTTTTCCTTTTATGCCGATGTTGCTGAGACGTTGTATGAGGGTGCTGTGGCAGACAGTGTCGAAGGTGGCGGAGAGGTCGAGTAGAATGAGGGCCACTTTTTCTCCGTTGTCCAGTAGTGTTCGGATGTCGTCAGTTGCTGCGATGAGGGCAGTTTCGGTGCTGTGTTTGGCTCGAAAGCCTGATTGTGAGGGATCGAGGGAGTTGTTTGATTCGAGGAAGGCGGCGAGTTGGCTATTGAAGGCTTTCTCGATGACTTTGGTCGGGAATGGGAGGAGGGATATGGGGTGGTAGTTTTTAAGTTCAGAGGGGTCTGCTGTGGGTTTCTTCAGGAGGGCACTGACTTCGGCATGTTTCCAGCTTTCTGGGAAGGTAGCAGAGTTGAAGGAGCAGTTTATGACATCACAGAGATGGGGTGCGATGATGGAGTCTGCTTTGTTGAAGATGTGGTGGGGACATGGGTCGGTTGGCGAGCCAGAGTGGATGGAATTCATTAGGCGGATGGTGTCTTCAGTGGTGATTGGGTTCCAGGCGCTGAGGTTGTTAGAGGGCGGTTTAGGGTCTGAGGGGGGTTGAGAGGATTGTTAGTTGGAACTGTTTTCGAAGCTGTTATGTATGTCAGCAATTTTGTTGTAGAAGAAGGAAGATAACGAAGGCAGGGGTCTTGGGAGGGAGTGATGTCGTTTGAGGCTGCGGTGGGGTTGGTGAATTCTTTGACGATGTTGAATAGTTCCTTGCTGTTATGAGCGTTGTCGTCGAGTCGATTCTTGAATGCTGATTTCTTTGTGGATCGAATCAGCTGGTGGTGTTTGCGGGTGGCTGCCTTGAAGGTGGTCAAGTTGTCGGTGGTTGGGTTTTTTCTCCATGTTTTCTCGAGAGTACGGCATAGTTTCTTGGATTTCTTAAGGTCATCGTTGAAACAGGGGGCTTTTTTGCTTTCTTGTTTGGTGTGATGGTTTTTCAAGGGTGCCAATTCGTCAGCGCTGTGAGTGATCCATTGTTTGAATTTGATGGCAGCTTGGTTTGGGTCCGATGAGAGTGTGGGAGGGTTTTGGTTGAGCGATGTGAGGAGTTGGTCGGTGGTCATTTTGTTCCATTTTCTTCGGGGAATAGGTTGTGGGCGGTTGTGGGTCGAGGTGGTTTTGTATCTGAAGTGAACACAACTGTGGTCCATCCAATGGAGAGCTGTGGTGCGATCGAAGGAGATGTGTTTGCTGGAGGTGAAGATTGGGTCAAGCGTTGTCCGGCTACATGGGTGGGGGTGTCAACAAGTTGTTTGAGGCCGAGATTGGCCAGGTTGTCAAGAAGGGTGGTGGTGTTGCTGTTGTTTTTCTTTTCCAGGTGGAAGTTGAGGTCTCCTAGTAGAATGTAGTTCTCGGAGGCGAGGGCATGTGGACTGATGAAGTCAGTGATGTCTTCGCTGAATTGTTTCCAGGTTCCTGGAGGCCTGTAGATGAAGGTGCCACTGAGTGTGGTCCTAGGGTTGGTGTGGATCTGGAAGTGGAGGTGTTCGGCGGTTGTAAGGTTATCGTCGGAGCTGGTCGTGATTTTGAGGGTGTTCTTATGGACGATGGCGATGCCTCCTCCTGTTTGCATGGTGCGATCTTTTCGGATGATCTTGTAATTGTCCGGGATGGCTATGGCGATGTCGGGTGTTGATGATGCGTTCATCCATGTTTCAGTAAGGAAGGCGACGTCCAGTGATGTAGTGTCGAGTAGATCCTAGAGTTCAGTGGCGTGTCTGTGGGCCGAGCGGGTGTTCAGCAGGATGCACTTCAGGTGGTTAGAGTCGGAGCTGTGTTTGGGGTTAGTGGATGTGGTATGGGTCTTGATGCTGGTAAATTGCCAGGAGTGGCAAGCAAAGGGACCGTGGGTACGCCCCTGGGCAGCCTCGTAGCATTGGGGTGTGCGTCCGGGGTTAAGGGCTAGGAGGGTGGCGGCGTCATACGTATTGCGGGAGGAGTGCGTTTTGCAGGGGCCAGGGGGTTTAGCGCTGGGCGCGGTCCAGGCACAGACGGGCGTAGACGGGCTTACCTTTGGTGCACCTTCGGCGCGCATATGGTGCGACTGCTGCGCGTGAACGCTGCGCGCAAAGACATCTGTCATATATAGATAGTGGAGGGGGGAGGGGCGAGGGTGTAGCAGCTGGGAGGCGGGAGGCGGGGTGGAGATCCGGGGAGGGAAGGCAAAACAACAACAAGCAAAACAAGATGGCAGTTGGCCAAATTCAATGCAGGGTTGGGGCACAAAGTCTGTAAAAACGCTATGATACTTCTAGTGGGACTGGCACAGGACACAATTATTCAAAAAGTTAAATGCAGGCAGCACAAACAAAGCAGAGCGTTGCAGCGTGCTATGGAAGGCTAGTGCTACGCTAATATGCTAATCAGCAAAATTGGGACTAGCGCTACGCTACTATGTTAATCTGCACAAATTGTAAGGTAATGAAGCGTTATGTGGCGATCTGGCTCACGAAGGAAAATAATTCAACAAATCAAGCGCAGTTAAATGTAGGCAGTGGTCTTGTGGTCACGATACCAGAATGAAGCAGTCTGACGCATACCCGCGAGAGAAGGGCACGTTTTCTGCTCCTCACAGAATTCCTCCCTGGAGGGACCCCCTTCTTGCTGCCAATGGGTCAGCTCAGGCAAGTCTCCCAGTTCGGCGATCTGTTCCCCAGTAGTAAGCATGGGCGGAAAATCCGTTTCGCTCGCGGATTTTGCGGATTTTCGGTAAATTCGCAATCCGCGAGATTCGCGAATCTCCCGCAAAATCCGCAAATCCGCGAGCAGCGGATTTTATGGCTTGCTCGCACTGTTCGCGTGAGTTCGCGGCTTCCCAGTACAACTTCGCGCCCCGCGAATAAGCGCAAAATTGCAGAAATATGATCTTAGCAAAACTGAAACTACTTACCAGGTTCAAAAGTTCAGGCTCATCATTAGTAGCCATTTCCTGTAGTGCTTCCTGAGGGGCCCCTCCAAAGTTCAGTTGCCAGTTGCAACTATTATGTGACCCTGCTCTGAACCTCAGAATAGTTACACATATGCCACAAAATTACAGCTAAGGGAGACAAGCAGGAGCCAGGCTGGAAGTTCAAATCCATTAATCAGCCCCTAATTCATTATTGTCAGTTGGGGCAGGGCAGGTGTTGTAACTAATTTTGCAACAATGAAAGCACTTAGCAAGTGCAAAAGATCACTAATCAGGAAGCACTAAGGAAGCAGGTGCCAGCTAAAAAAATATTCTGTGACACATTAATCAGCCCCAAATTAATTCAGGTCACTTGAGGCAGGGAAGGTGTGCTTGTGTTGCCACAATAATGTACACTGACTGGACAACCAGAGGGTGCTGTGATGAAACAGAGGGTGGCATGGGTGGGCCAGAGGGTGGCATGAGTAGTCAGAGAGTGGCAGTGGTGACAGAGAGTGGCAGTGATGAAGAAGAGTGTCCCAAACAGGCTGGACACGTAGAAACAACAAGTTCGCGAAACTTGCGACCCGACAGGTAAGTTCGCGTTTTGCGAAATTGTACAAAACCCTCGCGAACTGGCAGAAACCCGCGCGAACACACAAAAAAAAATCCGCAAATTCGCGAGAATTTGCGGAGTTTGCGGATTGCGAGTTCGCAAATCCGCAAAATTCGCGAGCGCGAGATTCGCAAAATTCGCCCATGCTTACCCAGTAGGCTCCAGGGCATCCCCCTCGAGGTCTGCCTCCTCCTGGGCCGTGGAAACTTCGGGGACCGGCTGTCCGCATCCCCAGTGCCTCCTCTCTAAGGCCGGTTCCTGGGCCTCTCCCTCAGGCTCCAGTACCTCTTCGACACCCCTACTGGCTGCCATGGAACTCGTGGTCACGCACGCCTAGTCGGGTAGACCCACCATCCGCAGATGGGCCGTTTTCTCTACCCTTTCCCATTGGGGAGTTCTCCAAATCGTTCCCTAGCAGACAATCTACAGGCATGGAGGTCCTCACAACAACTTGAAGAGTACCTGAGACCCCCCCCCCCACTCAAAGGGAACCTGAGCCATCGGACACTGGCTCTCAGAATTGTTAGCATTAACAACTTTGCAGTAGGCGTGCCGTACTACCTGCTTTTGAGACACCAGGTGCTGGCTCCTGTATCTCGAAGAGCCTCTGCTTTCTTACCATTGATGGTTACATTGTGCCCATATTTCTTAGTGTTACTGGGTAGGTAGTTTTCTGGGACCACATCACTGTCTCCTAGCGAGAACAGGGTCATCTGGATGGGATCCCCACCCATTGGAATTGCTACTTCCTCCCCAAAGTTAACATTAGCTAGTTGCCGGGGTGGAGCACCAGTGGGTGCGGGTTTTGCAAACAAGCGACACTTAGGGTCAAAGGCAACATGACCCAGGTCGCCACACCTAAAACAGGTGACGGGCCCCTTTGGAACAGGTTTACCTGTCGGGGCCCCGGTTGATTTTGGGGGTGGAGGAGGCTGAGAACCTTTCCCTTGGCTCCATTGGGGATTACTTTGGGGGCCTTTGTGGAACCCTTTCTGTTTTCCCTTGTCCTCCCCACTCTTCTGCTGGGGACTCTGCCCATTTTTGGCTGAGTCTCCCACTGGACCCTTGTGGACCCTGGTGCTGACCCAGCGGCCCGCTTCCTTAGCAAGCTTCCTTGGGTTGGACAGCTTGCTATCGATCAGGTGCTGGCGTAACTCAGGAAAAAATTATCCGACAAGTGCTCCCATGCCATTAAATCAAGCAGCCCTTGAAAATCATTTACCTTACTGCCCTTCAACCAACCATCCAGCGCTCTGCAGAAAAAGGTCACACACTCCACATACGTACCCCCCTGAATCTTCACACACTTTCTAAACTGTTGCTGGTACATTTCAGGCGTTAACCCAAACCGATTCATCAGGGCATCTTTCATGTGTGGGTAGGAGACTGACTCTTCAGGAAGAAGATCTAGCAGGGTATCCCGCCCCTCGGACAGGAACCGTCCCCACAACCCCGCTCCCCAATCCTTCTCAGGGACCCGGTGGGAAGACATGGCTACCTCGTAGGCTCAGAATCACTGCCCTATGTCATCTCCTTTGAAATACTCTTCCACCACATCCTTCGGTACGCAGACCCTTGACTCTACCTGGGCTGGTGTTGTGCTGCAACCAGGAGCTGCGTCCAAGATATTTGCTTTCAGCTCCAACTCTTTTAGGCGTATCTCGTGCTTCAGCTGGAGCCTTTTCTCCTGCATGGCCATCTGACCTTTCAATCTGGCCATCTCCACTTCATGCGCTCTGGTTGCGGCCCTGTCTGCCAGCTTTTCGGCCGACGGGCCTCCCTGGCCTCCGATGAGGCTTTCGGGTGGATCCATTACCACCTGATTTTTGGGCTCTCTGGACTCTTTCCAGGCACTCAGTGCCGTGATGCGCTGGGCTCGCGTTTTGCAGTTTGCTTGTGAAACTCGGAACTTTTCGCATAGGCTTCTCAAGTGCTCGGCTTTGCACTTTTCCAGCCCTTCCCAGTCAACATCGTCGATTCCAGAGATAACAGAGAGTGCTCTTGAGGGAAGTGAACCAGGCATGGTTTTGGAGATTGGAGATCTCTCGGCAAGACTGTAATCTGGTCGCGTTATTGGTCTGCTCTCTCTACGTGGTGATCAGTAATTCACTGTATATGAATCATGAATGCAAATCCGAAATCCTCTCGCTACTGCCAATGTTAGAACCGGAGGTCTCTGGTTGCCACAGGTATGCACTTGATACAAGTAAGGACCCTCAGCCCCATGTCAGGGCAAGGGAACTACTCCTTTGAATAACCCCTGCTCACCCTCTAGGTAGTGTGGTGTGAGCAGACAAGGCTGATCCTCAGGGCGATAGTAAGTTAAGCATTCATGATCATACACAGTAAACCCACTGACCCACCACAAATGGACACCAGTCGTATGGTTGTATCAAAAGTATGTATACTTTATATAAAAGATAGATTCAAGCAGGAATATCACAAGACCAGAATAAGGTTTAGTAAATTGAGGTCACCAGATTACAATAGGCAAACTTAGTCTTTCAATGTTCGTTGTTTAGCAAGGTACGATAACAGGGAAATAAGAACATTGCGGACCCTGGATCCGATATGAACTCGAGACAGAGTTTAAGTGTACCTTGCTGGTGGAAGTCCGAGGTGTTTCAGGCGTGGCTACTTGCGAGGGCGGACCCTGAATGAGGCCGACAGTTCTCCAGAGGATCTCTCCGGCTCAATACCCCTCGAGGAGCGAGGTGAAGGAGCTAGACTGTGGAGGGTTGCGGCAATCCGGGATCGGTGCAGCTCACCGGGCGAGGTGCCGTTCAGGCCTGCGGGGCGTACTACTTCTTAGCACGCCGGGCCTGACTCGTGGATCTGTGAGGGGCGTCGAGTTCTCGGGCAGACAGGTACAACACCAGGCTTCCGGTACCACGGTACGGGGAAGCCTTTCTTGAGGTGCAGCACAAGTCTTGGTATGCAGGAGCGCAAAGCGAGACAGTCGGGTACATTACGACGTACAGACCGCCCGAGGCTATGAGATGCTTTCCGAGCAGATTCCGGCTGGAGAAGGTGAGAGGTGCGAAGCTTGCTCTGTAAGCGTCGAAGTGACAGGAGAGCAGGCGGCACGGCACTGAAGCGGAGAACGGCTCAGGGATGAGCAGGGCTCTCTAAGGCGGGGCGACCAAGCTCCGATCTGTCATGACCTGGGAGAGGGCAAAGGCACCCGAGTCACAACTCTGGCGAGGGAATAAGAGCTGAGGCCCAACAGCAAACGGGCACAAGCAGATAGAACCCAATGGTCCTGGGGTTCCGTTCAGGGGGCAAGCTCTCGATCATGCCCTTGGAGATCATTTCAGGCACAAGTCTACAAAGTCCTATCTGGTCCTTTCCTCTCCGTTCTCAGCAAGGCACTGCTGCAGGCCAGTCTTACAGGATACAGACTGGTTTCCGTCCTTCAGCTTCTCTTGGTCCTTCTAGTCAGGCAGAGGTTCGTCGTGGTAAAAACTTTATCTGATTTGTAAGGAGCGGAGCTCCTATATTTATACTACATTTCTTTTGTCTTTGCAGTGATTATCTTCCCGGTGCAAAATGGCGCCCATAGTGGGCAATTTTAACAGCAATATATGTCAAATACAACCCCGTCTCTCGCCTTTTTTTAAAAAACCGTAAAAAACCTTATGAATGTGAATATGGTTTTATGAAAAGTAATAGCTCGGACAATTCGAGTACATATGGGGATTCTGTTCCATGATTATGAGCCATCATGTCTATAATGAACTTTGATTTTGAGTACACTTAATAATGGCCGCCATGATTTCCACTTGTATCATGTACTTTCTTTATGTTTATGGCACAATGTGATCAGTTTGTTTGCACTTTAAAACTGCTTCTCACTCTGGTTTTGTTAAACGTGTGAACAAGGCACCTCGGTGCTGAAACGCGTAGCGTGACTTTGTAAAATAAACCTTCACCAGCTGTACCACTCTGAGTGCGTGTGATACTTACTACGGTAAACCTGCAAACTTATTGAACTTTTCTCGGCGGTTGGGGGCCGCCGGGTTTTGACACGCCACCTGACAACGGGACCGGGATCCCAGAAACTAACCCTCGTGCAGTACTTGGATATATATGTATATATATGTATATATATATATATATATATATATATATATATATATATATATATATATATATATATATATATATATATATATGTATATATTACCTACTGGCTATCGCCAGTAGGTATATACAGTTAGGATTAATTCCCTATGGGATTTTTGAAAATTCTATGTCTAATAACTTTGGCGTTTGTGGACGGAATCGGCACATTTTTGTTTCTGAGCAGCCCCTGAAAATTTGGGGGGGTTTCGTCAAGGGGGGGCCGAGAAAAATGGGGGGTCCCAAAACACGTTTTTCCCATGTTAATTTCCATAGGGCCTTTGGCCTCACTTTTAGCTCGAACGGCTGAATGGATTTGCACGAAACTTGGCAAAATTGTAGGGACTGTTAGCCCGATGTGCCTTTGCTAGGTCTCAATATATGTGCTCCAGTAGTTTTTGAATAATTAACGTTCAAAACAAGATATATATCTGTAACAGCGCTCCGGGCTGCGCTCCGGTCCGCTTACTTTTCGCGAAAAGGAACTTTGCGCGCAGAAAGCTGATTGGCTCTCCGGTGTCTGTCAACATTCTAAACAGTCCGGAGCGGCCGCCATCTTATCTATCGGTAGGATCGAGAGAGAAGAAGAGGTGAAAAACGAAGGGGGAATTTATTGAAAGAGGGCAAGGTATACCCCTCTTGACCCCCTAGGAATGTTGTTGGGGTTATTAAAGGGTACGGTGGGGAAAATAAAAAAAAAATGATTTTTCACGGTAGAAGCGCTTCACGGGCTGCAAACTGGGCCGCAAACTGGTAGCGAAACGGGAATTCGCCATTTTGTGCTTCGTTTTAATTGTTTAGAGACAAAAATTATCGCCGCACATCGTCCACAATGCATGAATATCGCTGAAAAGTCAGCGATATTCATGCATTATCCAGCAAATGCTCTTAGCCATGTAATCCACCTTCCATTGGATAACATGGCTAAAAACTGCTCTGTGCGTGTGCGTTTTTTTTTTTTTTTTTGCTGCGTGACGCTTGTTAACGTTCGATTCGATGGAAATCAGGAAGTGTTGACCACCATTTTGTCACTGCGAGTAAATATTTTGTTATAAATGAATCCTTATTGATAAACATTATCTGCGCCATCTTGCGTTTTTGTCCAATGCCACAATTTTGTCGTGCACGGCAGCCATTTTAGATGCCTTGACCAGACCCACTCTCTGCACGCCGTCGATTCTCAGCACGGCTCCCCACCCTCGCAAGCATCTCCCCCACGCACTGGTCACCCCCGCTCTCTCTCTCATGCATGGGCCATATACTTCCCCCCATCTGCGCTGCTCTTCTCTGAGAATCACACCCTGTGCCCGCCCGACACCTCCCTTTCACCCTATTCACTACCGCACCCTCTGACACTCCTCTTCCTCTGTGTCCGATTGTCTAGGCTGGACCCAGGCTATCACCTAGCCCTGCGGATGTAGTTTATGGCCCCAGCTGTAGAGTATCCAGACATGCCAACCCTCCCGATTCAGGCGTGAGACTACTGATTTCAGTGCTAGTCTTTTGCTTCCCGATTCCTGCAAGGAAAAACCCGGGGGCATATTACCAACAACTAGCGATAATTTCCGTCTCTAACTTGTTTAGAGACAAAAATTATCGCCGCACATCGGCGAATTTTATCGCACATAAACCTTGCTATTAGCAAGGTTTATCGCAAATGCGATACAAAACAGCCGCAATGCATGAATATCGTTGAAAAGTCAGCGACATTCATGCATTATCCAGCAAATGCTCTTAGCCATGTTATCCACTTCCCATTGGATAACATGGCTAAAACTGCTCAGGGCAGGTGTTAGGTTTTGGAGATATTCGCGCTTAGCGCGAATATTTCCAAAAGTTGGTAATAGGAGATAGCGATGGTTAGGGACTGTTTCCAGTCGCTGAAATCTTGGCACGCCCACTTTGCATGTCATTAGTGATAAATATCACTGATATGCAAAGCGGGGCCCAAGATGGTCGCTATCTCCTTTTAGCTGTCACTAACTGGTGTTAGCGACAGCTTGGTAATAGGGAGATAATTTTATCTCTTTTTTTTTTGGCTTTTAAAGCCAAAAAAGCGGAAATAAACCCCCTTCATAATATGCCCCATGATTTCTCGGGGGTTTCAGCTGACAGGGCTTGGTATTGTGTTACGTGCTAATTCTTCCAGGAAACGTCAGAGGGTCGATGCAGGGGTTCTAGAAGGGGTGATAAACCATTTAAGCCTCATGAACAAGCGCATGGTCTTTTAAAGATTTGTGAAGTACTCGGGGCGGCGGTGTGTGTGTGCCCTCTTTCAGGAGCGGGCGGGGGGGGCACTGCCAGCAACTTGCCAGGCCAGGCAGTGTTCAACACGTGCATCACCCTTTCTCTGCCTGCTATTGCGCTCCATGCTTCGGAAAGGTAAGAAAAAGAACGTGCATTTGAGTTTGAAATGTCCGATATTGTAGCAGTACACTTGCAAAGCCCACACATGACAATAACCCGATTCAAGGCCCCATTCACCCGATTTTTTAAACATATATAGCACTCCAACAAAGTTAGATTTTAAAACTTTATTAACTTTTAAATATAACGAACGCAACAAAAACTGTAAATATATTTAACCATTTTTTTAAATTAACCAGAACTATAACGATAACAACAACAACAACAATAATATAACTTTAATGCCTAAATTACGCAAACATTTAGCTAATCTGCTAAAGGGGGGAGTCGCCATTTCTTTACAATAATCAATAATGAAAAATCCACATCAATAGGGTTGTCCGTTTTCTCGATGCAGCACTATAGTGCAACATACACAGCACCTGGGGTGTCAAGAGTGAACAGGTCTTTCTTTGTTCCTTAAGATGTTATCTGTGTCAACCTCTTCCGAGAATGCTGATGCGTTAGGATTTCCTTGTGTTTCTTAATAGCATTGGTGTCTGCACACTTCTTTGTCAATTCTGTGAAGATGATAACTGCTTCATAAACAGACGATATCTTTGTTTAGTCATTAGTGTTAAGTGTGTCTGAAACTACAGTGCCCTTCTGTTTTTTTTTCTTCAGGCTCTACAGAGTTTTGTGTGTTGTTCTTTTGAGCGACAATTATTCCAGAGGTTTCAGGTTTACTTGTTTTGTCCTGCAGTGAGTTAACAGCTTTAGAGAGTTCATGTTTATTTGCTATGTCCTGCTGTTCCTCAACTGCTTCAGAGACGTCAGCCTCATTTGTTATGTTTCAGTAGATCCTGGACCTGCCCGGCCGCGCCTAAAATGGCGCCGGTGTAAATGGGACTCGTAACTGCTTGTTGTGTACTGGTTGCCCAACCTTGATATCACGAGATACATATGCAGTTTTGAAGCACATGGCGGAGGCTTGTCTGCTGTAGTGGGGCGCCCCTTTATCGTTTCAGTCGCCATTCCGCCCGCTTTTGCTACACTGTGCCTTTTCCGCCATTCAGCTGTTTAGCGCCCGCTCTTACGGCTACAGCGTCTCGCTCACCATGTAGTTGAGTTGCTCCCACTCTTGCGGTGCAGCGATAGGCGGCTTCCACAGGACTCTTAAAATGGCGGCCGGCTCTTCGGATTTGGGCCTGGTCCAGTAAAATGGCCCTGGGACACCTTGGAACTCGGACGCTTGTCTGCCAGGGCTTGGGTTCCATTCTCGAAAGCGTCCCCTCAGCCTTGAAGATTGTACAAAAGTCTTGGGGGCCGTCGACTCCCGCAGGCTTCCGGTGGGGAGCGGCTGCCATGATTGCTTGCGGAATGGCCACGACGGAGCTACGAGATGGTGGTGCTCTCATGGTGACGCCAGCTTCAGTCTGAAACATCCAGAAACAAGGTGGGGCTTTCATTGTTTGGGAAAAAAAATGTTTTAATCCAATGAAAAGTGTTATTTTTAGGTCACATGACCTAGTCTTACATCATTAGGAAAAGAAAAGTAAAATGAACCAATGAAAAGTTTTATTAACAAGTCACATGACCTGTTATGCTTACGTTACGCGCTGCGCGGCGCGCTCTGGATCGTTTCCGGGAAGCTGCGCCTTGCGCACCGGAGCACTTCCGGGTGCGCTAACGCGGCGCGTCATATGACGCATTACGTGACAATGCAGGTCCAGAATATAGTCAAAATGTCTCCACCAACCAGCGGTCGGAATACAACCGCTTTCAGCAGTCGAAAAAGTTCGGTTAAATCTTAAGAGAGGGAGCAACTCAACTACATGGTGAGCGAGACGTTGTAGTCGCAAGAGCGGGCGGTAAACGGCTGAATGGCGGAAGAGGCACAGAGTACCAAAAGCGGGCGGAATGGCAACTAAAACGGTAAAGGGGCGCCCCATGACAGCGTGTCTTCAGGTCAAACGGATTGTGGGACAAGGTCCAGAATGGAAGATTCTTCAAAAGGGAAAAAATTCCGCCGGACCCCGGGAGCCGGCCGCCTATGTCGGGGGCAATCTCAGGCCTCACCAGGGCAACACGACTTGGGGAGGGGGCAGGAGCCAAGCGCCCCCTCTCAGTCCGCGCCATCTCACCGCCCCTCGGGGGCCTCCGTCAAGCGGTTTAGGGAGGCACCGTATCACATTGTTTTCCAATGCAGTCAGGTCCACAAATGGACCCCACTTACTTTGAATAGTGAAGCTGCAGCAGGTGCAAATAAGGTTTAAACAGTGTTACAAGAGCTGCTTAGAACTGTGAAGTATGGCACTCAACAACCAGGACTTATGCCATTTGTGTAAGGCAGTGACATGGAAGCAACTCAGGGACAAAAAGCATGAACGAACATTCACGTATGAAAATCTTATTTGGGGAAGGGGTAGAATCCAAACGCCCCCTGCCAGTTCGCGCCACTACACCGTATGTGGAAAATCTGAAGCCATCGTTCTACAAACTCTCAACGCTTGCTATCAGTGCATGAGTTTCATGCTCGATCGATTGAGCTAGCCGGATCGGGCAATAAAAAGTATAAAATAGTTATGTAAATAGTTATTTAATAAAATGTTTTACTCTGTTTCTTTGCTGGTGTGTTGTGTATATTTATAATATTTGCATAGGGTTTGTCGTTATTTTGGGCGGTGTGGGTGGCGGAGTCGAGCTGTCTTGCAGCCCTCATGGTGTGGAGCTCAGTTCATTTCACTATTTTCGTATTTCTCATGAAGGGTTGTTCCTAATGTTTGTATTTTACCGAGGTCAAAAAGAGATCGAATTAGTGGTCTACTGATTTTGCTCGATTACTTTTATTTTTTTACACGATTTTTCACTATCTGCAAAGACTAAACAGAGTATTGCGACTTTGTGCTTGTTTGTAAATAGAGAATGATCCAAAGAGAACCAATTGTAAAACAGTAAATGCTTGGATAATAATCAATCAAATGGAGAGACAAGCAGGTACGACGGATTACAACAGGGGTAAAGGTTTGCGTTAACTACCGTTCACTATCTGCAAAGAGAGAGTACTACTAAGAGAAAAGAGGGGAGTGGGGGGGGGGGCAGCGTTCAAAGCACATCAGCGTGCATAAACACGAAAACGTTTTTACCTATCACGTACTTGACATTTGACAGCTTTTGATATTTGCTATTAAAAAACAATTGAAATTCACAGAAAAAACCATAGGTTATAGTCGATATATAGTTAGGAATTTGCATTTACAAAACCTTGAAAATTCAATGAAAAAACCATTGGTTTTAGGCCATATATAGTTAGGGATTTGCATTTAGAAAACCTTATTTTACTCGCACAAAACCATTGAAATTCCATATATAGTTAGAAGCGCTAACTATATATCGCGCACCCGCAATCCTCTGCTGATGATGTCACATATTACATCATTCATGACATGGTTAGTGACATCACTGATGACATCACTGATGACATCTCAAATGACATCACTGATGACATCGCTGATAACATCTCATTTGACATGACTGATCACATCACTGATGATATCATTCATGTGATAATATCATGAACCTCTTCAGACTCTAATATAACCTTAGATACAATCAGTGTAAACAGACAGTCACAGACTGTCACTCATCCATGGAGTTACTCACACACCTAGTCATTTATGCCAAAAATCAATCACACCTCCATTTTCTCAACTATACAGTTATACACACCTTACTTATTCAAACATATGCTAACACATATTTACTTTACTCTCTTATACAATCTCTGATACATGTTCACAATGATCCATACAGCCACTCACACATTCACTGGCTCTTATGCACAGTTATTTATAGATGTCAACTCTCACATGTACTGTGTTTTACATATGTACTTAATTTGACATGTAGCACTGAGATATCCATTCACTCACTAATACACTCATGCACAGTCAACCGCCCATACAGCTGTTTCCACATGCACTTTTGAATCTATACATATAGTGAATCAACTACTCACACATCTATGTACAGAGTCACACACCTCCCAGCCACCCATACACACACAGTCAGTTTCCCATACAAATACTTGGACAACCAATGAATAACCCATACAGTTACTCATATAGCTACTGATCAACATATGCAGCAGTTTGTAGAACAACAGATATAATGATGCACAAATTAAAACCCAGTCACTAACCCATGCACTTAGTGAGACACATTTAATCACTCACTCAATCAGTTAGTCATGCACCTAGTAAATCCTTCATCCAGACACTTATACATCCACTCATTCTTCAATATGTAAGACATATTTTAACTTTACAGAAACATACAGTCACTGGATGTTGTCATCAGTGATGTCATTTGAGATGTCATCAGTGATGTCATCAGTGATGTCACTAACCATGTCATGAATGATGTAATATGTGACATCATCAGCAGTGGATTGCGGGTGCGCGATATATAGTTAGCGCTTCTAACTATATATGGAATTTCAATGGTTTTATGCGAGTAAAATAAGGTTTTCTAAATGCAAATCCCTAACTATATATGGCCTAAAACCAATGGTTTTTTCATTGAATATATATATATATATATATATATATATATATATATATATATATATATATATATATATATATATATATATATATATATATATATTAACGCTCCTGTGTTAACAAAACACGCCACACTCATATATATATATATATATTTATAATTATATACATACGTACATACATATATATGTATATATCTTGTGAACCATTCCCCGTCAATCTTTGCAGCTCTATGCGCAGCGGGTGCTACCAGCTCATGAGGACGAACCCGCAAACACCTTTACTCCTTTACAAAAACACAGGGCACTTCAGGCTTCATAATTCATTTAATTAGTTTATTAACATGCAATCCTCTAAACTGACAAACGTGCTTAGGCTTCGTGGCCTTCGTCAATGTCCATTGGGAAGGCCACGGAGCCAAAAAGCTTTTGTCAGTTTGGAGGATTGCATGTTTTTAAATTAATGGAATGAATTATGAAACCTGGAGTGCCCAGCGTTTTTATTAAGAAGTTATTAAGAAGTAAAAATATATGTATATATATTTATATATAGATATAAATATAAATACATATACATATATACAGATAAACACATACATATAGTCACTGAAAAAACTATAGGTTTCAGAGACGTTATAGTTAGAAATTACCATGTAAAAAACCTTTGAAATTCATTGATAATATCATAGGTTTCAGGGGCGTTATTGTTAGATATAATTTAGAAAACCTTTGAAATTCATTAAAAACAACATAGGTTTCCGGGACGTTGTAGTTAGTTGGACATTTCACTCATACAAAACCTGAGATATTCGTCCGCTATAGTTAGTTGAGCTAACTATAACTCGCGACCCCGCAATGCACTGCTGATGATGTCACATATTACATCATTCATGGTCAGTAACATCACTGATGATATTTAAAATGACATCACTTATGACATCATCCACATAATAATCTGACGTACCTCCTCACACCCTAATATAATATAACGTCCCTGAAACCTATGGTTTTTTAAGTGAATTTCAAAGGTTTTTTAAATAATAATTTCTTACTATAACATCCCTGAAACCTTTGGTTTTTTCAGTGAATTTCAAAGGTTTTCTAAATGCTAATTTCTAACTATAACAGCCCTGAAACCTTTGTTTTTTCAGTGAATTCCAAAGGTTTTTTAAATACTAATTTCTAACTATATCAGCCATGAAACCTATGTTTTTTTCTGTGAATTTTAGAGATTTTTTTAATGCTCATTTCTAAATATAACGTCCCAGAAACCTATGAATTTTTTCAGTGAATTTCAAAAGTTTTTTAAATGCTAATTTCTAACTATAGCGTCCCTGAAACTTATGGTTTTTTCAGTGAATTTCTAAGGTTGTTTAAATGATAACTTCTAACTATGCCTTCAGAGGGAAGGACATGTGAGGAAAGAGGATGAAATACACAGAAAGAAGCCAGAGAAAGGCAGAAAGAGGCAACAGATGTCCAGAAAGACAAAAAAGGGAAGGAAAGAGCCAGAGGTATACAGAAAGAACCAACAGAGGTGCAGAAAAAGGCCTGGTTGCAAAGTCATCCTGTGCCCCTATTTGTTTACTGACTGGGACTGGTGGTAACTGACTCTGAGTAACCAGGCCCGGAGCCAGTGCTATGCTGATAGACACTTAGAATACAGTAAGAACACCTATATACACTAGGGTACACTGTGGGTTGGGGGTACCCCTTTGATTGACATGACCTCTCCTGTAAGGTTATATAATATAATAGGCCACGGAGATTAAAACTACCACTAACTTAAAGGGTCAGAAGAGGCAAGAGAAGTTTCTAAACAGACAGGAAAGGTACAGAAACAGGGAACAAGGGTGCAAAAAGAGGTAAGTGAGGTGCAGTGAGGAAATATAAAGTTTTATGATCAATTGTGTCCCCTATGTTAGACCCCAACGACTCCGTGTACATGCTACAAGTACATGTATGTTCCCTCCACTTCCAGCTATGAAGACGCAAATACATTTGCGTCCAACGTTCACATGTCCTCTTTCAGATCCACCATGAATGGGTCGAATATTCCGTTCCTAAGTATGCCTTGCCAACGTCTTTATGTGGTGTACTTTACACGTTTTTCAGCTCTGGTGAAGTAGGCCCTGAATTCTGCCATCGAGCCTTTTCCTGCCTTCTGACTCTGAATGCCTCAGTCTGGGCCTTCATCTGTACCCGTGACCTCTGCCTTACTCCCTGCGCGGCTAACGGCGCTTGGCTCAGCCTGTTGCCTGCCAAGACTGTATTCAGCCTTCAAAGTTATCTGCTCCGCTCCTAGAAAATACATTCCTGTCTAGTAGTTCAAGTAAACATCCTTCCAGCTGCAGAGCAAAGGGCCCGGCCTCACTGTCTCCGTGCAAGTAATTCATAGCTCCTGTTACCATGGTAGGCCCATGCCCCCTCGCATCTCATGCAGACACGTAGACGCTTATACACGCACTCAGCTCAGTATAGAATAGCCTCTGTCCGAGAGACCTTTCCCTCCAGATAATACAGTTCCTTAAACATGAGATATTAGATACGATTTGGGATTAGGTTGATCTGACATCCCAGACTTCTGTCTCCACATGTAGGGCTAAATGTCAAGTCCCCTTCACCCTCCAGTTACACGTCAATCACACGTCATGCTGCCTGCGCGCGCATCTCCGCCATGTATTTCTGCTGACACTGCAGGATTCTCTTATGGATCCACCTACTTGTGACATCATGTTAATGACGTTTCTAGTTCACGCCTTCATGCACGCCTATTGTAACGCCTTTTTATTACATATGTGTATTCTTATCTCTCCTCTCAGCTGTTACGCCTTCTGCATATGCCTTTACTGTAATGCATTGACTATATATATGAATGATTGTCAATAAAGTATTGTCTGTCAGTCCCTTCCCGAACCTACGTGGTGACGGAATGGTATGCCACCTTTGGCTCGAGCCAAATACCCAATTCCTTTTTAAGGAATAAAACCCCTTTTTGAAAAACCTCAAATATCACGGATTTTGCCTCTTATTTTTCTGAGTTATTCTTATTGACTTTACCGCATAAATTAAGTATAGGTAATTTAAATTTACCACATAATTGGCGCCCGAACAGGGACCCCTCCCCCACCTTACGCGCCGGAGGTGCGTTGCAGGCCTGGCCCCCTGCCACAGCCGGACGGACAACTACGCGTACCCGCAGGATTTCCTGTATCTCCCTCAGGCCAACGGAGGTGACCGAGGCTGCGATCAACACCCAGACGAGGCGGTGAGGAGTGTGGAGGATCCCGACCAGAGCCTAGCTGAGAGAGCAAGATCCGAGGTATACAGAGGCCCACCAGGTTCCGAAGTTCCGAAGTATCTGCGTCACGAGTCGAATCCAGTCCGGTCCAGTCCAGTCCAGAGTTTCCGAGGCCTTCCGTTTCCGTGCTTCCCGGTGAGTACCATTGCTGGGGACGCATCTAGACGTGCGCATTAATTTGTGCCGGTCAAGACGGGTTTGGGTACACAGACCTGGTCTGCACTGTTTAGCAGTGTATCTGTACTGTTTTAGCAGTATATCCTGTCTGCACCGTTTAGCGGTGTATCTGTACTGTTTGGCAGTACATCTAGTATCATGCAGTTAGCTAGTTTCATTCTAATCATTATCGTTCGTTTTTAAATGTTTTAATGTGTTTTTAAAATGTCGTGGTATGAGTGACTGTTCGATTTTCATTATTGTGGTTATTGTGTTATTGTGTTCATATCTGAGTAAGAATCAAGTAGCCAGATTTTAAGATGCCGTTATTCTCCAAATTAAGACAGATAAGAACTAGAAAAGGGATACTCGAGGAAGCTGTTCCCATTCCACCTAGGGACACACCAGGGTACTTTATGTACCATAAGCATGGCCTAGATGCCGTTTTATATCTTGATTTATGGGTGGACTACACCAAGGATCTAGCAGAGAATCAGAGATGGCCCGCTGCTGGGACATGGGATGCAGATTGCATCATGAGAGTAGAAGAAGCATTATGGAAAAAGAAAGCCAGACAGTCACAGAAAGATGCCATTGAATTATGGTGCAAAGAATCGCATAGGCGTACAGAAAAAGCACACAGAAAAGAAGAGAAAAGTAGAGAAGATTCAGAAAAGGCCCGAGAAAACGTATTAGTTGAGGAAGGTATCCGAGTAAAAATAGAACAAGTAGATAGACAACGAAATACCCTTATGAATGGTATGTATCCTCTCTTGGCCGAAGGTTTACCTAAGGCCACCCCGGAAGTACCAAAAGATCTGCCTCCTCCATTGCTCCCGACTAAAGTGCATCACAAAACCGCAAAGGACATTTTCCTTTCTTCCTATCTAGACGATGTAGCCCCCGAATATGTTAATACTATAGGCCCCGTACCGCCGCACACACCTCCTACTGGCGGCGCTCGACCCCGAGATAGTCAGCCCCCACCTCCGCGACAAGCTACTCCTCCTCCCGTCCCAACCCTTCCGGCCGTTCTTCCACCTCTTCCCGCACCTATTCCTCCTGCTTTACACCCAAACAATCCCTTCGGAGCCAGCGCCTCAGGAGGCGCGTCCGGAGGGGCGACAGGTTTCCAAACCCCGCCACCCACACATCGGTGGACTTATAGAGAACTAGCACAGCAACGTACACCTCGAGCAGCCGATTTTGACATATATGGAGAACGTCTTGCAGACTGTCGATATGATCCAGTACCTGGTCAAAAGAATGACGAGAGAATGTTGCTCGCATCAGTACGATTGCGACGAGTCACAAACTTTCTATTGACCCTACCTGGAATGGTAGATCATCTAGATAAAATATATCATTTTGTTCAAACAGGGGCAGGGCCTGAAAGTATTAAGGAGGCATTGGCCTACCAGAAAGTTGATACTCAATGCAAGATATTACGGTTTCTTATAAACTGTCTAATAAGAGAAGCAGATAGGCCGGGCGCAAACCCGGACGACATAAAAGCACTCCATAGATGGGGTCAGAAGATAGCAGATGGGAATCATGATAAACAGGCTTGTATAGAAAATATGTACCGAAGGATCAGAAATGTAATAATAAAGATGCATGAAAGAAGACAGCCAGTACCAGAAATAGATTCAGACAAACTTGAATCCTCAGGGGAGGAGGACGCACCAGACGAAGTAGCTGGACAATCACAGTTACCAGTTAGAGAAATGATAGCGTATGTAGGTAAAGGAAGACCCTTTAATAACTCAATGCGTCCAGTACGTCCAGAAAGTAAAAGAATTTTTCAAGAAGCCATGTGTAATCCGAGAACTCCTGAACACTTATTCCAAGCCACTGATAACAGACTTCGAGAACGAATGGGGTACCATGTACTCGATTCTATGGACGAACAAGAATTAGCTAGGTCAGCAGTACAATGGGCTGACAACCCTGAGAAATATAGTGATGATGCGTTAGCACACACATTCTTGAACATGACACCAAGCGAACAGCGTTTAGCTGGTACATACATGATACAACACCTGCTCCTATTATATAGAAGCCAACACTCTGATCCAGGTCCCCTGCCTGATATATTAGCGGAACTACTTATGAACAAATGGAGAGGTCTAGGTACCGATCTAATTAAAGTAATTCTAGAACATCGGCACAGATATAGTGCCTTCCTATGTCCACACCCTGATTCAGCACACTCCATGGAAAGAAAAATGTATTACATAGACAGACAGAATCCGTTACGAGAAGTGCACCCAGTTCAGAATGCTGATAGTACGCTTAGACGCGTGTTTGTGTACACACCCATAACTAAAATAGAATTATTGGAAATGAAAAAAGTAGTGCCCAGCCATGACAAAGATCCCGCAGGTTTTCACCGTGAAATAAAAGATATGCTACTCATGGGCGATTACACCTATCCAGACCTTATGAAAATATTGAAAGTATTACTGCCTGCTAGTATTTACGAGAAACTCAAAGAAAAAGAATGGGAAGTGGGAAATGCAAAGATTGATTGGACTGCATTAGAAAACGAAGAAAATACTCGAGTTCCAGGCCTAGGGCTTGGAGAAAAAGTTAAAGCGTTGCCAGGATTGTTAGTACAAGTATTACCACGTTTATTAAGCACAAAAAAGGAAGATTGGGGTGCAATCTCAGCCTGCAAACAGAAACCCGATGAAGACACTAGTGATTTTTATTCCCGATTTGAAAAGTGTTTTGGTATCAACAGCGGCCTGAAAGCAAGTAGCGAGTCGTACCCACATCTTTTTGTAACGAAATTAGTCGAGAATTCCCTGCCCCAGGTTAAGAACAGAGTACTGAAAGTCGAAAGCACTTGGCAAGCTAATACTCCTTCACAAATGTTACAAATGTTACAGTATCACCAGAATAGAATTAGAGAAGAACAAGAACACGAACAAAGACGTATGAAAGACACAAAAATGAAAATGCTAGTTGCCCAGTCAGTTCCTGCTGACGGTCATAAAAAGGGTGCGACCCAACCCAGTAATTCGACGGCTCCTGTTAAAGGGACATGTAACTATTGCAAACAGCCAGGTCATTATATAAACGATTGTGCAGTTCTGAAACACAATATCTCCACGGGTAAAACCAAGGAGAGACCACGTCCACCTAGACAAGATCAGGCCCAACAACATGTACCCCAGAATATACAGCATATACCGCCTATGCCAGCTTCATCACAGACTGTAGCAGTACCCCAGCAACAGCCTATTACCGCAGCACAAAACACGACACAACAGATGTACCAGTATGCACAAAATGACTACCCCGATTATCAGCGATACACATGAAACAGCCTAGAGAGGGAGGTTGGCTTGCCTCTTATTGAGGTTCCTGTAGATCAAGAGGGTCCTTATGTACACAGTCAAGTATTAGGGAAAGACAGAAAGTTTCTAATAGATACAGGGGCAAGCAGAACCACGATAAGTCACGATTAGGTTCCAGGGGCACCCCTCTCAGGCTCACAGAATGTTTCCCTTGGATTTTCAGGAAAGCCTATTATTAATGAAGTATCGCAACCTCTCCCTCTTGCAGTAGGTCCTTTGACACGGACTACAGATTTATTGCTTACAAAATCATGCCCAGAAAACTTGTTAGGCATAAAGACACTGAAAGCTCTAGGAGCTATAATATGCTGTTCTCCGGAAGGAGTACGATTATTCTTGAGAGATTTTAAAGGTCACTATGTATTAAGAGACATGGATCACCGGTTACAGAATGTCCCTGCACATTTGTGGGCACAAGGCCCCACTGATGTAGGTTGTATGCACCTTACACCATATCGAGTCACACTCAAAGCAGGAGTGGTATTACCACGAATTCGACAATACAAGTTACCCCCAGATGCTGTAGTGGCTTTGCTGAAAATCATTGACGAGCTCATTGCACAAGGAGTGGTTGTGGAAACCGACTCCAATGTATGTAATTCTCCTATCATTCCAGTTCTTAAACGTACTGATCCAAATGCACCACCAGTTTATCGATTAGTTATTGATCTGCGCGAATTGAATAAATGCATTGTACCACAGTATCCCGTGGTTCCAGATATCTCTTCACTACTGACAGCTATTGATTCAGAAGCAACGTTCTTTACTGTAATTGACCTCAAGAACGCCTTCTTTAGCGTCCCAATCGATCCGGAAAGCCAATACTTGTTCGGATTCAGTTTAAATGGACGAAGTTTCAAATTTGCACGCGCATCTCAAGGATTCACAGAAAGCCCCAGCATCTATAGCCAAGCATTGAAAAGACAACTTGACAGTATCCACATGCCTGTTAACACTGCCCTGCTTCAGTATGTCGATGATCTACTGATCACCGCCCGAAGCGAACCCGAATGTGAGAAAGCATCACTGACGGTTTTAAATTTTCTGGCTGACAAGGGGCACAAGGTATCCCCTTCGAAGCTGCAATTCTGTGTTCAGCAAGTTGTGTACCTGGGTCACTTGCTGTCCAAAGTGGGGAGACAGCTCACACCTGATCGCATCCAGTTAATTGTAAACATGTCACCACCCAAGACACAAAAGGAGGTGCGGGCTTTTATAGGCCTCACTTCGTACTGCAGACAATGGATTCCCCAATATGCATTTCTAGCAAAACCACTCATTCAGTTGACAACACAGGAGGCAGCGACATCGACTGTCCTCCCTTGGACTCAGGAACATACACAAGCTTTTGAAAACTTAAAGAAAGCCTTATGTCAAGCACCTGTTTTAGCAACACCATGTTATAGTAAACCTTTTACACTTTTTGTCACAGAACGTGAAGGTACTGCCTTGTCAGTACTCACTCAGGAACAAGCAGGTTCACACAAACCGTGTGCTTACTTTTCTAGCACATTGGATCCAGTAGCCCAGGCTCTGCCTGTGTGCTTGAAATCAGTTGCAGCGACAGCTTTAGCAATCAGACAAAGTGATTCCATAGTATTAGGACATCAATTAACAGTGCAAGTTCCACATTCTGTGGAAGTTCTTTTAAACCGTACACAGACCCAACACTTGACTATAGCAAGACTGACAGGTTATGAATTAACATTGTTTCAGCCACACATAGAAATCAGACGCTGTAGTACATTAAATCCTGTTACACTTTTGCCATTAGGTGGAGTAGACCCATTGGCACATGATTGTATTGAAGTCATCACTATTACGACGAAACCCAGACAAGACTTGACAGATGTTCCATTACCAGATCCAGACCTGACACTTTATGAGGATGGGTCATGCATGAGAACAAGTACAGGAGAATTAGTGGCCGCCTACGCAGTCACGACAGACATTGAATTTATTAAAACCAATTGTATCGACACCCTGTCAGCTCAAGCAGCAGAGCTCATCGCTCTGACACAAGCCTGTATTCAAGCCAAGAATAAGAAAGTTAACATATACACAGATTCACGTTATGCATTCGGAGTCGTTCACGACTTTGGAGTCCTCTGGCGAGAGAGAGGTTACTTAACTTCTCACGGTGCCAACATTCAACACGGTCCCATCATTCAAGCTCTGTTAGATGCAATACATCTACCCACTGCAATATCTATCATGAAGTGTAAGGCACATACAAAAGTCACTGATACTATCTCCCAGGGTAACGACCTGGCAGACCGAACAGCTAAGCAAACTGCTCAAAACCAAACTCATGCAACTGACTTGACAAAGACAATAGTTCCGACACACTGCATGACAGTTAGGGATCCAGCACATGATGTAATTGACATACAGACACATGCTACACCAGACGAAATCAAGAAATGGACTGAACTAGGAGGGATCCAAACAGATCAGGGATGGATGACGAAGGGAAAATCTACATGGTTTCTCCCCGACTCTATGGTTCAAGTCATCATTAACACGATACATAGTCCAGCACACCTAGGAGAAAAAGCCATGCTAGACAGTATTCAACACATATGGTGCAATAAAAACTTACGAGCAGCAGCCAAACAAAAAGTGCGTACTTGCATGATTTGTTGTCAGTTCAATCCAGGTAAAAGCATTCCCGTAGAGCAAGGTGGATTTCAGCCTCCCGATCACCCTTTTGAAGTCCTCCAGATGGATTATATCCAGAAGGAACGTTGTCGAGGTTTCAAGTATGTCCTCGTAGTCGTATGTGCACTTTCCCGATGGACAGAAGCATATCCAGTCTCAGATTACACTGCTCCGACCACTGCCAAGCAGCTGGTCCGTGAATTCTTCCCACGGTATGGTTTGCCCCGTATCGTGTACTCAGATAACAGTCAGCCATTCTCATCCGAGCTTGTGAAACACATTACACTCCTGTTAGGCTATCAGTGGAAGTTCCACTGTGTCCGGCATCCCGAGGCAGCAGGTCTCGTGGAGCGCCATAATCAGACTCTGAAAATCCGACTTTCGAAAATCTGCAGAGAGAAAGGCGTTGACTGGATAGTAGCTTTGCCAGTTGCCCTTTTCTATATGAGGATGGTAGCGCATTCTCGTACCGGGCTATCCCCGTATGAAGTGGTCTTTGGTAGGCCACCAAATATGTGGGGGACGCCTATACCTCGTAAAATCACAGATGTTGACTGTATTATGCTGACAGATTACCTTGCCTCCTTGATGTCTGCACTACAATCTTGTCGTTCACAGGTAGCTGCAGCCTTTCCCGACAACACCGAGGTGAAGCCCCATGAAGTGGTCCCTGGCGACTTTGTCTTTGTTCGTAACTTCGACCGGAGAAGTCCACTGGAGCCCCGCTGGCAAACCCCGAAATTGGTTCTTCTGACGACGAGGACCGCCGTGAAAGTTGAGGGCAGGAAAGGGTGGCTGCACTCGAGCCACGTTAAGAAGTTTCACGGACTTCTTTCGGACTTGGACTCTAAGCCCTGCCCTCCTCCACAGACTGATTCAAAACTCCCCCTGGTTGAGAAATCCGCCTCCGAGGAATATAGACTAAAATTACGGTCTAGCAAGTCAGACAGTTTAATTGTTTAAGTCCTCCCCTAGGTGAATCGGTTAAATTAGTTTCTGACATGTACCCCCTAGACCGAGATAGAGAGAGAGATAGACAGAGACAACTCAAGAAACGTGCATATTGTAAATCACTTCGTAGTCACTGTATGGTGACATTATTGATTATGTTTTTCCTAAGTCTCCTGATTATTGCTGCCAGTATATTACTGCATATCTATTACCCTATTTTCAAGCGTGCACATTCTGCTTATAATGTCACTGCCGAACATTCTTTTAGCGAATTACCCCCGCATGAATTGTCTTACAGACTTGCGCTGCGCAACAACACATTCATTAGTATGTTACATCACTCCCATCAGACTAACAACGCTACAAATTGTTGGATATGTGGCCGACTCCCTCCCTACCAGAAATACAAGGGAGTTCTGCCCCTCTTTCCGTACCCGTTCACACACAATGGTTCATGTGGTGCATGGTTTAGATTGATTAATTCTTTGGATTCTGACACTGTTGTTTATGAAGGAAATTGGGTTTGGGGAAACCTGAACTTAGTTTTGCTTAAAGTCTGTTACCCTAACAAGAAGGGACTTCCCACTAGGACAGGAACTGATCTAGAAAATGAAGTATATGGATTAGGTAATTATACAATTAACCTCATGATTTTGACGGTTGAATCCGAAGCTGCACCAGTCTTGCCTGCTATGTCAGTATTGCCAGTCACAGGTGAATTATGTGTCAAAAAGAATGGTTCAGTACACTTAGGTCATAGTAAATGTACTACTGTGGTCGAATTCAGTGATCAAGGCAAGTCTACATTCAGAGCTACTCGTCATTCCTACTTCGTTTGTGGTCATACCGCATACATACGCTTACCTTTAGATTGGGATGGTACCTGTTACATTGCATTCCTTCTGCCACCTGTTTTCCTAGCCCCTCCTGATTATCACAGAAACACCAAATCTAGTAAACAATAGACTCCGAAGAGATCTCCCGATTGTCGATTACACTGAAACGGCATGGGAGCAATACACAGACTTCAATAAAGGTTTCTTTCCCTACTTAGGTGCTGTCTTTAATAGTAAACTGATACGCAAATTAACTAGAACCCTCGAAGCAGTAGTGAATGAAACTACTTCCGCCCTAGGCAACTTAACAGAGGAGCAGTCCGCTATGCGGGTTGTTGTTCTTCAAAATCGTCTTGTCATTGACGTCATCCTAGCAGATAGGGGCGGAGCCTGTAAGGTCATCGGGTCGAGCTGCTGTGTTTTCATTCCAGAAAACGCGCCCACAGTATATAAAGCTATAACACGTCTTCATAAGATTGCAAGTTTGATACATCAGAATCCAGGCACCTGGACTTGGTCCGGTTGGTTCTGGACAACGTTGACCGCTTGGGGATGGAAGATCCTATCCTTCCTAGGCATTGCCCTTCTCATAGTATTCAGTTGCTGCCTATGTCTGCAATGTGGGCCAGCGATTTGCGGCCTGTGTGCCACATCATGTATTCCACATTCAAGTTTACAGTCAAACCGCCATAAGAAGAAAGAAGAGCAAATGATGTTACGTGAACAGATTGATCGATTCATGAGGATCGATATATCATGAAGGGTCCGTAGGGGACAAGGAGGGAATGAGGAAATATAAAGTTTTATGATCAATTGTGTCCCCTATCTCAGACCCCAACGACTCCGTGTACATGCTACAAGTACATGTATGTTCCCTCCACTTCCAGCTATGAAGACGCAAATACATTTGCGTCCAACGTTAACATGTCCTCTTTCAGATCCACCATGAATGGGTCGAATATTCCGTTCCTAAGTATGCCTTGCCAACGTCTTTATGTGGTGTACTTTACACGTTTTTCAGCTCTGGTGAAGTAGGCCCTGAATTCTGCCATCGACCTTTTCCTGCCTTCTGACTCTGAATGCCTCAGTCTGGGCCTTCATCTGTACCCGTGACCTCTGCCTTACTCCCTGCGCGGCTAACGGCGCTTGGCTCAGCCTGTTGCCTGCCAAGACTGTATTCAGCCTTCAAAGTTATCTGCTCCGCTCCTAGAAAATACATTCCTGTCTAGTAGTTCAAGTAAACATCCTTCCAGCTGCAGAGCAAAGGGCCCGGCCTCACTGTCTCCGTGCAAGTAATTCATAGCTCCTGTTACCATGGTAGGCCCATGCCCCCTCGCATCGCATGCAGACACGTAGACGCTTATACACGCACTCAGCTCAGTATAGAATAGCCTCTGTCCGAGAGACCTTTCCTTCCAGATAATACAGTTCCTTAAACATGAGATATTAGATACGATTTGGGATTAGGTTGATCTGACATCCCGGACTTCTGTCTCCACATGTAGGGCTAAATGTCAAGTCCCCTTCACCCTCCAGTTACACTTCAATCACACGTCATGCTGCCTGCGTGCGCATCTCTGCCATGTATTTCTGCTGACACTGCAGGATTCTCTTATGGATCCACCTACTTGTGACATCATGTTAATGACGTTTCTAGTTCACGCCTTCATGCACGCCTATTGTAACGCCTTTTTATTACGTATGTGTACTCTTATCTCTCCTCTCAGCTGTTACGCCTTCTGCATATGCCTTTACTGTAATGCATTGACTCAAACAACCGCAAAGGTGCACCACAAAACATGAAACAGTAAGTGCAAATGGAATTTAAGCACAATAAGGAGATATTCCTCAGAGATGTTGAAGTTCTTCTTTAAATCTTTATTTTCAAAAAGCAGTGAAACACATACAGCCGACGCGTTTCGTCCCAAACTGGGACTTCTTCAGGGCTTTTGGTTAGTGGGACGTCGCAAATGGAGAGAAGTGTGAGAGGAAGCGGGATCCAAGGGTCACCTTCCCGGCTACTGTAATCCTGTTATGTATTGGTTCAATCAGAGATTGATTTCGCAAGCATGGACCTTAATATCAGTATTCTAGTGGTCAACAAAGGACATGTGTGCTCAGAGTTCCTAGTTGGTGTAGAGAGTCATGCCACCTTAATGATATGATTGTCTCCGTCCGTTTGCTGAAACACAAACAGAGCTGGTGATGGACTGAAGGTCCTAATAGTCCAATGGAGGAGGGTGTGGGCACTGTATCCCAGTAGGCCGTTCTTGATAAAACGGCCGGCGCCCATCCACAGCCCTCGTCCTGACGAAACACCCACAGCGACGTCTTTTTGAACACGACGTCGCTGTGGGTGTTTCGTCAGGACGAGGGCTGTGGATGGGCGCCGGCCGTTTTATCAAGAACGGCCTACTGGGATACAGTGCCCACACCCTCCTCCATTGGACTATTAGGACCTTCAGTCCATCACCAGCTCTATTTGTGTTTCAGCAAACGGACGGAGACAATCATATCATTAAGGTGGCATGACTCTCTACACCAACTAGGAACTCTGAGCACACATGTCCTTTGTTGACCACTAGAATACTGATATTAAGGTCCATGCTTGCGAAATCAATCTCTGATTGAACCAATACATAACAGGATTACAGTAGCCGGGAAAGTGACCCTTGGATCCCGCTTCCTCTCACACTTCTCTCCATTTGCGACGTCCCACTAACCAAAAGCCCTGAAGAAGTCCCAGTTTGGGACGAAACGCGTCGGCTGTATGTGTTTCACTGCTTTTTGAAAATAAAGATTTAAAGAAGAACTTCAACATCTCTGAGGAATATCTCCTTATTGTGCTTAAATTCCATTTGCACTTACTGTTTCATGTTTTGTGGTGCACCCTTGCGGTTGTTTGACTTGAATTAAAATTCCCTAGGGAATAGGCACGGTGATGATGGGTGCCATTCAGTGTGCACACAACCCCCTTGATTAAACTTAAGGGTTAAGATACCTTACGGGGGAAAGTTAGTCAGGTGCTGACTCTAAGAAGGGTCCATCATTTATTCAGTATTTTACTTTGTAATGCATTGACTATATATATGAATGATTGTCAATAAAGTATTGTCTGTCAGTCCCTTCCCGAACCTACGTGGTGAGGGAATGGTATGCCACCTTTGGCTCGAGCCAAATACCCAATTCCTTTTTAAGGAATAAAACCCTTTTTTGAAAAACCTCAAATATCACGGATTTTGCCTCTTATTTTTCTGAGTTATTCTTATTGACTTTACCGCATAAATTAAGTATAGGTATTTTAAATTTACCACAGCAGAAAGAAGTAAGAGCAGTGCAGAAAGAATCAACAAAGGTGCAAAAAGAGGCAAAGGAGGTGCAGAAAATTATAGGAGGGTGCAGAAAGAGGCAATAGAAGTACAAAAAGAGGCAGGAGGGGTGTAGAAAGAAGGAAGAGAAGTGCAGAAAGAGGCAAGAGAATTGCTGAAAGAAACAACATATGTGTAGAAAGAACCAACAGAGCTGCTGAAAGAGGCATTGCAGAAGGAGGCATGAGGGGTGCGGAAAGAAGGTAAAAAGAGGCAAGACTGGTGCAGAAAGAGGTAAGAGAGCTGCAGAAAGAGGCATAAGAGTTGCACAAATAGGGAAGAATGATGCATAAAGAGGCATGAGGGGTGCTGAAAGAAGCAACAGAGGTTTTGAAAGAAGCAAGAGAAGTGCAGAAAGAGGATAGTGAGGTACAGCAAGAAGCAAGAGCAGTACAGAAAGAACCAACAGAGAGAAGAGTCCCAAAGGGTGCAGAAATAAGGGAGAGGAGTGCAGAAAGAAGTAACAGAGGTGCTGAAAGAGGCGCCAATAGCGCAGAAAGAGCAAGAGAAGTACAGAAAAAGGCAAGAGAGGTACAGAAAGAGTCAAGAGATGTTCAAAAAGAGGGAACGCAGTGCAGAAAGAGGCAAGAGAGGTGCAGAAATAGAAAAGAGGGTTGCAGAAAGAGGCAAAAGATCTGCAGAAAAAAGCAACAGATATGTTGAAAGAGTCAGCTGCAGAAAGAAGCTAGGCAGGGGCAGAAAGAAGCAATAGAATTGCAGAAAGGAGCTTCAGAGGAGCACAAAGAGGCAAGTGGGGTACAAAAATAGGAGAGAGAAGTGCAGAAAGAAGCATAAGAGGTGCTCAAGGAGGCAAGAGGAATACAGAAAGAGGCAATAGCAGTGCAGAAAGTACCAAGAGAAGTGCAGAAAGAAGCCATAGAGGTGCAGAATGAGGCATGAGGAATGCAGAAAGAAGTAAGAGAAGTGCAGAAAGAAGTGACATAGGTACTGACAGAGGCATGAAGGGTGCAGAAAGAGGTAAAAACTGTGCGGAAAGAAGCAATAGAGGTACAAAAAGAGGCAAGAGTGGTTCAGAAAGAGAGAAGAGAGGTGTAGAAAGAGGCTAGAGAGTTGTACAAAGAAGGAAGAGACAAGAGGCAAGAGGATGCAGAAACAGGTAAGAGGACTTCAGAAAGAGGCAAGAGAATTGCCAAAGGAAGCAACAGAGGTGTAGAAAGAAGCAAGAAAAGTGCAGAAACAGGCACGAAAGGTACAGAAAGAGGGAAGACAAGTACAGAAAGAGACATTAGGGGTGCAGAAAGAAGCAAGACAAGTGCAGAAAGAAGCATGTGAAGTGCAGAGTGAAGCAACAGGGGTGCAGAAAGAGGCAGGAAAAGTACAGAAAGAAGCAGCAGATGTGCAGAAGGAGGCAAGAGAACTCCAGAAAGAGGCAACAGAGGTGCAAAAAGAGGCAAGTGAGGTACAGAAGAAGGCAAGAAAACTGCAGACAGAGGCAAGAGAGTTGCAGAAACAGGCAAAGGAGGTATAGGTGGACCTACTGAGGCAAGAGTGGTAAAGAAAGAGGGAAGAGGGCTGCAGAAATGTGGAAGAGAAGTGCAGGAAGAAGCCAGAGCAGTGCATAAAGAACCTACTGAAGTGATGAAAGAGGCAAGAGGGGCACAGAAAGAGGAAATTGAAGTGCAAAACACGCAAAAGGTGCAGAAAGAACCAACAGAGGTGGAAAAAGAGGCAAGAGGGGTGCAGAAAGGGGTAGGAGATGTGCAGATAGAGGCAAACGGGGTACAGAAAAAGAAAAGAGGGGTGCAGAAAGAGAAAAGGAACTGCAGGAAGAAGCAACAGAGTGCTTAAAGCGGCACAAAGGGTGCAGAAAGAGGCAAGACAGGTGAAGAAAAAATAAACAGAGGTACAGAAAGAGGCAAGAGTTTTGCAGAAAGAGGGAAGAGAGGTGTAGAAAGAGGCAAGAGAATTGCACAAAAAGGGATGAGGGGTGCAGCAACAGGCAAAAGGGATGCAGAAAGAAGCACAGGAGGTACAGAAAGAGGCACAACAGTTACAGAAAGAGGCAAGTGAAGTGTAGAGAGAGGCAATAGAGGTGCAGAAAGAGGCAAGTGAGGTGCAGAAAGAATCAAGATAAGTGCAGAAAGGAAGAAAAAGAAGTGCAGAAAGAAGGAATAGAGGTGCGGAAAGGGGCAAAAAGGGTGCAGACAGACATAAAAGGAGTACAGAAAGAAGTAAATGAGGTGCAGAAAGAGGCAATAGACGTGCAGAAAGGGGGAAGAGAGAACCAGAAAGTTCAAGAGATTTGCAGAATGAGGTCAAGAGGAGTACAGAAAAAGAAAGAAACATGCAGAAAGAAGCAACAGAAATGCAGAAAGAGGCAAGAGAGGCGCAGAGGGAAGAAAGAGTGTCATGCACACCATTAGTACCTATTTAACACCCACATTTAACAATAAGTAAGAGGTGACCATTCCAGGTTTGCAAAGGGCCTTCTACCACGGTGTAACACTTGTCGCTGCATTTTTGGTAACGTTTGAGCCATTTCCTCTAGAAATCTGCAGATTAGGTTGCAGACGATGAATTATGTTGCTAATGCAGAACATTTTTAATTGTGCGAAAGTTGGTGCAGCCAAACAGTCACATAATTCCAGTGACCCTGCTGGTACCTGTGACTAGGTCCACAAGTGCCTTTCAGTAATTCCATCTTTTTTGTCTCACTGATTTCATAGTTGAGCATCTATGGAAACTAGGAAGACTAAACCTGAGATCACCACTCCACAACACAGACCACCACAGTACATAATTACTCTCCATAACACGTAATCCCACCCTACATAATTCCTATACACTAAATACCACATACTTTCTATCCACATTTCACTACACAACATACCATATAATTCCACCTCACACAATGTACATCCAATACACTACAAAACAACATTAGTAAAAAACATCTGCATTTACAATGCCAATAGCTCTAATTCTCGCAAATGCGAAACCTATTACATTGCAACACTTCTTTAACTAGTAGTCGCGTTTGCAGAGTGGTGAAGAAAGGGTGCTGGGCCTCCATCTAGCGCTCAGGAAGTCCGTTGTGTAGGGCTTATAGGAGGTACCTGGATAGCTTCTTGGCCCCCAAAGTCCATCAGGAGTAAATTGGACTTCATCCCCCATCCAGTAGTCTGCCAGGAGGAGCATTTGCAGAGTGGTGAAGATAGGAGGGCATGGCCTCCAAAGACGTCTTAGCAATCCCACTGTGTGGGACTTACTGGAGGTAACAAGAGGGGTAGTTGGCCCCCTAGGACATCCTTGGGGGCCTTCTATCCCCACTATTAACTCCAGTAAGTCCTACACAGCAGAATTGCTAGGTTCTCAGAGCAGGCCAAGCCCCCTTCACTCACCACTCTGGAAATGCACTCCCTGGTTCACTCTTGGATGGGGATTGAAGTCCCCATCACTGCTGAGGGTCCTTTAGGGGCCAACAAGCATACCTCTTACCTCCAATAAGCCCCACATAGTGGGATTTCTGAGAGGTGGACAAAGGCAACCCCCCCTTTCCCCAACACTCTGCAAACACGCCTCATGGCATGTTCTAAGGTGGGGTATTAAGTCCCCTTCATTCCTGAGGGTCCCTCATGACCAACTAGGCCACCAGGTACCTTAGGTAAGTGCCACACAGCTAGATTGCTGAGAGTGGTCTGAGACCATGCCCCCTTTTTACACCACTTTGCAAACGCAGCTCCCGGCGCGCTGCTGCTCAAGGGGTGAAGTCCACTAGTGTCCTGTGGTCCTCAGGACACAAGTGGACCTCATTGCCCCACCAGCAGTGCACCACGAGGCATGTTTGCAAAGTGGTGCAAAAAGGGTGTGACCTCGGACAACAGCCTCGGAAGCGAGAGCAGGCTTCCTGCTCTCGCTTCCAAAAACCAAAGCAGAGTTTGCTATGGCGTGTCCCGGGGTGGGCACCCCGGCACATTGCAGGAGCTGGCCCTGCGGGGTGGCGGTCCCTAGGGTCATTGAGGGCTCCAGGAGGGTGGCTGTGTAGCCCCCCTCCCAGCATTTGTAAAGCCCCGGGTAGGTGGTGGTACCCAGGGTTGTGAGTCAGTAACAGACCCCTGAATTTAAATAAACAGTGCTCCGGGGGATGGTGGTCCCTGGGGCAGTGTGGGGGGCTTGAGCCCCCCACAATTCAATTCTGAATGTAGCCCCTGGGAGTTGGCAGTCCCTGGGGCTGCGGGGAGGCTCCGTAGCCCCCCATTTAAATCAGTAGCACCCTCAAATATTTAAATGCCCCGGGGAGGTGGCGCTCCCCGGGACTCGGGGCCAACAAGTCCCTCCTTTATTTAATTAAAGCCCAAGGGAGGTGGTGGTCCGTGGGGCTGCAGGGGGGCCACGTGCCCTAGTGCATAAATTATGAAGCCCCGGGGAGGTGGCAGTGCCAGGGTCGGTGGGGCCCCCATGGGCCCTACACCTTACTTTACTTAAGTATTGCCCTTGGCTCTCCCGGGGGCTTTTTAACAAACAAAGTACGGCTCCAGGAGGGGGGCCGCACAGCCCCCGTCCCTGCATTTGTAAAGCCCCGGGTAGGTGGTGGTCCCCGGCACTGTGGATCAGTAAGGGACCCCTGTATTCAAATAAACAGTGCCCCGGGGAGGTGGTGGTCCCCGGACAGTGTGCGGGTTCGAGCCCCCCACACCTTAATTTTAAATGTAGCCCAGGGGAGGTGGCAGTCCCCGGGACTCGAGGCCAACGAGTCCCTCCTTTATTTAATTAAACCCCCAGGGAGATGGTGGACTGTGGGGCTTCAGGGGGGCCACGTGCCCTAGTGCATAAACTATGAAGCCCCGGGAGGTGGCCGTGCCAGGGTGTGTGGGGCCCCCATGGGCCCCACACCTTACTTTATTTTAGTAATTCGCTTCGGTGCCTGACCTAATCATGGGTTCACACTCTGCAACTCTGGGCATTAAGCTTGCTTAATCTCCACAGCGGCCCCCTCGCGGCGGGATGCCTGGCTTTCACCTTGGGTGTGCCCTGTAGGGGCTATCTCACAGGGAAAAGCCAGGACGGGTTCCCAAGGCATGCGCGGAGATACCCCTTCGGGGGTCGATTCAGGCGCTATATAAGAAAAATAATAATTATAATAATAATAATATTGCCCTAGGCCCTCCCGGGGGCTTTTTAACAAACAAAGTGCGGGTACAGGAGGGGGGCCGCACAGCCCCCGTCCCTGCATTTGTAAAGCCCAAGGTAGGTGGTGGTCCCCGGCACTGTGGATCAGAAAGGGACACTGAATTTAAATAAACAGTGCCCCGGGGAGGTGGTGGTCCCCGGGCAGTGTGCGGGTTCGAGCCCCCCACACGTTAATTTTGAATGTAGCCTTTGGGAGGTGGCAGACCCCAGGGCCGTGGAGGCTCCCATGGCCCCCACACCTTACTTTAGTATTGCCCCAGGACCTTTTTTTTAAATAATTTCAGCTGGCTTTGCGTACCCAGTGCGAATTCAGCTAAAATTATAACACAAAAAATGCTTTTTTGGAGCCGGACCCCCTGAGCAGGCCTAGGGGTCAGGGTGTTTCTACCCTGCCCCCTTTTCTTGTTTTGTAATGTTTTTTCACCCTTTGTATAGTCACAAGAGGCTGCCAGCGCATTCTGGTTTAGACTGTTGGCAGCATATCTGAGTGAAGCTCATGCCCGGGAGAGTTCACAAACCCTCCTCGATGCTCATATTTATACATTTTTATTTTTTTTATTTCTCAGGAACTACTGAATGGATTTACACCATTTAAACATAGTAGTGCTTTCTGACCCAAGACCTACCTATTTGCCAAATTTGGTATAATTCCATTCAGAAGTTCGGGCTATAGCCGTGTCTGTAGATCCTATGGAAATTAACATGGGGAAAACGTGTTTTGGGACCCCCCTTTTTCCTGGGCCCCCACTTCATGAATCACCACGAAACTTCCAGGACAGAAGCTGACCAGAGAGCCCCATTAGTTTTAAAGATTTTGCAAAGTTTCATCAAACGGCGCCAAAGATATTGGCAAAAGAATAAACACTTTGTGAATAGAAACGAGGTCCTAACTATAACTACCTAGGTAATACATACATCCATGTATACGTGCATATATATATATATATATAAAGCACAATATGTCAATATAAATATGATAATTGTAGGGAAGGCACCACAAATTGTTACATTTTTTAGCTTTATAATTATGGGTATTTATAAACAACACATGTGAGAATATTTGATCATGTCATTATTATCACATTTATGGGTGTTTAGTGCCTATTAGGTAAAATTGCATAAATATTATGTGTTCATGTTTATACTTTCACAAACATATTGATATATATTCACATGTGTGTGTGCCTTTCTAGATGTATCTATTTGCTTACTGTGAGGTCATCCCCTTTAAACTCTGCCACTACCTTCACTGTCTGACTTATCCCTAACCAATCTGAGTACTATGGACTCCTAAACAACTATTCCAAACTCATTACCCCTTCATCCAGCTCATCCAACAAACAGGAACACGTCCACCATGCTCATCAAAAATATACAGTAAATGCATGAGATCTCAAGCAGCATTATCTTAGCACACTTACAAAAACAAAACTGCTATTGACTAATCTACTAGCTTCTTATCTCTAACCTTGAGTTCCACAGAAGTATGATATTCTCAGCATATCGCTGCAATGTCTCAGTGAGGGTAGTAAGCACTATATAAATACAATTTATGTTTGCAATCATATTGGTTATTCTTGTAGTGGTGAAACAAGTTTGAGTTCAAAATCCTGCAATTAATCAGATCAGACTGTATAGGAAAAAGTTTGGTGCAATGTGTAGGATCTATCCTATCATACCTGTTCATACAATGGAGGTATTTGGACAAATGGCTGCTGCACAAGGGCATGCAACGACAGTACCTGGACATGTTATATTGGTACTTAGGTACAGGATGGCAATACCACTGTAGTGAGCCAATCGGTAATCACAAGGCAGTTATCAGGTATAGGATGGACGTTCCCCTATAGTTTATCTGTCAGGATCTGTTTGAGAATAGAAAGCTGAACATGGGCATGCCTTGGCTTACCCAGGCATAAGCTGCAGCTTGGCTGGAGGTCAGCATGCAATGTCAAATATATAGGAATGAAACATGAGTACTGGTATATGCGGGCTATTGTAGACCATATGACAGCTGTACAAAGTCATGTGATGGCTGTGTCTTGATAAAAGATCAATCCCTCCCCTTCTTCCCTTCACCCCTCCTCCCCTACCCCCACCCCAAACAAGGTTCTACTGCAAGTGTATCATCCAAAAACTGCAAAACACAAAAAAGTCACTTATGCGTACTAAATTTAAAATTAACCCATTTTTTTTTTTACTTATACAAGATGTAGGTCATCAAAAGTATTTTGAGAGGTTGTCTCACCCTCAACTTATTGAGGCATGCTTCATCATTTGATGACCTCTGACACTGGAGTAGGAATAGTGCCACCCCGGCAGACTCAACCTCTGGAAGCTAGTCTATCCATGGGCGTTCTTATAAATCTATGCTAAGAACAAATAAACCATAAGCACCATAAAAGGAGCCCACAATACGTATTATAAAGATAGAATGAATTTTAATAGATAAAATAAGACCAAAACAACAAAGCTCCAATTAGTAGAACAACAGATATTGAGTTTTAACGTTTTTAGAGAAAATAGCACAAAAAGGCTTAAAGCGCCTACTGTGGATAGCTGGCCACCCTGGACCGGAACAAAGTCACAAGTCAAGTCAGTCCCTGATAGAGCACGGGCTGGCTACAGGGACCAAGTTAGGCCTACCAAACATATTACCTTAAATTCTGGTTTGAGGACTGTTGTGCGGAACCACGTTGAAGTTGCATTGCGCAGCTGAAGTGATGCATCAGTTCCGAGATGCATTGAGGCTGCTTTGTGAGGTCCTTTTGTGTCAAGGTTGAGGATCTCATCAACATCAGCTTGCAATGCAATGTCTAGTGTTGAGGATGCGTGGTGCAGTAGGGTTATCCATTTGTTCTGAAGAGCTAGGAGGCTGCAAGGCAGAGCCCATTGTTGAGGCTGGCATCGATGAAGGACACGAGGGCATGCACCAAGGATGCATTGCTTAGTGGCAAATATGAAGCTGATGGGGCCTGCAGCTGCATTATGGGTGTCTCTGGCTCCATGCCTCCATGTCTCCATGTAGCAGTGGTGGTACGTCAGTTCTACTCGAGGTAGCACAGCAGAAAGAGATACATCGGTTTGGCTGGATCCACAGAGGCTGGCAAAGTAAGTTAAGCCCACTTCCAAGGATCCAAGCACCACTTGGCAGGGTAGACTCACAGATGGCAGAGTACAGATGCAAGGTTGTTGGAAGCTTTTTATGTCCCTAAGGCTTAATATTAGCAGGCCAGCCAAACAGCACTTAGAGTCACTTTGGGTTCTGGGATCAAGAGATGCAGATCCAGTCCTTTTCACCCAAGCAGCAGGGCAGTAGGCAGCAGGTCGGCTCAGAAAAGAAGGAGTCCAGTACAGTGGCAGTCCTTCAGGAGCACAGCAGTCCTTCTTCCTGGCAGAGTATCCACAGCTCCAGAAGTGTACTGAAGTGGTCCTGTCGGAGGTCCAGTATTTATACCCAGTTTTGCCCTTGAAGTGGAGGAGAAGGTTCACAAGGTTTCCCTTTGAAGTCCACAGTGATTTAACCTTCCCTGTCCATGCTCCAGACTAAATACAGGTGGTAAGAAGCCCTTTATCTGCAGGCAGTACGTAGCATACTTACTTGAAAGTGCCCAGCTCCTCCCTTCCATCCTTCTTCCTGGCAGAGTATCCATAGCTCCAGAAATGTACTGAAGTGGTCCTGTCGGATGTCCAGTATTTATACACAGTTTTACCTTTGAAGTGGGGGAGAAGCTTCACAAGGTTTCCTTTTGAAGTCCACAGTGATCATACCTTCCCTGTCCTTGCTCCAGACTAAATGCAGGTGGTAAGACGCTCTTTAGGTGGAGGCAGTACGTAGCATACCTACTTGAAAGTGACCAGCTCCTCCCTCCCATCCTGCCAGTGATGGCTCATCTACTAACACCTAAGCTCCCTATTGTGTGTGGCTGTCTAGGAGGAGTATACAAAGCCTAACTGTCAGCTACACCCAGTCATGTGACCAGAGACAAGCAACAGGCACTAATTAGCTAAGGCAGGAAAATGCCCACTTTCTAAAAGTTGCTTGCAAAGGGTGCGATTTTGCGCACCCAGCTGCTGCACTGCTTGAATGAGAACAATAGTCCATGTAAACCACTTTTTCAAACTTAAGCATATTTAATCCATAGACAACCAAACAGTCCTCAATTCAAACTGTCCAAATCTTATTCATTCATAGAACCAATCCAGAGGCAGCATAATTATGCAAAATACTTTATTTTCGCATTTTGAATACTTTCTGTTGCCAATCCAGGCATTTTCAGAATTGCAATTTAAAATCCGACTTCCCCATAAGTTAGATTAAATTGTTAAATTGTGATTCCGGAAACACCAAACATGGACTCGTTATCTCTTTGCATTTGAAAATTACCGTTCTGGGAGAGAAAGGTTGTGCAGTTGTGAAAAACAAAGGTGCATATTCTCAAGAACGAGTGATAACAATCAGAAAAGTAATTTAACACAACTTTCAACATTGCAGTCTATCGCTTGAAAATTATGCCGTGTGAACGAAGCATTCTCAACATAGTGGTACCATGCGATAGTCTCCAGATAACACATCAACTGACTGCAATAAAATCACCGCCACACTGCAAAAACTTGAAATGTGAATGCAAACAAACATGCGATGAGGCCAATCGGGGTACAAAAAGCACCAAAAAACAGGAACCGGCCTGCAAATCCCATGCATCTGGTGGGAAATTACACCATAAAAGCAGAGTAAATAAACGGTGTCATGACATTGTCGTAGCACAACCCCACAGCTGTGACGCAGACAAATGACAATTGTCAAAATCAGATAGGCATTTCCGCACAAACAGCCACAGTGTACATTGACATGCATTCAGTATGTAACCTGTGCCAATGCGGAAACAAACATGAAACACACTGTGAAGCCACATCTCCCCCCCACATTTCAGAGGGACAAACACCTCCTGCAGACCGATGTACCATGTTCATGATCAAACAAGAATGAAAGCATGGGCTAATGTAGAGGCAGTGACTCCCCCTTCAGTCGATTTTGCCCATGTCATGGGACTTGAGTCACAGGGTGCATCCTGGCTGCATGGCGGCACATATCAGAGTCCAAAAGAATCCCTGTTGTCACTTGTAGGCCTCAAATGACAGCCAAAATGAAATACATTGGAGCACATGTGAAAGAGCGAATAGTGGGATACCGTAAAACTGTGACACACAGAAAGCAGTTCGAATACGTGACACCATAAACAGCCTCACTGCACAGAGGTGACACAACCACCATCCGTTAACAAATTCCTCAATTGACAGCACAACATATCGCACCCACACTTGTCTGGGTTAAGTGCCTGTACAGATGAGTGACATGCACGCAGGGAATGTGTATCAGAATGTTTTCTTAGCACATGCTGTGCCTGTGGTCAGTCAATGTACTGTGCCATTACTGCTGAGGACCCACACGATGTGACGTCAACCAGAGAAGAAATTGTCAATGATGTTCTTCCCTAGGGGCTATTCCTGCTGAGGCTGCAGTGGGGTGTGGATCACCTTCCTCATCTTCATCATCATCGCCCGGTGCATCTGGCACTCGTATCCATGGGGCCTTGCCGCGTACACATATGATGTGCAACACACAACATGCAACAATCATCTTGCACACGAGGTCTGGGCTGTACAGGAGCTTACCACCTGTGACGTCCGGCACCGGAAACGTGACTTCAGCACGCCAAATGTGCACTCCACGATTCCCCTGGTGCGTTTGTGGGTCAAATTGCACTGCCTCTGGGCCTGTGTGTTTGGGCCGAGGAGGGGTGGCATCATCCAAGCGCAGAGTGCATATCCTTGGTAACCTGTGACAGTGCAGAGAGACATTAGTCAAGACTACGTACTGCATGATGTATTGTCAGGCTCACTCGTTCATTGGAGTGTGATATGTGTGACTTAGTGATTCCTGTATGACATGTACTACATGTTGCAAATGAGCGGCATCACTGTGTATACGTAGCCTCACTGCTGCACCTCCTCCGAGCATTTTCACTCAGCACGATTTCATCACATGCACCCCTATGGTACACCATTGACATGCCTGTCTTTGTATGTCTACAAGCCTGACTACAACACAGTGATAATGCTGGGCAGAATGTGGCCAGCCACATGTGTGTAGGCCCATTGCAAGGACACGGCTGGCACAGTAGTAGAGCACCTCGACATGCAGCTGAGGTTAATCTGTGGCTCATGTTGCGCTAAAAGCGACACACACAACAGATGGCATGTGTGAATGATCCGTGACCCCGAGCGGGCATGCCCTTCCCCATGTACTCCTTCTGCTGACCACACACACCGGGGACATGCCACTTAGCAACATTGTCGTTTGCGTGACGGTGTGGCGCAGACACTACAACACAGACACACGCATCAGCCACATCCTTGGCAAAGCCCACACTGAATCACACCCAGATCCACGTGTAGAGGAGCCACACCCCTACGCAGTACTGTCATACACCTGTCCACCCTGCTTACTCTCACATGGAGATACGACACAGTTACAAGTCCCAGGCCGACACCACTGCCTGAGGTGACATGGTTGCACAGCTACTAAACAAAGAATTTGTAGTAGTGTTCCCGTAGGGAAACATCCGCACATCCACTAAACAGAACAGTAGTATAGCACTTATTAAGCATGATAAGTATGGGTATCCCACTATGTAACAAAGTACGGGTGCTATATTCGCCCCAAACACATACTACCTCAAGGTGTGGAAGGCACAAATCAATGTGCAACCAAATTATGTACAGAAAATTTGGGCTTTTTGCAGCAAATCATTTAGGGCCCGATGTAGGTAGGCCGTTACCGATCGGTAACGGCAGAAAATACTGATTTTTGGCCCTCACCGATCGGTATCCAGCCATCGAGATGTAGGGCAATGAAAATCGTCCAAATCGGTATATGTACTGAATCGGAATAGTTACCGAATTGGAAATAATCCGATTCGGAAATACCCCGATTCGGTAAAAGAACGAATGGGTAACATACCGAATCGATAAAAATACCGAATCGGTACATGTACCAAATCGGTAGTGACACCAATTCAGTAAAAATACCGATTCGGTTCATGTGTCGAATCGGTAGAGACACCGAATCGGAAATTATTCCGAATCGGATATACTACCGAATCGGTAGAGTTACCGATTCGGTAAATCACCGATTCGGACAGGGCAAAACTCTGATTGAGATGTAGGGAAGCATAGAAATACCGATTTTGAGCCAAAATCGGTATTTCAAAATCGATATTCACCATGGATTACAATCAGGTGGTAACCAACTTCAACCTATAAAAATAGACCCAAAATGCATTGCAACTTGCAGGATGGCGGCTTTTTATGTCATTGCAAGGCGGCTACGGCTACAGCAGGAAGGAGAGAGGGAATGGCAAAGAGAGGAACAGGTCTACAAACAGAGGATCACCCTGTTCATGCTCACAGAGGCAGAGATCCTACAGAGGTACAGGCTGGACTCAGACACCATTCTGGAGCTCATCAGGGACCTCAAACCACTGTTGGACCACCCCACCCCAAGGGCACACGCCATCCCAGCACACGTGCAGGTGCTATGCAGCCTACACCTGCTTGCGTCTGGCAGCTATCAAAGTGGAGTAGCTGCGGTAGGAGGGGTGACCCAGAGCAGCCTGTCAAGGTTTTTCCACAAATTCCTTGACGCCATGATACAGAGGATGGACCAATACATCTCTTTCCCTGCAACCCACGCGGAACTGGTACAAACAAAAGCAAACTTTTACCAGATGGCACAATTTCCCCAAATCATCGGCTGTATAGATGGCACGCACATTCCAATTTGCCCCCCTGCTGACACAGAATACATATACCGCAATAGGAAGTCTACGCACACCATCAATGTTCAGGTGATCTGCAATGTGAAGTGAACCATCACAGACCTGGTAGCAAAATTCCCAGGAAGTACCCACGACTCCTGCATTTTTCAACAGAGCAGCATCTATGCCCGGCTGACGGCTGGCGAATTAGGTGAAGGATACCTCCTAGGTGAGACACATCATCAGACCCCCATAACACAAAGTAGCTAAGTAAAATACATGTATGCATGTGAGTAATGTTACCCCTTTTCCTTCTAGGCGACAGTGCATATGCCCTCCGCTCATTCATACTCACCCCCTACCCCAACCCCTCTACACCCAGCCAAAGGAGGTATAACCGGGCCCTCAAAAGCACAAGGAATGTAGTTGAACGGACCTTTGTCATCTGGAAAAGCAGATTCAGATGCTTGCACAAGAGTGGAGGCGCAAGGCAGTATACCCCCATCACCTGCTGCAAGATCATAGCTGTCTGGGCAATGTTGCACAACCTTGCGGTGAAGAAGGGCACTGAGGTGGAGTTGTCAGACTACGAGGACCATGACGACGACGTTGCTGTGCCACAAACACAACCTGCTGGGGTGTCTACGCCAAGTGATGGCAGATACAGACGTGAGGAGATTACAGTAAACTATTTCTGAGTGAGTACAGATGCACAGACAGGTCAATGGATGTTAGAAAAATAAATATTTAATAATGTTGCAACAACGTTACTGCACTGATGTGCAACAAAAGAAAAGGTAAACAATATGTGGGTAAATGTCAATTGTCCGGGTTGCCTCACCCGCCCTGGCAGTCTTATTTCTTGCTGCACTTAGCAGCCCCACTAGGATGTGCCTCACCCCCTTCTGCATGTCCAGCAGCCTCAGCTGAGCGCCTGCTGCTCTGGCGCGGCTCAGACACTGCGCTGGCTGGGCTGCTGCGGCTGCTGCTGTCCCCAGCCTCGCCCAGGTCCAGGGCTGGATTAACAACAGTGTTCGAAATGATAAGTGCCTCCATGGCGGTGGTATGCCCCTAGTCACCTCTGCTGTGTTCTGGGTGAGGCTGGCCTCCATGTTTGCCCCACGTTGGCATAGCTGGGCGGTAGCAGCAGCAAGGCGGTTGATAGCCCTATTCTGCACGCGGGCATCCCTGCGGCGAGAGAGCTCGTGTTCATCCATTTTTTTACAGAGCTGGGTGATGGCAGTGGTCATTTGCCCAAGACCTGTTGCAATGTCCTTGTTGCTTTCAACAAATGTCTTGAACCCCTGTGCCATCTCCCCCATCTGCAGGTTATGCACCCGCAACTGGCGCTGGCAGGCCAAGATCGATTTTGCCTGCATCCTCTGGATCTTTACCATACTGCCCTCCAGCCCTTGAAACACGCTGCCCTCCTGTGCTGGAAGTGCACTGATGGATGTTCGTGACCTCCTGGGATTGCTTCTGCCCTGCTGTGTGGGCTGGGGTGCCACAGGTGTAACTGGGTTGCTAGCTGGAGCCTGACCCGCTGCTCCCTCCAGGGGGTTTAATGGAGCTACAATTATACTCCTGGCAGGAGATGTGGCGGGTGCAGGGTGGCTCTGTGGTGGTGAGTTCTCCGGGGAGAATTGCATTGGGGTCGTTGGAGACAGTCGGGGGGAGTGTGGAAATATGAGGGTATGTCCACTGTCTTCCTCATTTCCCAGGGCACTGCTGTTCTCCTCCTCCTCCTGTGCTGGTAGACTGGTGCTTGGCCCTGCCACCGCACTGGCAGATGGTGCTGGTGCTGGTGCTTGAGTAGCTCCTGCTCCTCCGCCTGATGGTGCCCCTAGGTATAAAGAAGCATTTGTGAACTGAGTGCTGATGTATTACAGTCACTACTTTTAAAGCATTGCACATATCATTTCAAATACTTTGATTCAGTTTTACAGTTCTTTTCATTATGCTTCTGCACTGGCATTTTTGCCTACTTTTGCTGACTACATTTACCATGATGCATTTCTCATGTCTATTGGTAGCAATACTGGGCTGGGTTTTGGCTGTGCATTGGGTCTAAAGGGGAGGTGTCTGGTAGGGTGTGTCAAGATGCGCATGCTTCTTACCTTTAGCTGTAGCTCAGGCTGAGCTATCCAGGTCCCCAACTCCCACCGCACTCTCCCTCTCAATGGTAGTCGCCACAAGTTCCTCCAGGTCAGTGAGGGGTGGCGCCGGGTTCCTGCCTCCACCAGTAAGTCCTTCCTGCTTCTGCAGCTCTGCCAGTTTCCTCTTTGTGAGGCTGCGGATGTCATAGAACCTCTTCTTGAGGTCGTCCAGGCTCCTGGGGGTGACACCAACAGCGTTTTATTTTTTCCCCAATTTCACTCCACAGCCTCCTCTTAGTGCTCTCAGGGACAGTGAGGACAGCCTCCCAAACAGCTGCCTGTGTACCCTCACCACCTCCTCCACCAACACTTGCAGCTCCATGGTGCTGAATGTGGCCTTCCTCTTGCGCTCTGCCTTCTGGCTCTCAGAGTTGCTTGCCATGTTTCACAGATACTTGTATAGCGCACTACTCACCCACAAGGGTCTCAATGCTCTTGTACGAATACCGCTGTGGAACCCATCCTGGCTTTCCCTGTGAGGTGTCCACTCCTGGGCACCCCCAAGGTGGAGGCCAGGCATCCTTAGCGTTGGGGGGGGGGGCATTGTGGAGATTAAGCAAGCTATTGCCCAGAGTTGCAGAGTGGGACTCCATGACTGGAATAGGCACCGCGGCGAGAATTATCAGGTCCGTGGAATTTTGAGCCCAAGACCCACCGAGGCGGGGAATTGAACCCTGGTCCCGGTCCAGACCTCTGCATCAGGGTCTGCCACTCTAACCATTGAGCCACACTTCTCCACATACTGCTACAGAGAGATACTGCTACCACTGCTGCTCACTGTGAATGCTCAGCTCAGGCTGCCTCTCCAGAAAGTTCTAATGAGTTGCACCTGCCTGGGTAGCCACTCCCTGCTAGGGTGGGGGAGGGTGGTTCAACCTCATTGGCTGATGTCTTTGGTTTCAGTTTTACTTGTTTTCCGAATCGGCATTTACCGATTCGGTTTTTACCGAATCAGATTTTACCGAATCGGATTTTACCGAATCGGTAAATACCGATTTGGTCTTTACAATGCGTTCCTTTGGGCCTTTTGGCCATGGGGGTGTATTGCGATTACCGAATCGGTATTTGCCGAATCGGTAGTAGCCGAATCGGTAAATTTGGTAAATGCCGATTCGGTACGTATCGAAACACAATACCGATTACTACCGATTCAGTATTTTTACAATTTTTTTTATCTACTTATCATTTTCCGATTTCAAAATACCGATTCGGTACGATTCGGTATTTTAAAATCGGAAAATGCGTTTTACCTACATCGGGCCCAAAGTCCCTATTCAGTCTTCCTTATAACCATCACTTCTTGGTGTATAGGTACCCCTCTAATGGACAATTGAAACAACTCAATAACACTAATCAGAGAGCAAAGAACTAGATAGGTCAATCTTCTTGTTGTTCAGCAATCCTTTATTTATATATAGAAAATGTAAAAAACTCCCAGCACACGGTTTGCCGACACGTGTTTCGTCTTTTTCTAAGACTTTCTCAAGGCATGAACACTTGTTTCAGGTGCCGGGGTGTTGACTGGACCAGCTTGATCATCCAAAGCTTGATCATCCAAAGAGCTAGTGTATATAGAGCCAGAATCACCAAAACACCGCTGTGTGTTCCCAAATAAGTTCCCTATATCACAAGAAGCATTCAAAGCAGGATCCTGTTATTTCTTATAGGGAGCATCAGTGTATCAGTGAGTTGCAAAAACTGCCATAACGCATTCCTTGAGAATATGCCCTCAAAGAGTTTTGAACTACTGGTGTATATAAGACTTGAATTCACATGTTTTACTTTTTAAGTATATTGCATCCCACCCTCTACGCTGTGCAGTGCCTATCCTAGGGGTAACTTATTTGTAATAAAAAGGAAGATTTGGGCCCGGCAAAAAGTTTAGTTTGCCAGTTTGAAATGGTAGTTTAAAACTGTCCAAGCAGGCTCTGCAATGACAGGCCTGAGACATGCTTGAAGGGCTTCTTCAGTGGGTGGCACAATCCGTGCTGCTGGCCCACTAGAAGCATTTAATTTATAGGCCCTGTGTAAATATGCCAATTGGGGATAAAGCAATATCACCATGTTTTAACCCCTTCCACGCTGATGACGAGCTGGGCTCGTGATGGCGTAGCCTCCTCGCACGCTGATGATGAGCCCAGCTCGTCACATAACATGCGTTTTTAAAAATCTATATATATAGGAGCGGAATTTCGCTAGCACGCATGCGGTTAAGGAGAGAGAACATTCACTTTCGCACTGGTTAGCCGTGGTAAGGTGCACAGAGTCCTAAGGCCAGCAAAAAAGACATCAGAACAAAAATGGAGGAGGAAAGCAAAAACTTGGATGGAAGACTGCCCTAAGGCTGGCAGGTCTAACAGCTGGGTTTAGGACTATAGTAATAAAGTGATTGTGGCCCCCTCCAAAACATGTGATGTACATTGAAATTCCCTAATAGGCCTATTTACCTCCCTTATAAGTCCAGTGTAAGTGGTGCCTAAATAACATCCATGGTGTGGAAAGTTAAATGCTATATGTGGTCTGCAATATGTGTTCATACCAAGCCACGTATATAACAAACATATATGGCTCTCTATTGGGAATGCACCCTTTCTGCAGGGTCCTTCAGATTGTTTTACTTTTAGCTGAACCCTATTTTTGTTGGCTATAGAACTCAGTCCACTTTACCTCTGATAATCAGAGGTAAAGCGTCTGTGCTCATCCTCTCAACATGCAAACAAAACAGGTGATGGACAGAATGTGGATCAATGTCACACATTCACCCCAGTCCAAAGATCTGGGCCTAAATCCATCATTTTACCTCGAAACCGGTCCGGTCCTCGGATGCTTGATTCCGGTCTGGGAAAGATATGGCTGTTGTAGTTCGGACTGGACTGTTCCCATGGGGCACAAGGTCAGAGCTGATTTGCATAAAGCCATTATCTGACCCAGGGTGGTGTGGAGTGCAAAAAACGATGGATTTAGGCCCAGATCCTTGTACTGGGGTGAATGTAAGACATTGATCTACATTGTGTCCATCAAATAGTTTTTTGTAATTTTCATCCTCTCAACATGACACAATTGATATACATCTGATTGTCATCTTTAATTTACCTATACGTCCCAGGGCCTGTAAGTTAAATGCCAATGGTTGACTATAGCACCCATAGTGCCACCCACTACAGGAACAATGTAAACATGACTGTAGGTTTCAACTACAAATTCAACGTGTTAAGATAATCTCTTTGGACAACATGAAACCTTCCTTATAAATATTTATAAGTCCCTCCAAGTAGGCTTAGTTGCCCATAAGGAAGACTGCATGTTATTTAAAAGCAGGACATATACAAGTTTATTGTTAAACATCTCCTTACAGTGACTAGCCCCTCAAAGCTATTTTCACTGTAGCAATGTTGGCTATTTCATAGGAAACTGGGATGTAATATTAGGTGTAATAAATGCTACCTCCGGCAACATTTTTGACTTTGTAAAATATTTAATAGCAGCTCAACTCACAAGTGAAGTTGAATTTGTAATAAATATTTTGAGAAGGGGCTCCTTAGAATAGTTACCTTTGCTGTGCCCAAAATTCCTGGAAGCTAATTCGGTATTTTACTCTGACTCTTCTACCAGCCAGTAATTGGCATTTGAATCACTGTGAATTAGTTATGAACTTTCTCCCATGACAGGAACAAAAGACCTGGGGTTTGGGCAAATATTGTTGTGCCATTTACAGGATGGTCTCTGGGCTGGGACCAAGAACTTGATGAACTTCAAAGTGGTCTACCCTGACACAAGAATATGTAGCTAACATCCAGGCCCGGATTCTTCTCTATTCCCCCCAGATAGACCTGCCTGCACCACAGTGAACCTCTTGTTGATATAATAGTTTGGCTGGTGTTTTAGATATTACACTTTATAGAGTTAAAACAGAAGTGGAAAACAATTATTGTCTCTTGAATGAACAAGTGTTTGTCTCATCTCTGACTATTTGAAAAAAAGAAAACGATTTACAAAATGAGATTTTAAAAGGTTAAATAAATAACCAGATAATGTTAGATTGGTTCCAGTGATCTTTGTTGAACTATTGAGCTGTTAAATTAATGAGTAGCCTGGTCCATTTTTGTGTACTACTTATCTCGGCCCTACCTAGCTACTGTCTTTTGGGTCAAACTCCCCTTTTTGTTCTTTAACTATCTAAAAGTGGAAATTGCTAACCTGGAATTTCAAATCCAACTTTACCCTGAGTTGTGACTTTAAATGGTGAGTTCAGTGACACCAAACTTGAAAAGTCTATCTCTTCGTAATTGAGATGTAAAAGATGTAATATAGTAATCCTAGTGTTATCCTATGGAAGTGATAGGCCTTGCAGTAGTGAAAAATAAAATTGGATGCTTTTCACAACAAGGTCATCTACAATTTAAAGGTACATGACCTTTCTTTTAAATATATGGCACCTTGCCCTATGGATAGACATAGCCAACCTCATGAGTGACTTGAATGTATAAAAAGGGAATATTTAGGCCCGGCAAGAGGTGAACCCTGACAGGTCGAAGTGGCAGTGTAACTGCACACACAGGCTCTGAGATGGCAGGCCTGAAAGGTGGTTAGAGGGCTACTTAAGTGGGTGGCTCAAGCAGTGGTGCAGGCCCACTAGTAACTTTTAATTTACATGCCCTGGTCACATGTAGTGCACTCTACTAGGGACTTATACAAGCAAATTAAATATACCAATAGGGTATGAACCATTGTTACCATGCTTAGGGAAGAGAGCACATGCATTGTAGTCCTAGTCAGCAGTGGCAAAGTGCCCAGAATTCTTATTCAGCAAAAACAAGGTCAGAAAAAGAGTAGGAGGAAGGCAAGAAGTTTGAGTTTGGGGTGACTCTACACAAAAGGACCAATTTCTACTAGGTGCTATTTATCACACGAGATAAGTAATGTACCCCAGGATATTGGTATTTATGTGGTGTACTAAAAAGCGATTGAATTCTGAGAAAACTCAGAATCAGGGCCTTAATGTATCACTATTTAGATGTTAGTTGTATTACTAGTCATAGACAGTTATGATAGACTAATACAATACGCATAGAGTGCAAGCTAAAGCCATTAGCTGATTCACTTTTTGCAACGTATAAAAAAGAAATGTAGAAGCCATTAAAACAGATAACTGGATTAAGAATCAAGTATGGGAGTGAACTTCTGCATCATGCTGCTGTCTGAGAATTGACAAAAAAACTGAAATAATTTTTGACATTGCTTTTAGAATAATGTAGCAGTGTACTTAGTCAGGTATTAAGGCTTTAAATTGGTCTAAATGGCATTAGTTTAAGTTATTGGTGGAGGCATTAAAATTTTGAAAGCAATTATAAAAGACTAGCTTATTTGCATCTGTAAATGTACACCTATGAATGGTTGCAAATGTACTACTTTTCAGAATTCACAAACGTTCCCATTAGAAGAGGTTGGCAGAGTTCGCAAAAAACTCTGGCCAATTACGCGGAGTTCTGCAGCTGAGCAGAGTAATGAGGAAGTAAAAGAAAGCTGCCTCAAATCTATGGTACTACTTTCATGCCACACCGTTCCAATAGCAATAAGGCACTGCCTGGCAGAGAACACTGCTGATTAAGAAGAGCAGCAACTAATGGGTCAGCAAACTGCAATGCACAATGCTGGTGCATGGCACAGAAAGCACTTTAGTTAGCTTACAATCACATGTGGTGCTGCTTTGCTGTGTATCCATTAATCCACTCGATAATGGCATGCTTCTGAAACAGCCTTGGCCACCATGCTATATCTGTTTCAGGTCACATCACACAACACTTAGAAGCAATGTGAAAAACATGTGCTGCCAGACCTTCCAAGAACATCCTCCGGGAATGCCACCACTGAGACATGATGGGAAGCATAGTTGTGGCAACTGCAGCTGCACTTGAGGAGGCATTGCCATTCATCATCTGCATAGCTCTGTAAGTGCACCTCTGTCTGCATCTGATTACTGGTGTTGCAAATGCAATGACAGGGACAGACACTTCTCTCCTCTCCAGTGACTCACCTCATGGTTCCCTAATCACTGTGGGCTCCGGAGGTGATAATACAGGATCCGCATCTTTGGTTATTGGCCCAAGGTGAGGGGTGGGAGGGAGGAAGTGCCTGGAAAGATGGGGCAAGAGAGGGATTCACAGTGAGGCCCCCGGGAGCGGTGGAGAAGAAGAGGAGGACCAAGAGCTTTTTTGATTGACGCCGCCTCTAACGACTCCAAATCTTATATGCTGCTTCACTATGACCTCCTATTTATGGGTTCGGGAGTAATGGTTTTCAAATTCCAGCCATGACTATATACATATAATGTAGAAAACATAGTTTGTGCGCCTTGTTACTGTCTGCTTCTTCCCACTCTGAACTAGGTACACAGCTGCCACTCACACTGTGCACGTACTGGAATGGGGCCAAAACAGGGCTTGGAACGAATGAGTTCCAGAGAGAAAGATAAAAAGGACACATGTAATTCCCCTATCTGAATCTTAATGAGTCTGACTGTAGACGGTAGCCGGTAAACTCCACCACATGGTGGAGTTTTTTTTACTGAACTCTGCGCTCGCCAGTGGAGCGCGGAGTTACAAAATTCAACAAACTCCTACTGCGGAGTAAACTCCCCACCCCTACCCAGTAATGCTTCTGGAAAATGCACCAGGCCAAGTTTCCAAGCTTACTACTAGTAATGTCATGGGACATACGGGTACATGCATCAAAATCTGATTTAGCGATTCCTAAATAGCGATTAATAAGGTATCGCTAATTAGAAATCGCTATACGCAATGCATAAAACCCCCGCGAATATTCACCTAATTAGTAATAATCGCAATTGCGAATATCGAATTTTCAAATGTGACTCCCTCATTTTTTAAAAGACCACTTGTGATTTTGCATTTAGCGATACTGCAAATCGCGAAATCGTGAATTGCAAAATCGCAAATAGTGTGTCGCATTGGAAGCATGCTGATTACATCACAACCAGTAAGTCATCTAGCCCATGCTTCATTCAGTGCCCAGAGAATATGAGAGGAGGAAGCAGAGTGCTGGAGCTGAGCAGATTCACCATCCAACTTTGTTTGCAGATCCTTTCTGTGCACCAGAATAGATCAAGCAACATCAGGGGAGAGTGCCATGCCCAGGAAGCTCACATTGAAATTCAGCAAAAGGGAACTGGAAAACCTCATATAGGGAGTGGCCAAGAGCCATGACAAGCTCTTTGGGAAACGCTCACTGAAAGTGCCAGAGGCAGAAAAATGCAGTATATGGCTTTGTATCAAGATCAAGGTCAATGCTGTGGGGGTCACACACCGCAGTATAGATGACCTCAAGAAGAGATAGTACAACCTGTGTAGCAGAAAGGCTGAAGGAGGCCAGGAGTACTGGAGCGGACCCATCTACAGTTCCCAACAATACAGCCCTGGAGGACTTGGTGGAGCCCACAATCCAGCCTGAAGCAGTGGTGGGAGTGACCCAGCTGGACACATCCAGGGCGGTCATTACCACACTAGGTAAGGTGCATACAGCCATACACTGCAAAGTACTGTTCAATTGTGCACATCCCCTCATTCCAACCCCAGTGTTCAGGTCAATCTCCAGTCCAAGTTTTACCTTATATGTCAAATGCATTATGGGAGTTGTAGGCATGTCAGGCAAGTAGGTAGTCAAACACAACAATGGCAAGCAAAACACGCCAACGCTGCATGGCAGTCAGTGATTTTAATGTGAGCCAAGTATGCTTAATATCACACAACAGTAACCTTAACACAAATTAACATTGCACTATTTCACATCACAGATGCACCAGAAGGAGACTCTGAAGACAGTGAATATCTACACATCTCGGATACTCCTGCAGAGACTGACGTGGAGACACCTGTTGCCCCAGCAAGCAAAGCCCTGCACCCACAAAACGCAGGGCCCAAGTTCCATCACTGCTGCCCATGGAATATGAGCTTGCTCCTGCAACCACTCCTGGGACTAGCCAGTCTCGTGTGACCACAACACCTACACCCCAGGCACAGGTCCAACAAGATGGAGGCACACTTCAAGGGCCCGCATTGCTGCTCAGTATGTACAAGCTCCAAATGTGTGGGGTGGCGTGGAGTACCAGATGTTGAGGGTGCAGCGCCTGCAAGCAAGACACATGGGGTCAATCCAGCTGCAAAAAACTAAATTGGCCAGGAACAACACGGTCATGACAGGTTGTGTGGAGGATATAACCACAGCGGTGGTGCCGGGAAATAGGCAGACCAACGCAAGCATGCAGGAGCTGACATGGGTAATGCTTGAGGTCCATGAGACACAGAGGAGAAGACATCGGCAGTTCATGATGCACATGGCTGGCTATACCAGGTCAAACAACAACTTTTGCAACACCACTGCGCTGCTGTCACATCGCTCCATTGCCATGTAAATTGAAATGGGTCATTGTTGTGGGGATGTGGCCAGGGCCCTTTGACAAGTAACCACTACCATGGAACAGATCCAGGCTGCTACTGTTGGTGGCAGAAATGTAACAGGGGAGGAGGGCAGTTAGGAGGCATCCAGCCTTAGAAGCCTGCCGGTGCCAGTGACCACTGCCAGGAGGCGCAGTACCCGCAGCACAACACCTCCTGGTACACACCAGGGGGGTAGAAGGCACTTGGGGGTACGTGGCAGGAAGCGCTAGACTGACATGCCCTTCTTCATTTGCCCATGGTGACGCAACCATGGACAAAACCATGTTAGTGATTGAGTTCCAAGACCTGGAATAGTTTCATTTTCTGTTTATTGAATGCAATCGCTGTTCTTTTTAGCACCATTCTCTGTGTGGCTACACAATACTGCATTGGCTCATGTTAGTAAATACTTTAATGTTCGAAGTTCAAGTGTCTTGTTTCATCATTACATACCTCAGAAATAATGTTGTGTGAGGTTTGCACGTCTCCTTTGCCCTTCTGCTGAGCTTGCCCCATGCGTTTGTCGAAGTTGTGCCGGTGGCTGGTTAACCCCCTCAGAATCACTGTCAGACACATCAATGGGTATACCTATCGTGGTGGCAATAGTGTGCAACATGACACATTCAGCCACAATCTGGCAGCAGGTCTCTGGACGGGACCGCAACGCTCCACCAGTTTTGTGTAGGATGCGAAGGCGAATTTTCAGTAGTCCAAACGTGCGTTCGATACATTTCCGTGTGCTGATGTGTGCTGCATTGTACCGCTGCTCATGTGGTGTGAGTGGCTTCAGGTATTGGGCCAAGATGTATTTACGCACTGCGTATGCGCTGACACCTACAGGGTGGTAAGCAAAGGGTTAGCAACAGTTATGCATTGACATTTTGTCAATTTGTGTTGAGAATAAGTATATGTGTATACCAAGTAGGTGTCCTTCGCCAAATTTCACCCTGAGCAGACAGGTGTGGATGCCACTGTGTTGAAATATATAAGAGTCAGGGGTGCTTCCAAGGTATTGCGCCACAATGTCTTTTATGATACGGTTTGCATAGCATACTACTTGCACATTGATTGAATGATAGGATTTCCTGTTACTGAAAATTTATTCATTAGCTGCTGTGGGACAAATGGGAACATGCGTACAATCTATGCAACCGATCACATGAGGGAACTGTTCTACGTCGTACAAGTCCAGTTTTGTCTTGTTCAATTCATGTTGGGTTGTGGGGAAGGTGAAGTGGGAGTGGACCCTTGTCATCATGGTGTCCGGGAAGGATTTTAAGAAACGTGAAAGGGAGCTTTGGGATACCCCTCCAGCTACACATACTACCCCCTGGAAATTGCTTGAGGTAAGTAAGTGCTGGCAACAAAGGACCTGTACATGAGCGGGGATGGCATGGGGCCTACGGGTCTGGCCCTGCATTAGGGTTTCCCATTGAGCTACTAGGTGTAGGACCATTATACCGTTCAGCCTGTACTTATCGTAGATTTCAATATCTGTTTTCCCAGCAATGTGATGCACATTCTGAAAATCCGCTCCTGTATTCTCCTTCTGCGCTGTGCTGTTGCATGTATCTTCATCCTCCTCGCCATCAAGTAGAGTGCTGCCATTGTGAAAAGTTTCAGAAGCCTTCTGGATCAGTTTAAATAGGTTTCGGAGTGGTTGCAGCAGTGTGATTTTTTTTCTCCACTTTACCACCTGATTGTGATTCTCCTTATTCTGCACTTGCACAGTTGTGATTTTCATGCGATTCACTATTTGCAAGTTACATGCATTAGTACAAAGGACCCCTCCGAGCACACAAGGCGTTTATCAATGTCCACTCAAGTCAGTCTCCATAGTACGAAGAGGTTCAGTCAGAACATTCCAATATGTAATCTTCCAAATTTGTTTATTGTAAGTTCAAGTTCATAATCCACAAGTTCAAAATCCAAAGACAGCTCCAAGAATTATAAACAGCCAACACGTGTTTCGTCTTGCTAAATATAGCAGTCCACTTCTTCAGGGCTGCAACCCAAATAACAATGAATAAGTATGGCTGGGATGTAAATCACAGCACAGTTAACCTCAACTGTTCAAAATAAGAGTAAAAAACAGTATACACCCATAGCCATTGCCCATGTCAGACAGGAAAATGGAGGGAAAGTCCCAAGTTCCAAGAAAATCGTCACCCAAAAATGTGCTCAAGCATTCAAAATCAAAAATTCCTACTAAGCCAAAACTAACGACCCTATATTCCACTTTGTCTTCAGTGTAATAATCCTCAATGGTATCCACCATTTAAAATATACTCAAAATCAGGATGACAATTCCCTATAACAAATCAAACAGCAAAAGTCATGCAGATATAAATACTCCATCCAATTATACTAGAAGTAAAGGACTTGACCTGATATAATATATCACCACCATCTAGTTGGCACTCCCTCCAGTGTGTACATGTACATCAATAATATCTAATACATACTCCAAGTTCCACCAAGCTGCTAACTCCCATGTTCCCAATATCCTGTTAGAGCCACAAGTTCTTATATCATATTTAATTACACGACCACATATCAGTATCTTGCTCACCTTCGTATATCCACTGTCAGACTCAGAAAGTTTGTAACCACGCCCCCGGTTTAATATCTCAAGGCAATTCCTGCAAAAGCTCAATCGCCCAGTATTGTAATTACCACAGTAAGCGACCACCCAACTCATACTTGTGTGGCTGCTAAACAAAAACTCAGTGCTCACCTTGACGTAGTCTGTCACTCGAGGTCTAAAAAATCCTGATTATCCAATATTCAATACTTCCACAGTAACTATTTCACGAGTGTGCTTCTGCAAGTTAATAAAACATAATAAGTCAATTCTGTCCCTAGTACGCACCTCTAATTATAAAATAATACTCTTAGCCCGATAACTCACCACCTGTAAATGGCAGCTCTCCTGCAAGTGACGAAAGCGTGCTACACAGGCGCCATCTTGGAATGGTCTTAAGTACTACTCCTCTGTAAGCGCCATCTTGGACTAATATAATCCTCGATATTTTCAAAGGTTACCAAGATTATCCAACTATACTGTTACTAAGTACATTTGTAAATGCCGTATCAGCCAAGTCCTTTTTACCATGAGTACAACTTTCGCAAATATCATGTATCAAATTCACTCGCATAATATTGCGATGCCCAATGTACTGAATCTTGTCCCGTAGTCTGGACTTCGCTCACTTAGTAGTTCTCCTGTAAATGTACCAATGCCATATACAGCCGAAAAACAGTATCTGCATCCCATACCCTGGACATTATTCCGCAAGTATTACTATTACCAAGATACCTAGATAGTCATGTGCGTCCAAAACAGACTTTCTATTCCTAGATCGAAAAAATTGTATTTCTCAAATCCAACCTAAGTCATCCAAGAGACCTCACGTCCCATACGTTTCGCATCCTACTTAGTTGTTAGCCTGGTCGAACTCGTTAGTGATCCATACTCATAACTAGCTTCTGTAGTCTGTATTAATACCAATTCAAGTAAAAAGGAAAATAAATAGAAAAAATTGATTGAAAAAATAGATTGAAAAAATAGGACAGAGTATTGCAAGAGAGAGATTAAGAAGAGAGAGGGTACCTGCCTGAGAGGGAGCAGGCATGAGGCAGCAAGCAGTAAAATATACTACTACGTCAGTCATAATTCCAACTTCCTATTTACATTGGTAATCAAACCAGTATTACTGAGAGTCCCAAACGTTGTTAAGGTCATGATATTCTTGACTATATATACTACTATTTACATCTGTTTGTAATCAGCAATACTATTAATATGCAAAAACCTGTAACAAGTTCATTTTCAAAGAATACATCCTATTCACAACATAAAGTTTCCTTCCTAAGTTCCATTCCTTTTTTTTATTTTTTTATTTTTAAATAAAGTTTTTATTTTTCTTTATCACCAAAGGCACATTTCAGATTACACAAATACCTTTACACAATTTACAGTAATACATCTGAGCCATAAGTCAATCGACCTCATACAATTAAGGGGAAGAAAACAAAGAAAAAGTAGAAAAAACAAAACCATAACCAACCGTCCCCTAATCGGCTTTTCTTTGCTTCTCTTTCCATTTACTTAAAGGCTCCCATATTCTCCTCCCCAGACATCTTCCTCTCCTTCCTTTCCGAGCATAGATGTTTTCCTCTATCTTATGGGCATACAGCGTGGACGCCAACCAGTCTTGAAATTTAAGGGGGTTTTTATCTAGCCAAGCCCGGGCTATTGTCAGTCTGTAAACTGCCATTAATACGAACAAAAATTCTGCATGTTGTTCCTGATCCTGTTCAGCCACTCCTAGCATAATCCAAGATGGTGTAAGACAAATCACAATCCCCAAAGATCTTTCTAAGAATCCCTCTATCTCCCTAATCAATGAGTGTAGCTGTGGACATGTTGCAAAGATGTGAATGCTATCAGCTTCCAACTCATTACATCAAGGGCAATTTATTCCTGTGTTCCCGCCCCATTTTGCTATTTTCTCAGGCGTATAGTAGAGAAAATATAGTGTTTTATAGTGCTGGGACTGCAAAGGGGCAGCAGTTAAAATTGTGCAGCCTAAGTTTAAGGATTCAGAGAATAGATTACAATTAACCCCCAGTTTGTCTGCCCACTTCATACTATATTTCTCTAGATCATCCTGCTTCTCTTTCAACAAGGCTGCATAGAAAGGCCTGATTGTGCAATCCCCTGGCATCCTGATTTTCTCCATTATTTCTATCTTATTAAAGCCTGCTGGCCCTCCAGATTTATTCTTTAAGAAGCTTCTAATCTGCAAATACTTAAAGAAACCCCTGTTTCCTATACCATATGCCTCTCTCATATCTGCGAACTGCTTAAAACATTCCTGATCAAACAAATCCCCTATTTGCGTAATCCCACTCACTGCCCAGTCTAGCATAGTTTGATCAGCAAATATTTCCCCCGGGAGCGATCTGTTATTGAGCAACAGGACATATCTGTTATATCTCCCCAATTTGACTTTCTTTAAAAAGGCATTCCATATCGTAACTGCCGCCCTAACAGTTTTAAACCTAGTTCTTTTAAAATAACTGAAGTCGGTACATTTTAGAAAACAATTACAAGCATTTGGCCCTAGCACAACAGTGTAGATCTTTGTAGACATGTCTTGTATTCTTACATCATCAACATTCCCCCCAATTAGTCCTTGTATATATTGCAAAACCGTAGCCATGTAGTATAAACGAAAATCAGGTGCACCCCATCCCCCTTTTTCCCTAGGTAGTGTCATAAATCTATAGGCCCTCCGGGTCTTACCATGTGCCCAAATGAACCTGTTACATATGGCTTCTATATTATTGAACCAGCTAGATTCGATCAACAAGGGTATGGCCCTGAAAAAATATAAGAACTTAGGAAAAATCATCATCTTATTAATGTTTGTGCATCCCACCAGTGATAAGTGTAAGTTATTCATTCTTTCCAAATCCCTTTTTACATTAGCCAACAAGGGGTCCAGATTGCTTTTAACAATCTTATCTATATCTGCTGTGATTCGCACCCCTAAGTAGGTTGCTGCTTCCACCACTCTATCGTCATTACATATTACCCACTGGTTTTTAACAATCTGGGTTTTGGTGCTATTAAGGCTATACCCTGAGAACTGTCCAAATCGCCCCGCTTCAGCTTCAGTTGTTCTAATAGCTACCATAGGTTGTGCAGTCAAAATAGCCACATCGTCGGCATACGCTAATGTTTTAAATCTACAACCATTCAGAACTAATGGCGGAATTTGATCATTAGCTTCTAGTTTTCGTATGTAGGGATCAAGATATAAAGCGAAAAGCAGAGGGGAGGAGGGACACCCCTGTCTTGTCCCTCTATGAATTTTAACTGCAGTTGATTGCCCTCTGTTAACCCTTATTTTGGCAGACAGATTTATATATAAGGTCTGTAAGGCCTTTATGAATCCTGCCCCTATACCGTTACACCTCAGAACTTCCCATAAGTATCTCCAGGAAACCCTGTCAAATGCTTTTTCAGCGTCTAAAAACAGAGCAGCCGTAGGATCTTTTAGAGTGTTTGCTGCATCAAATGCCGTAATTACTTGCCTAGTGTGTTGAGTTGTTCCCTTTCCTGGAATGAACCCCTGCTGTGAGGGAACTACCAGTGTTTCTATTACCCTTGACAATCTTTTTGCCAGCATTTTGGAGAACACCTTGACATCTGCGTTCATTAAAGTAATGGGGCGGTAAGACCCCGGAACGTCTGTGGGTTTGCCCTTCTTAGGAATCACAATTATATCTGCACCTCCCCATGACTCTGGAACATCCTCACCCTTTTTTGCTAGCAGCATCACGTTAAACATTTCTTCTAGTAGTGATGGCTGAAAAGTTCTATAAAATTCTACTGGCAACTGGTCCGGGCCAGCTGCTTTCCCAGATGGTAAATCCCTCAGGGCCTCAACCAGTTCATTCAGCTTCAGTGTCTCTTCCAGGCTATTTTTGTCTTGTTCTGCTATCACTGGAGGATCTATCTCACTTAAGTAAGTTCTTATATCTTCCTCCTTCTCCTGGCCATCCTGTGCGTAGAGTTCCGTGTAAAACTGTTTAAAGACCTCTCTAACCTGTTCAGGTTCCTTAACTATACCCCCCTGAGAATTCTTAATTTCCTTAATATCAGCCAATCCCTCCCTTTGCCTGGCTCGTACAGCCAGTATGTGTCCTACTCGTTCATTAAGTTCATAAACCTTTTCTTTATTTGCCATATATTTCTCCACTGTCTTTTTCGCCATCCCATCCAGGGCTTCCGATTTTAGGGCAACTATCTTCAGTAAGATCTGGTCAATAGGGGAGTGTGAGGATATGGCTAAAATAAGTGCTTCTTCTGCTTCCCTAACTAATTTAATATCTTCTTCAGCTTTTGCTTTTGCTTCTCTCGGCATCTTAATGACATAGCTCAAGGTCTCCCCTCTTATGCCAGCTTTAAAAGCATCCCACACTATCCCTGGTGTTGATGTGCCCTTATTTATCTCCCAGTATTCCTTAATCCAGTTGCTCATTCTATCCCTATAGCACTGGTCCTGCAATAGTGTTCTGTCAAACGTCCACTGTCTCAGCTCTTTATTTCTCTTTTGTCCAATTATTACGGTTAATACTAATGGGTTGTGGTCTGATATAATCCTTGGTTCCCTCTCTACCTTTGCTCTATCCATCAGGCTTCTCGAGATTAAAAAGTAATCTAGCCTAACCAGTATTTGGTGGGGGGCTGAAAAAAAGGTACTCCCATCTATATTTGGATGACATTTTAACCATGGGTCTTCTAGCGAATTATTCCTTACCATATCTGCTAAGGCTCTATGAGTCCTTTTTTTCCTTCCTGAGTAATTCCTACCAGGATCTAAGAAGCTGCTGTCTGCATCATGTATATTCAAATCCCCGCAGAGTATGATTGGTTCTGGCCATTGTGCTAATTCTGTATCTAGATATTGAAAAATCTCAGGATCGTCTCCTGTAGATCCGTAAACCGAAACAACTGTGATAGTTTCCCCCCTAAACACTAGTTCAACTATAGCCCATCTACCCCATTGATCTCTTACCTAGAATGGCCACCCCCCTCGTTTTAGTATTTTGATTGGTTTTTACTAATACATTAAAACCAAGCTGTTCTAGTAGATAAGCCTTGGTACCTTCAATATGTGTTTCTTGAAGACACACTAAATCAGGATTCAGCGATTTTAGAAGGGCAGTAGTTTTAAGCCTTTTATTTAAATCATTTAGTCCACAAATATTTATCGAAACTATCCTACAAGTCATTATAATTCAAATTTTTCCCTCTCCCATTTCCTGTATTCAAATGCTTCGTTGTTTCCTTACCATCAAATTTTAATGCTAAACTTTTGTATACCTTATCCATCAGGTCTTTCTTTGCTCTACTACGTGTGTTGTGCTTGTACTTGTGCTTGTACTTGTGCTTGTGCCCACCACCTGAGTACCTGTCTTCCCCACCCCCAGCCTCCCCCCCCTCCCTCCCTCTGTCTCCCTCCCCTCTGGATCCCACCCCCCCTTACCACAGGCAAATAGGTCTATCCGACCTATATGTGGCCCCTGTAGTCTGCAGAGTCGCTACTCTCCCCCACCCTGTTTCCGCCGCTATCAGCTACTCTATACACATTTGATTTGCTGTTACCTTTACAGAGTTTTTGGTGGACTATCTGTTGGAGATTTTGGCAGGGTTCTGGATCTGTTCTCTTTTCTTCTGTCTAAATCCGAAATCTCTACAAGATACTCCCCCGCTTTTATCTCTGATGTGAACATCCTTGTATACCCCTTCCTTATTACTTTCAACCTTGCCGGGAATAACAGATATGCTTCCGCCCCTTGCTTTTGAAAGGGAATTATCATCTGCCTTAGCTTCCACCTTCTTTCCACGGTGACATGGCAGAAATCAGGTCTGGCAAAAAAAGTATTTCCATCAACAGTCTTTCTAGCATCAGGTCTAGCTTTGTCAATTATTTCTTGCCTTGCTAAGAAGTTCCCTAGAAAAACCAACATAGCCCTTGGTAATGCCTTCTCTTGCCCCCCACGGTTTTTCTTTATGAACATAGGATATCTATGGGCCCTTTGTACTTCGAGTTCCCACTGCCATTTCGAGTCTGGAAAAGCTTCTGTCAATATTTTTATCACATACCCTTTAGGGTCCTGACCCTCCCGCCCTTCCTCCAGTCCCAAAAGTCTTACGTTGTTTCTCCTTTGGCGGTTTTCAAAGTCTTCCAGCTTCCACTGTAAGTCCTCCACCACCTTTTCTTGTTCCGCCTTAAACGTCTTCCAATCTGTCACCTCATCTTCCACTCTGCTAGTCCATTCTTCCACTTCAGTTACTCTTGCTTCGACCTCTTCCTGTTTTCTACTCACTTTTCTGAGAGAGGCTTGTAGCTTCTTTGTGTCTCTTTTCGCTCTCCTACTCTCTGCTCTGGCCTCAGAATGCATCTGCTTCTGAGTTCCGAATAGCATTTCCAGTGTTACATTTTGCGTTTTTCCAGTTTCCCCATTTTCCCCCTCTTTTTGATCTCTTTCCTGGTATGTCTCTGATGTAGCCGAATAATCCCAAGACAATTTCTTATTCATGCTGCTTCTAGACCCTCTTCCATCCCTTCTGACTCCAGCTCTCTTTTTCTTCTTAGTCGTTTGATCCCTGGAATCCTTACTTGTATCAGAATCTAATGACTGATCCGTGCTGCTCCCCTCTTCCTCGTTTTCCGGTCCGCTAATATCTGTAGTGTCAGAGCCTTCATTAACTGAAAAGAACTCGGCCGAGCCTCCCCTAGTACCTCTATCAGTTCTTCCTCCTTTGCCATTCTCCTGGTCATACACGAAATCTTGCTGGTCTCTTAGGCTCTGTGTACTCCCCCAGCTTGGGTCGATATGCGTTAAAGTTTTAGTGCTTAAACCTAGTTCAACATTTTTCAATGCGTCTAGCATTTGACTATTGTTGCGCTTTTCCAGCTGTTCTAGCGCGTTACCTTTTGAGTCGGCTTTCTCCTCCTCCTCCTCGCTCGCCTTCTCGACTTCTGCGCTCTGCACTGCTTGCTGCGTGCTGTCTCCCGCAGCCTTCCGTGGTTGCCCAGCAACCGGGCCCTCGACGCTTGCGTCCTCGCGGTTTGCTGTTTCTCCGACATCTACGTTGAGCCCGGCTGCCAAGCTCGGAGATCCCGTCTCAATCTGCTTTCGTAATGGAGCTCCACTCGCTGCACCGGACTGCCAGAGATCGGGCGCCTGCACTTGAGTCAGCGGGAGTATCTTCGTTGTGAACGATTCCGGTAAGGTTGATTGTCGCAACTGTTCCTTTGATGCCAGCGCTTGAGCTCGCTGGCTTTTTACTTCCATGTCCAGGATTACCTCCCTCGCAGCTTTGCTCGCCGCGAGACGGGTCTCTGGTTTAACTTCAGCCTTCTTCTCCTGCTTTTCCGTTTTTTTAAGCAAGGTACTTTTAGCGGACCGGCTAATCTGCTCCATCTGTTTTTTAACAGCAGTGGCTGGTACCTTTGGGATTGCACCTTCTCTTACTACTGGGCCTTTACTCGGCCCTGATGGTTTATCCTTATCCTTGTCCACTTTGCTTTTCTGCGACATTTTATGGGTTACTTTAGTGGCATTGATTACTTTCCTCCAATAGCCAAGAAAAGCTACCCCCGTGTTAATAGAAGCTACCCTGAGGAAGCCTGCCATGAAGCGGGACAGCAAACCAGCCAGCATCCACATCCCCGTATTTAGCAATCCGTTTCCATCCCAGGGTGGGAGAGAGGAGAACTAGCGACTGTCCTCTACAGAGCTACAGCGGCCATCTTGCCTCCTTCCTAAGTTCCATTCCATTCCACAGGATTTCACAGACGACATACACTTACAAATACTTAGTTGTCATAGAACAGAACCAATTCATTAGATATAACATTCGTACTAAGTACACTGTATATGCCAAATGAAGAAATGGTTACACAGTAAAGTCCTAATCCTGCCCCAGGTAATATTGAAATTCATTACCTGTATTTAAGCCCAGTTTCACAGGCTTAAGTTTCATAAGCCAAAGAACTTCGCGTCTCCTCAATTTAAGTTGTCTATTGCCTCCCCGCGGGCATGTATTAGTTTGCAACTTTTTATTAGCGATTCAATATTTGCAGATGCTGCTAAGAGACGCGCAAATAAGGATTTGCATAATTTGATCTCGCAATATGTCTGAGTCCTTATTTTTGCGAATTTGTTTGTTTTTCGGTAATTGGGTTCCTGCATTGGGAATGGCTGAATTGTGCTCGCAAACAGCCTTTTTTGCAAATTGCATTTTTTGTGAGGCATTTTTTGCTTGATACGTGTGCCTGATAGTACTCAGGTTCTTCTTTTTCCAATGTGCATTTGCTGTAGACTTAAATACTGGGGTAATGGCCTCCAATGCGTAAACCTGACGTTTTTTCTTTAAAGTTGGTTTCTTCATGGAGAATACAATGTTTCCCACGGTGACACCCATTTCTCCTACCCCTCCCGAAGTTTCAGAAAGTTTTTGTTATGGAAGCAGAATTAATCAAGTCCTTTTCTGTAGTATACCACTGACAATTAACAGTGTGAGAAATAGTTGGTTCTGAGTTTATGAATTTCCACACACATACAAGCTTGTAGGCTTTTACAAACATACAAGGCTAACCGTACCATGTTCCACCCACTTCCCACCATTTGTTTGGGTGTTACCAATGCTAGAAATACTTAACATGAATCTACTAATGCTAGGATTACTTACTGGCAATCTTCATCACTCCAATTCGCTTTTCCTTGTCCCACTACTTATATAGTGAGGTTTACCTCATGTATCACCTTTCAAGCACAACCTTCCAAGCAGTTGTATTTTTTATAAAAACCATTCTAAGCCCCTCCAAAAAACATTCCATGTCTACAGCACTTCCTGAGCCATACCAAAGCACATTTAAGTAATAATATTATAAGAAGGCAATGAGGGAGGGAGTGAGGTACAGTTGTAAGTAATGGGGCAAAAAAGAAGTGAAAATTACTGGTAAGTAATCCGAGCATTACCTCCTCATCTCCTTCCTTGTCCCATTTCTTACATAGTAAGCATATACCAAAGTTCGGGCCTTCTTACAACAGCAATAACAATAATGGCAGGACCACGCATGAAGACAAAACCAGTGGCAGATCCCAAGGAGAATTATTTTTTCACTTTTGGTCTAATCAACATAAAATCCCCTGAAAAGCCTACCTACAAAGGAGTCAAATGCATCCACATTACCATGAGGGAATCTAAAGGCTGAGATGGCAGAAGCAGCTTTAAGCTGGAGACCAGTAGCTTTTTGGCTGAGCCCTCCTGATGAAAATCCAAAATTACCTCTGGATAACATTCCAAAGATAAACACTTCCCCATAGCCAGTTATCAAAATATGCCCAGTGGTGATTGTATGATTTTCTAGTAGGGCCCCCTCAAGATGCCTGAATATAAAGGAAAACAGACAAAGAAAGACCCTTTCTTTAAAGACACTCCCTTACAATCTCCAGGCCAGACAGCCGAAGATGCGACAGGGTCACAACTGTCAGGACTGAATGAATTATCTGAATAGCGCACAAGGGGAGAATCCATTCTCCACCCATTATCATAGAGTGAAGAAAAGGGAAGAACTTTCTCCTTGGCAAAAAATGAACCTCTAGAATTACATCCAACCTCTTCCCTCTGTATTCTTCTGAGCGGGATCTCCCAGATGATGGAAAACATAGGAAAGGCATATGGGGCACCCCTCGGCCATGGATGAAGTAAAGCATGTATTCCCAGAGGCTAGTTGTTCATTGAGTAGGAAAAATCAGAGGCAATTTATCATTTGAGAGATCTGAAAACAAATCTATGATGGGAACCTCCCACCTGCAGCAAACAACCACCTGAAAAAACAAGGTATTAACAGAAAACTCCTGTGAACAGGGAAATATGTGACTCAATCTGTTTGCCTGAAATTTCTGACACCCCTGTATGTAGAGTACGCTATTGAAAGCATATTCACTTCCGGCCAAGACATTATATGGAAGGCTATCTAGTTCAGGGAATGGCTTTTCATTCCGACTTATCAGTTGTTATAACCCTTTCCAAAAACATTGTCTGTCCTAATCACCAAGTCTGACCCCTTTACCTGTGCACTGCCATTTATTCTCTCCATTTTGACAAGTAATTGGACACCTCAGCATACCAAAGCCCCAGAGCAGTTAAATCCCCCATAACTGCTCCACAAACCAGACTGCTTGTGTTTCTAGTTAGTACTAGAGGGTCTGAGAGAGCAAAAGGAGGTCCCTGATCAAGAGAAGCCAAATCTAACCATCAGCTCATATGAACTCTGACCATTGAGTTTACTGGAATGATCATCTTGTAGCATTCTGATGCTGGGGAACCTGTGTTGAAAGATGTGCAGGACTCCCCGACCCATGGGAAAGTGAGCCCAAGGAATGGTGAACACTGCTGCAGCTTGAAAAAGAAGAGGAGAAAAACAACACAGACTTCTTTATGGAGGAATGTAGATCAAAACCAGAGAACAGAAAGAAAGATAATTATGATATTCCCTGAACTAGATGCCTTCGTCTTACCTGAGCCAACTCTCCAAATGAGTGCTTCATTTTATTTTCCATGCACTGGAAGGAGGACCATCCCCACATCTGCCCTGAAATAACCACAATTTATCCCAGATCCTGCGAGGGCAAAAATACTGATTTGAACCTGCTGATCATAAACTCAAGGTTCTCCAATTCCCAGCAAACCTACTTCATACGTGCTATTTTCAGACAACAATAATGGAACTGGATGAGCAAATTGTTTAGGTAAGGATAGATCTTTATCCCCCTTTTGTGGAAGAAATCCATTACTGTAGCCAGCACTCTCGTAAAAACGTCAGGTAGATGTGCTCACTGCAAAAGCAAGGACACACAACTGCCAATGTTTCTTCCACACACAAAATCATGAGAAACTGATGACATGTAAGAGCTATAGGGACATGCAAATAGGCATCATACAAATCTATAAGATAAAGGAATGATCTGTTAGAGGGAATGCATTTTTAAATGGACTGTAGAAATGAATCTGTTCAGTTCTTTCAAGTCTGTGATCATTTATTTTTCCAGAGACAGCTTCTGCACCAGGAAATTTCTTGAGTACCAACCCAACCCCCTTTGATTCCTCAGGACCTGTATTATTGCCTTTTTCTTGAATAGATTCAACATGCTACCTAGCAGATGGTCACTGTGTATTTGGTTCTCTGGAAGAGAAGAGGAGTAGATAGACATCTGGTAATCAGAGTAACAAGAAAAAGGCATCAGCTTTATCTTTAGGAGATCCCCTGCAGAACCAATCCGTCAGACATTATGGGGACCCAATAGATTGAAAAAATAGAAAAAGCGACTCTTCAACCTCACCAGGGCACTCGGCATAGTCAGAAATGTTGAAAGGGATTGTCCTTGGAACCAGGTGCCTGCCAAGACGTCCTGTTATTTTGAGATTTAGGTTGAATCTCAATCTGGTAAAAAGATTGTACTTTACAATCCTCTCTTTTGTATCGAAATCCCTCTGTCTGAACTTGAAGAGCTGCACATGCTTCTAGTTCTTTAAACATTTCTATAAGGCTTCCTCTTTTTCTTCTTCAATTAATGTATTACCTGAAAAGGGCATTCAGAGAAGAATCCCCTTTCAATCCTCTGAAATGTAAATGATATTGAGCAGCCACTATACCAGCAAAAGCCATAGCAGAAGCTGTAAAGCTATCAAACACAATGTCAGCTAGAAACCTCTCTTGGAGTTACATACATGCTAGCAACTGAGAGAAAACGTGCCCCACCTGAATAAAAGAGGTTAGAGATTGAAAGTCCTTGACCATAAATGTACAAGTATACACTGAATACCTCAATGAAAGACTTGGGCCAGCATATGCTCTTTCCAAAGCTCCTTAAGCTTTTTTGTCCACAAAATCAGAGACCACAACACCCTTATTTAAAAGGGAAGGATGACCCATCAAATTGCCCAACAGGGCATCAATAGAAAGAGACTGGTAAAGCTCCATATCTCGCTTAGCCAAAGGATACAGCCTACCCAGACATCTAGGAACATCTATCCTATCAGGGTCTCTCCATTCCCCTAGCAATACATTATACATAGCAGGAATAACAGTAAGTTTGGGAATTGCAGGCCTCAGAAAATGACAATACCAATCCCTGCTGGAGGGAGGTTGTTCTGAGTCCATTAGAATTTAAAGGTTTGAAGACTAATAGGCAATAATGGGTTTTATTTGTTCTTTATGAATATATTTTCCACCTGTAGAAGAGTTGTCATGACACCCAAGTGCCTCCTCATCATAATCATGTGAAGCTCAGGAAGAGAAAGAAGAAGAAGAAGACACCGACATTGCAGAAGAGTCCAAGCCAGGGGGCGGAAGATGGGGTAATCCTCACTACCCCTATATTGCTCATATGACTCTGATAGCAATTCAACCATCACTTGCAGTTTCCTATCTGTCACAGGAGAAGAGTGAGATCTGCTGGGAGAGTGCCAACTGAGGCCATGCATGAGGTTACCCTGAAGAGAATGAGCAGGAGACACATGCCTCTTTTTCAATGCCTGTTTGCCCATCTTAACACCGCCAGAGTCAAAAACACAATGGACCTACCCATACCTAGAAATCCTATACAGGGAGAAAGTACCTCAACATAGGAGGTTAAAGAAATGCCCATGAAAATTCACAATTTTTCTTCAGTACTAAATATCATGAACATATTGCAAAGTAAGTAAACTTAGGGAGAAAAAAATAAACTGTAATTTACAACCTTAACACAACAGGCAAATGGAAAAGACACCTTAAAGAGAGATAAGAGAATATCGTTACTTTCTGTTAAACCCTCTAGTCTTACATATATGGACATGGCCAACCAGAATGTTGCTCATCGGTAGGTAAAGAAACAGTAATGCATGTGTTTACCTGAAAATTAGGCTGATGTACCAATTTGGACCTAATACGAGAGCAAGAACGCAGCAAACATTTGCCTGCTCTTAAACACTGGTTACCTCACAGTGAAATGCCTCGACTCCTAGTTCATTGGCATTCTCCCCTTCGTGCACTATCAGGGAGAGTATAGTCTTTAAAACCAGCGCTGCCTCACTGCACACGCCCTAACCAGAGCAAGCAGATTTTGCTCTCACATTCTCCACATCGCCATCCATCAGAGCAAGATTCTCGCAACCTCATAGGAGTTTCCCACCACAGCAGGGAGCCTACTGGATTATGCAGAAGTGTGGCATCTCCAGGGACACCCCTAAAACAGGTTCTGTTGTCAGACGAATACACCACCGCAGGCATTCACAAGCTCCACAGCCTACAGGCTGAACCCTGAACTTTGCATTGGATAGGTCAAGGAGTGGATTATGTAAGAAATTGAGTTTCTGATTGCAGATGTTTGCTCTTTGTCTAAGCAAAAACTACAATCCTAGTTAGCTCAAGTCAAATACACACTTGAAGATGACCTATGCTCATCCTCTGGTAGCTTTACACAGAGCAGTAATGCTTAAGAGGGAATGTGCAAAGTATGTGTGCAACACAACATACAGTAACACAATGAAAACACCAAAAAAAGACTCCACAGCGGTTTAGAAAAATAGGCAATACTTTTATAAATAAATAGAGATCAAATGACAAAATCCAATAAGTAGAATTTGAGATATGAATTTTTAAAGAATAAAAAGAGTTCTAGCGCTTAGAAGCAATAAGTGCCAGTGGAGGTTATTTGGTCATACTGGAATGTGACAAAGTCAGGGGTGCAGGACAACCGTACTGGTTCGCAGCCCAGGGACAAGAGACTAACAGGCCCAGGGAACAAATCCTGGCCGCAATTGTGAGAAGTCAAGGTGATATGCCAATTTTCTCCATGCAGATGTGACGATGCATTGGATCCAAAGTACAACGTAGGAGGATTTTCAATGCAGTCGAGGGGGTGCATCGATCTCTCCACACTACTGTGGTGTTGAGGCTTTCACTCTCAAGGTGATGCATTGGTTCCGAGAGCGATGCATTGATTTTACTCCCACAGCAAGGTTGATGCACTGGTTCTACCACATGCAGACTGGAGGTGTATCAATTTCTCTGATGCAAGTATCTAGGTTCACCAGGCACTGGGGCAGGTGTAGAAACTTTGATAGTCATGAGTCTCAAGCAACATGAGGCAAACCAACAAGCCCTAGAAGATCACTTCAGTGTCAAGGCAGAGCCCAGAACTCCCTCAGCAAGGTCAGAAAGCTGCAGGTATCAGGGCAGCACAGAACAGAAGTAGGTATTCCAGATCATCAGTCCATCAGAGTCCTTGATGCAGCACATCAGTTTTTCTGACAGAGTTCAGTTACAGGTTCAGAAGTGTTTGATGTGGTGGGGTAATAGACACAGTACTTATACCCAGTGGTGCCTATTGAAGTGGGAGTTACTTCAAAGAATGGCCTTTGTCATGCACAGAATCCCTTGCTTCCCAGCCCTGGCTTTAGCCTAACTGTAGTTGGTAATCAGCCCTTTGTGTCGAGACAGGACCCTGCCTATTCGGGTGAGTCATCTCCTCCCTTGTTTCATACCCCAAAAGGAGCCATAAGAATGCTGATGAGAACTCAGTCACACCTAACCTTCTTGTGTTTTTGGCTGTCTAGAGGGAATGCACAAAGCAAAGCTGTCACCCATCCCAGAAGCGTATTGGGGACAGGCTGCAGGCACACACAGCTGTAAGAGCAGAGAAATATCCACTGTCTAAAAGTGGCATTTCTAAAACCGCAATGTTAAATCCACCATTACCAGTAAAGAAGATTTATCATCACCATTCATCACCATTCGAAAGATATAAAACATGTTACAGCTACTTCTTTCTAATAATGAATTACGGCTTAAAAGTGTAGTAAGGAATCCCCAAGTTAGCCTACAAGACCCGGTAGTGTCAAATTAATTTGGGTATTTTTCACTACCAGTGTTGTGTAGCATTTTAAAATCCAAGCACAATTTACTGATTCCTGCTCTTATATAGGTATAATTCACATTGCCCTTATATAGACATAGAAATCATACCCATATTTAGACATAACCCATCCAGTCCAAATACAGGCATGGCTACTTCCACTAGTTTCAAAAAGCCACAACGATTTCTTGGAAAACTCGGCTTCAGCAGTCAGGGACATCCCCTTGCTTGAATATTGATTTGTCTTAGAAATCTTGGAGTTTTCAAAGAACTACCATTCCCTTGGGATTCTTTGATGACTTTATTATGTCCGACTACGTAAAACTAGGTACCTTCAAGGTATAAATATGCCTACACTTGCCCTAGCACAGACACGGTGGTTCGGAGCAGCTTGACTATATACTTGCCCAACGCAGCTCGCTACAGCAAGTGGCGAAGGAAGTCGACCCTCCAGCTGATGCACTGATCGAGAAGCTGCACTTTCTCTTGCTGAGAATCCAGCTCCAGGGTTTCCAAGCTCCCCTCGCGGGGTGTTGGGAAATCAAGAACGAGACAGAGATACCAGACCTCCTTCATTCTAAAACCAACATACGAGGCTGAATAGACCCTAAGAGAAATCTTGGATAGATTCTTGGCAAAGAGAATCTAAACCTATGCTACACCTTACTTACTTCTTCCCTTGTACTAGACTTGGGTTAGGTACATTGGGGTAGGCGTAATTTAGAAGCACCAGTTCAGTACTTTTAGCCTTTGTTATTTATCTGTGGTTTAGAAACTATACAATGCTTTTAAATTATTATTTTATAATACTCTTCTTACTGTACACATTATACTTTTCAACCAGTATTACGATTGTAGCAGTTCACTTTACTTGCATGTGAAAGAAGACTGTTCAATAAAACCCTTTTATTGAAAACGCCCATCTCTGTATTACTCTGAACCTCTGATATAAGAAGCATGCAGGATCGATTGAGTAAAATATCTATCTATTGTTTCCATGACTCTGAAAATCAGTTTTATTCTCGGGGAAACAAAGTTGTCATGTTTATGCGGTTGTCAAAAACTAATCCCTTCTTGTATATTCAAGAAAGTTTTTAGTGACCTCTCAGCTAGCTGGCACTCACAATTAAGTCTAATATATTCGATAGAGACCTAGTCGACCTAAGTCCTACGTCAAATCTATAGGATATGTTATTCCAATGCGCAGAGCCTATTGGGAATATAGGAACTACACTACATGGCGCCCAACATTTGATAAGGCACTAATTTAACGCTGGGTGCTAGAGTAACTCATTCGTGCTTTTCACAGAGACCCCTTTTTCCGGTAAAATACTCGAATAGACGTATAAAAATCAAAACTACATGACCTATCTTTTTCTTACACAGTTTCTGCCCTCCCCTCCACTGCCTTCGGGGTGTCTTATGTTTAATTACTGCAGAGTTTGGGGCTTAACAAAGGGTTTTAAATGCCAAGTCAAAGTGGCAGTGAACGTTCAAATGCAGGCTCTACAGTGGCAAGCCAGAGACATGTTTAAAGGACTAATTGTGTGGGTGGCATAATCAATGCAGCAGGCCAACTAGTAGCACTTACTTTACGTGCCCTGGGTATATGGTAAATCAGTTTACAAGGGTCTTCAAAGTAAATTTAATATGGCAATTGTTTACACACCCATGTCACCATGTTTAGGGGAGAATCACGTGCACTTTAGCACTGGTCATGTGCTCAGAGTTGAGAAAGATGATAATTGAAATTAAAAGTAATTAAGAAAGCCTAAGAGTTGCAGTAGATATTATTGAGAAAATACATTGTAGAATGACAGTTTAAATTACAGTTAAAATTGCAGTCCAGTTCACTGGCAGGTGTTGTTACATTTCTCTTTAACAAATAAAAGCTTTAGAAATGGCTGAACTAAATAAAAAGGGGTATTTGATAGCTTGACCTTAATGTGACTTGCTTAGAATCTTTGTAAGAACTGCAAAATGTTCTAATTTTATAAAATGTATAATTTCCTAAAGCTCCATTTTCTCATTTGCAACAAGCTTGACCTTCCTATCTATCTTATGCTCCTATAAAACTGAATAGAGAATTGCATATTTTCACAATTTTCACTTACATCAAAAACGAAAAGCATTACTTGACTAGACATTTTCAGGTAAATGTTTCTGTCTTTACTGCAATTCATTGTCATGCATCGAAACATTGAATAAATTGTAGAATAGACTCTGCATTAAGCTTTCCTGGGAACCAATGTTAAAGCTCCCAAAATCACAAATGTTTAGTGATGTCTGTTACATATTTGATAGTAGACTTTGAACTTCATGTGTTTTCTATGAGAAAGGAAGATCAATGCCTGCTCACCAATCAAAGATGTATTTCCATTGGACAAGAAGTGATCTAACCTGTGACAATGTTGCTTACATGTGTTCTTGTTGTTTATATTAGTGAGTACTAAGGCAGAAGTTTTTTTTCTGAGGAGATGCTCCTAGACTGTCTTGGAGACTTTTAACCATCTTTCTTGTCCCCTACAGTTGTAGCTACTGCTGCGTCTGTTGCCCTATATTTCCTTTTTGAGGCTTTATTTGTACATATTGCTACAGCTACTGTTTGCTGATGCTCTTTGAATTTTGAGACCCTGCTGAGTTTCAAGAACATCTATGTATGGGGAGTTTGATTAGCTGGTTTTATTTAAACTACATGCTTCTTGGATCTCACTTTTTTCTCAAACTGTTTACAGCAGGTTTTATTAACTTTTGATGCTGGAATTTTTGTTTAGAATAGAGATTATTTTCTTTATGGAACACATTAGTCATGTTTTCATTACTTTTGATTCTAACCATATTTTTCCATGATGCATTGATGCAAATGGATTTTATCTGACTTACTAATTAAATAAAAAATGATCAAATATTTCCACTAATCTCTTTATGAGAATAAAGGATTTTTTAAACCAATTCAAAACTCTCAATATTGACTTAACTTAAGAACTGATTAATTTTGCTTTTGATTAATAGGATTGGATTATTTGATTTATCTTCCATTCAAAAATGGTGGCAATGCTCTGCTTCCGACAAGAAGAATTTGGCATGGGATTGGAGTCAATTTGTGCAAATTACAGGTTGAACTGGACCCTTTCTACACTCTCAGTTTTCTGGCAGCAGAATGCAGTTCGCACATTCAATGGGACTATAAAATTATTTTCCAGTTAAGAATAAATTGCCTGTATCCCAAACCCAATTCCCAGAACCTAAAGTTCTGACAAGGTGGTATTCGAAGGTGGTTCCTGATTTGGAGGAGTGAGTATTGATAGGGTGCTGGTTTGTCTATTGTAATTGTGCTTATTGGTTGTTCGTACAGTGATGAATTGTGATTTGGAGTTGAATGAATAGATGATGGAGACGTTATTTGTTTTACATTAAGAGATTGAAAAATGTCATACTCACCGTAGTCTTGGAACTCGGGATAGATTGAGACAAGCATATGGTATTTCTTGTTTTCCAGTTTGAGGTGTGGAATGTGAGGTACCATCACCTATACCATTAAGGTAGAGATACTAAAACATTGTTGTAATTGTTTAACATTGATTGATGTTAACAGAACCTAATTGCACTTGCTATCGTGGGGTTTCTTGGATGATTGTAATACTGTTATTTCTTTAGCAGAGCAAATAAGAATTGATATATATTTGACTTGTCATTTCAACATTTTTGTTGTAGTTTGTGTAGGTACAAAGAAATTGTAAAGGAGGGCGAACAGCTATAAAGAGTGAAGTCATACTTCATAGGAATTAGTTGGTGTGCTTTCGCTCTGAAATTGGTTAGTGACATTAAAGTGCCACACTGGGATTGGTCAGTGGTTGAGTAAATACTACATTGAGATTTGTTGGCAAAAAATCTGAAAATTATAGCTGTGACAGGATTGGTTTGAAGAGATTTTACCTACCTGGAACAGAATCAAAAAATTGAATTAAGTTTGCTATTGCCTTCCAATTTACTGTGATCATGAAATGTTTTAAAGAAAATGGTGAAAGGATATGCTACAATTCCAGTACGGAAAGGTAAAGAGGCACCTCATGAGGGTCTGCCTGCATACATTACGGAAACATAATATGAGATACATACCTGTTTTTGCCTTGTCAATGGTTCAAGATCACAGAAAAAGAGGGTCCTTTCAGTTTACCAAGATATAGAACTTTGAAAATAAAATCATTGAAAATCTAAAAGGGAAATTGTATGAAATGAGATGACCCCCCTTAACATGCTTAATATGAGTCTCTGAATGTATGGGAGAAGGTATGCTCAGACGTGAGCCCCTTGCTCACTTTGCCACTGGATTCAAGCAAGCCAGGCTGAAGATGGCTGAAATGCCAGAAACCGGTCTTCGCTAGCTTGTTTCCGGGCCAGGGAAGACATGGCTTGGCAGTTCGGGCTGGACTGTTCCAATGAGGCACAGGGTCAGAGTATTTTGCATATGGCCATGTCTGGACTGGGGTGGCAGAGTGGGCTAAAGAACGGTGATGGATTAAACCCAGATCAGTTGACTGGGGGTGAGTGCCTGTATTGTCAACGCTCCGTCCATCATTTCCTTTGGTTTTTCTTTGTTCTCCATAAGTTGGCAGGGTATGCTCAGACGTGAGTCCCTTGCTCACTTTGCCACTGGATTCAAGCAAGCCGGGCTGAAGACGGCTAAAATGCCAGAAACCGGTCCTCGGTAGCTTGCTTCCGGTCCTGGGAAGACATGGCTTGGCAGTTCGGGCTGGACTGTTCCCATGAGGCACAGGGTCAGACTGATTTGCATATGGCCATTTCTGAACTGGGGTGGCAGAGTGGGCTAAAGAATGGTAATGGAATAAACCCAGATTAGTTGACTGGGGGTGAGTGCTTGTATTGTCAACGCTCCGTCCATCATTTCCCTTGGTTTTTTTTGTATGGGAGAAGGTTGCATGAGAAAAAAAGAAGAAAAATTATCAGAAAAAGGCAAAGGGTACAGTGTGTAATCATGCAGATGCTTAATGGGATGTAGGACAGCGTAGATGTAGAAAAGCTGTGATTGTCTGAAGTTGATAATATCTCATTAATAGCACAGAAATACCAGGAAAGGAAGATAAGAGAAAAACAGCAGAGCAGTGTGAAGAGAAGAAAGAGAAGGAGGATGATTAGATAGCTATTGATTCAGAGATTATATTTTAGAAGAAATTCTAGCTGCAAGACCTCCACCTTTTGTAACATCTACTGATCAAGATGAATCAGTTACTAGTACGAGTAATACAGTGGCTACTGCCCCTGTAAAACCCACTGTAGTACAGATAGTGAGACCTATGCAGATAATTTGAATTGTTCTTCCATTCAAAGCCGGATCACAAATTACAGTACCTACTGTGACTAGTACACCTGTTCTGTACAGGATATCACAATATTCACTACTAGATACACAGACCTTTGACAGACCAGGTACAAATACCTCACAAAATGTTAATGTGATGCTAGAAGCGTAAGGAGCTGCAGGAGGTCCACCTGCAACTTTATTTATTCCAACTTCTCAAAACTCACAGATTGTTGTGTAAAGACCACTACAGTCAGTACAAACACTCATAGATGGAGGAACACTTATTTTTATCAGATCTGTGACCCTAGGAGAAAGACATTTGATTAAGGATGAAGGTTTTCCACCTTGTTTTAAAGAAGTGGCAGGGATTAAAAAGACAGAAAGCACAGATTTACAGGTTAACTTGAATCCTGAACAAGAAAGCACAATAGAGAACACTAAAATAAAAGAGGAATTGGAGGAAATAAGAAGAGGATGTTTGGAATTAGAACACTTAGTACAATATGTTATGTTATGTTATGTTATACAGTTTATTAAGCGCACAGCTGCCCCAGCAAAGGGGCGTCCCAGCGCTAGTCCCAAATGAAGAAGCATAACTGAGGTAGAGAAAGACGGAGAACCACTATTTCTCTGGAAATAGGTGCGTTTTGATGGCTTTTCTGAATTGCAGCACCTCCTCTATCTCTCGAATATGAACAGGAATTGAATTCCAAAGCTTGGCCGCCCAAAAACGAAAGGAGCGACCTCCTGCTCTACTACGCTTAAACCGGGGTACAACCAACAGATTTTGTCCTGCCGACCGCAGAGACCACGTGGGCATGTACAGATTAAGCAGAGGGCTCAGCAATTTAGGGGTGGATAGTCTAACGGTTTTAAAAGCGATACACAAGGTTTTAAACTGTATCCGTTGAGCCACTGGAAGCCAATGAAGTTTCCGGATAATGGCCGATGTTGGGCTAAAACGTGGCAAACCTATTAGTGCTCTAGCAGCAGAATTTTGAATGCATTGAAGGCGGGTAATTTCCGCCTTATTCACACCAATAAGTAACGAGCTGGCATAGTCCAGTCTTGAGAGCACCGTCGACGGGACAATTAGTTGTCTGGTAGCGGGGTCGAAGAATTTCAGAACTGGCTTAAGGCTGCGTAAGATGCCGAAACACGTGGCTTTGACCTTTTTAGTATGAACAGAGAAACTAATTGTGGGTTTATATAGCGCTAGGATAGACTCCCGGAGGAGTATCTCCGCGCTTCGACCGCTGCGAAACCCTTCCTGGCTTCCCTGAGAGATGGTCCCTTAATGGGTATCTCCAGGGTGAGACCAGGCATCCCCGGCGGTCTGGTGGGGCCGTTAGTGCAGATGAGGCAAGCTTATGCCCAGAGTTGCCGAGTGTGATCGCTGATCAGAGTGGGCACCGAGGCGAGAGAATTATCGAGTCCGCTGACCCTGGTCCAGAAACCTGCCGCGTCGGGAATCGAACCCTGGTCCCGGGCCGTCCTCTGCTCTCGGGTCTGCCGCCTCTAACCAGTGAGCCACACTACTGCACTAAGATCTGAGTCTAGCCAGACTCCCAAATTCTTCACTTCGTTCTTTGGTATCGGGCAGTCCCCAAAGAGAATGGCCACCAATGGTCGCCCCACAGGTCCGCCTTCCTACCAACCAGCAACACTTCCGTCTTGGCAGCATTTAATTGGAGACAGTTAGCTGTCAACCAGTTAGCAACTGCTGTCAGTCCTGTTTTGAATCTATTATGATCCAGAGTAGAGCCTTCCGTTAGGGCAACCACAAGCGGCGTATCGTCAGCATAGGAAACAATGTTAAGACGCCATGTTTTCGCGACCGCAGCCAGTGGTTGTACATAAAGATTGAACAGGGTGGGGCTCAAGGCAGAGCCCTGAGTAACACCCTGCTCAATCGAACCCGCCCTGGAAAGAAAAGGAGTGGAGACACGGAATGTTCTGCCAGTCAAAAAAGAATGGAACCAAGCAAGAGCCCCATCCGTGATCCCAGCCTCTTCAAGACGATGGAGAAGGATCTGATGGGAGACAGTGTCAAAGGCAGCCCTGAGGTCCAACAGGACCAGCACCGCCATTTGACCATTGTCCATAGTGGAATAAAGGTGTTCAGTTACAGCCAGGAGTGCCGTCTCCGTGCTGTGCCCGGACCGAAACCCATGTTGGGTATCGTCCAAAACATCACCTACACTCAGAATGCTGGTAAGAACTGAATTCATGTGAGACTCCGCAATCTTCGCCGCCCATGGTAACAAAGATATGGGCCTGAAGTTTTCTGGTTTTAGTGGGTCTGAGGAGGGGTTTTTCAGAATAGGTGAAACCCAGGCCTGCTTCCACCTGGCTGGGACAGTAGCCGTAGCAAAAGAGTTATTAACAATTTTCAACAAGGGAGTCAGGCAATGAAGGGAGAGCTCTCGGAATTGCTCTGGTTTTAAAGGGTCTGCTGGGGAACCATATTTAATCTGTCTAGTAAGCTTGTCAAACTCCTCTCTAGATAGTTCGGGAATAGTTGACATCTTAGAAGTTAGACCCAACGGGAGACCAGGACCAGAGTTATTTTGTGACACCGGGGCAAAAGCCTGACAAAAAAGGTAGCCAGTTCTTCACATAGGACAGCCGAGTGCGGGGAAGCGTTATCCAGTTTTTTCATATTGAGCTCATTACGAATTTTAAAAATAACTTTAGCAGGATTAGTGCTGGCCTTTATTTCAGAGGCATAAAATTCAGCTTGCACCCTGCAGATAGCTTTATGGTAGGCTTTTAGTTCCTTCATATAGCTAATCTTTTTCTGTAAGGAATAATCCTTTCTCCAGTCCCGCTCATATCTTTTACAGTGAGTCTTTAGGGCGGCCAAGGTATCATTATACCAAGGATTGGTATCTTTTGTACGTCCTTTGACTCATCTTGCTGGAATAAGCGTATCCAATGCCCGGGTAAGCCAGGTGCAAAAGGAACCATAGCCTGTCTCCATGTCTGAAAGAGAGTCGAAGGGGTCAAGATCCAGCAGAGCTTGGAACTCCTCCAGCCGGAATTTGCGCCAAGGTCTTTTGCACATAGCCCTTTGACTTTTGTGTGCAGTAGTGATAGCAGCACATACGGACAGCTCAACAAGAAAATGGTCTGTCCACATTAATGGCTTAGGAGTGGCAGTTCTAGAAAGTTCTATATTAGTAAAGATGGGTTCCAACACATAGCCTCCTATATGGGTGGGGCTTTCCACAAGTTGGAGAAGCTGAAAGGCCGCCAAGTCGGAGATTAAAGTACGTACACTCTGATCTTGGTCAGAATCAAAATGAAAATTAAGGTCACCCAGTATATTAAAGGTAGCTGACCTCACCGCATAAGCTTCCACCACTTCCAAAAGAGATGTATTAAAACTCTGCATGGGTCCAGGAGGCCTATATATTAAAAGTCCAGTAAAGGTAAAATGTGTGTTAACAAAGATGTTGAAATAAGCACATTCACCCCCTTTCAGATCGATTTTCTCAAATGTGCAGGTGTAGCCAGATCTAGTGATTACGGCAATGCCTCCTCCTCTAGTGGTTCTATTCACTAGCTTAATCGAATAATTAGGGGGTAGCGCTAAATTAGGAATGTTTGTAAGATCATCCCTCATCCAAGTTTGGGTCAGAAAAAGAATATCCGGGGTTTCATCAGCTAAAAGGTCATACACCTCCGCATAATGTTTCGGTAATGACCTGACATTCGACTGTAGTATTTTTAGCCATTGCTGGGCAGAAGAATTAACACAGGCAACTATCATAGTGGGAGGTAGAAAAGTAAATTGAGAACAAGGACAGGTTACCGGACCACTCAAGAAATCGAGTGGACCCAAGCATTCTGTATTCTTGGCAGGACGCAGACCTAGCAGCTCCTCTTTAGAATAAGCTATAATACCTGGAGGAATAGGTCCAGCATCTCTGGCGGGAGGGGTGGCCGGACGATGACGGGCGCAGATGGGCTTGCCGTCGGCGCGCCACCGGGACGCCCGCTGCGCCCGCCCGCTGCGCCCGCCCGCTGCGCCCGCCCGCGGGAGAAAGTGAAACAACTAGACCGCAGTAGTCAATGACCCCCCAAGATGGCGGCTTACCCCTGTCCAATCCGGAGTCAGCACCTGATCGGCTGCGCTCGGATCTGAGGACTAGCTGGAATTAGAATGGGGCAGGACGAAGAGCACCGCAGCAGTGAAGGTACCGAATACACAAACACTGGACAATCAATAGGTTTTAAAACACAATATAAGTAAATATATAACAGGCTAAAAAACGAGCAAGTTTGTTTAAAATACAATATATGTCCCTCGAACTCCCTGCTTCCGCCTCAGGAGTGTCTACACTAAGGAGTAATGCACGTCGTTTCTGGCGCAGTTTTAAACCCAGGGGGGGCGGGAGAAAGTGAAACAACTAGACCGCAGTAGTCAATGACCCCCCCCCAAGATGGCGGCTTACCCCTGTCCAATCTGGCGTCAGCACCTGATCGGCTGCGCTCGGATCTGAGGACTAGCTGGAATTAGAATGGGGCGGGACGAAGAGCACCGCAGCAGTGAAGGTACCGAATACACAAACACTGGACAATCAATAGGTTTTAAAACACAATTTAAGTAAATACATAACAGGCTAAAAAACGAGCAAGTTTGTTTAAAATACAATATAAGTCCCTCGAACTCCCGGCTTTCGCCTCAGGAGTATCTATACTAAGGAGTGTATCAAAAGAAAGAATTAATTTACCTGAATAAGGAAATTACTAAACAAGCAGCTGTCATACATGATAGGTTGGCAGAATTAGCTTAGAAATATGAAATTGATCTTTCAAAACATTTCCATTTGCAGAAATGTTATAGGGTTCAATTAGAGGATTTAGCAATTGAAAATATGTGTGTTACAAGGACTGCCTTTACATACTATGGAAGTGGTAAAAGGAATTGGGGTGAAATTGAAAAATTAGTAATTAGGTGGCAAAGAAACATGACAGGAAAAAGAGGGAAGCTGAAGCGACAGGAAAAAAAGACAACAAAAATGAGGGAAAAATTGCAGCATACCCACTAAGAGAAATAGTAGGAGGAATGTATGTACATGTTCCTTGGAACAAAAGTGATCTCGCTCCATTCACAAATAATTTAATAAAATTGAGCGACAAACCTGTGCAGTGGAATTCAAAAGTAGAACAATTTATAAAGATTTCAAAGGTCTTTTGGGTTGATTTGGATACGTTCTTTGATATTGATAATGGCCAAATGAGGAATCAGTGAGAAATGCTAGGTCTAATGCACCCACTCCCGTAGTAATAGAGAATAATGAGGCAGGGATTGCTTTTCTCAAATGCTGAATTCCACCAAAATATTTGAATTTATCTCAAATTAACCAAACAACCAGAGAACCAACAGAATCAGTTCAAGGGTTTTATGGAAGACTGCTACAATTGTCCCAACAGCATACTGGATGAGAATATACTGAGGCAAGGATATAAAAAAATGTTATCACAGTTTTTTCTTAGGTTTAAGACCAGAGATCAGTTTTCAAATAATACAAACGTGATCTCCCGGCAGAACATATCACTGAAGTTCTGAGATATGCCAAATACTGAAGCAATGAATTGGAAATGAAGCTGAAAAACATTTAAAAAATGTTATGTTGGCACAGACAAGATTGACTCAGAAAGGTTTTCAGAATCAGATGCCAAAAATTAATACTAACCTATTTTAGAATTCAATGCTACAGTTTTCCAACCCAATTCAAAATGCATTACAACAATATTCCTTTTTTTCGAAAACGATGGTCCAGGCTCTGATCCTTCTCAATGAAGGTGCCTGAGGAAGATCATTTAATTGGCTAGACTAGAGGGCCCATTTGTAGATGCTAAAGTGTATTGCCACACTGTATCATTCCTTATTGATACAAGAGCTACCCGATCTACTTTTAGAACAGTGCAAGTCCAAGATCTACCTCTCTTGGGAAACAATATCTAAATTGTAGGAGTAATAAATAAACAGATTACAAATTTAATTTTTGAGAAAGTCCCAGCCAAAATAGGCTCATTGAATAAAAGCATCAGTTCATTGTTTGTGATTGAAATTCCGTATATTTGTTAAGGAAGAGATTTCTTGGGCAGGTCAAATTGCACCTCGGATGGTGTAGCTTTTCAGACCTGTTAGACCTGACATCATTGGCTTGAGTCTCTCCTCCATTTTGTTCTGTTTGCCTCCTCTGTTTATGATGTTTTGCTGGTATATCGCTCTGGGTGCTGTGCCACTGCTGATCAGTGCCGCAGCACAAGTGCTCCCTATGTTAAATTACTGTATTGATTGAATTCCATGTTTGGCTTATTTGGTTTACTGTCAGTCCCTAATTTGGTGCACACGGAGTGCCGGGGCTTGTAAATACAAATGCCGCTAGTGGGCTTGCAGCACGTATTGTGCCACCCACACGAGCGGCCTAGTAAAAGGATGTCTGAAGGTCTGCCATTGCTAGACCTACGTGCAGTCTGGTACTGTCACGCTGACTGCGCAAGTACACCTACTTGCCAGTCCCTAAACCTTCCCTTACCTTCGTATTAGTCACCCTATGGTAGGCCCGAGGGCAGGGTGCATTGTAAGTGTAAGTTAGGACAAGCCTGACGAGGTTGGCTTGTCCTAATAGTGAACTACCCCCATATTCATACTTCACTATCGTAAGGTCGCCTACTCTCCATAAGTTAAAATGAGCTGCCGGGATTATTAATGCTATGATCCTAGCTAGCTCGGGGAGCATGGTGCAATGTCGAGTTTGGTATCCCTGAACTCGGGGTTTGATCACGCATCCGTTTGGGTGGATGGTTTTTGGACTCTGAGTTTGAAAATAGCACTTTTAGAAAGTGACTATTTTCTTGTCTAACTATTTCTGGTTTCTGCTGGTTTGGTGTGTGTGTGACAGGGGCTGGGTGGCTCCAGAGTTCTGAATGAGTCAGTTTGGGGTGAGTGGTGCATTTGCCTTGAGAGTAGGGGAAGAGTAGTTCTTGATAGCTGGCCCTGCCCGATACAATGCTGGCTCCACCTCCTGCCGAGCGACGAATAGCTCTGCTCCTGCCAGGGACAATACTGGCTCCACCTCCTGCTGGGCGTCTGAGGACTCGTCCCTGCACCGTGAATCGACCAGGTGTCACCACCTGGCTACACCCACCACGGACCCTGCATGGACAAAGGTATCAAAGCCGAAAAGGGGTATTAGAGAAGGACCCCTGAACCAAGACTTTAGATCAATTCTGCCAAGGAACCCTGAACCAAGGACAAGAAGCCTGCTGATCCAAGGTCTTGCCTACCCCTTCTGCCAGTGTGCTGTTTGCTGGGGGGAATCTTGCAGTTGCTTCTTTATTTTTGCCAAGGAACCAGGAGAGAGGAACTGAGTATGTACTCTTGAACTATGCCAAGAAAATCTCCAAGGGCTGGAAGAGTGCCAGCCTCCTGTTGAAGTCACAGGGCTAAAAGACTTCACCGTTTGCTGAAAGTGCTTGTCGCTAGAATCTGAGAATCCAGCACCTCTGAAAGAATCCATCAATCTCGAAGTGAGTACCGGCTCCAGTGTCCCGCTTCCTCGACGCCGGCTGCTGGGCCTGATCGACGCCAGTAGCGACACCAGTGAGTAGTGAGTTCGGCTCCAGCTCCAAGTGACCTCGTGTCTGCACCGCCGCTGATCGCATCGACTTCAAGCCCTCTCGACACCGTGAGCGCTGCTCACTCTTGCAACATCATCATCGACATCGACGACTACTGAGGCCTGATTGACACCGAAGACTCGACGCCGGATTGCTCGACGCCGCTGATCATCGTGTGCTTCATTTTCCTAAGGTTCTGTGTTGTTGGGGGTCCATGTAACTCCGGGCACAACGTAGCACTCCTCGCGGTCGACGCCGAACCTTTGGATTAACTTTGCCTCGACGTCGTGTGACTCCCGTGTGGGTTACATTGTTGCCAAGAACTGTGATCTAAAGAAGAAGAGTTGCTTTTGTTGCTAAAGACTTTTTGTGCTAAAGGAGAAACTACGCTTGAACTATTATTTTTCCTTCCAAGAGTATTTATTAAGATTGTGGTATATTTTTGACGTTATTTGGTCTTGTGCTAAGCCTTATATAAACATTCGTATTTTTATAATACTACTGTGTCGTGTCCATTTGTAGTGTCTTCACTTTTTTACTGTATGTGGTCGTAAATGCTTAAAACACTGCCTCTGAGATAAGCCTATTTGCTTTGCCAAGCTACCGAGGGGGTGAGCAGGGGTTATCTAAGTGTGTGATCCCCTTGCCCTGACTAGAGGAGGTGAGTCTCTATTTGTCAGAAGTGTATACCTCTGCTAACTAGAGACCGCCGAGTCTAACAAGACCCATGATGAGGATGGGGAATTTAAAATGATCTGGAAGATCCTTAGAAATCTTGGAGTTTTCAAAGAACTACCATTCCCTTGGGATTCTTTGATGACGTTATTATGTCCGACTTTACGTAAAACTAGGTACCTTCAAGGTATAAATATGCCTACACTTGCCCTAGCAAAGACACAGTGGTTCGGAGCAGCTCGACTATATACTTGCCCGACGCAGCTCGCTACAGCAAGTGGCGAAGGAAGCCAACCCTCCAGCAGATGCACTGATCGAGAAGCTAGCCTTTCTCTTGCTGAGAATCCTGCTCCAGGGTTTCCAAGCTCCCCTCGCGGGGTGTTGGGAAATGAAGTCCAAGACAGATATACCAGACCTCCTTCGATCTAAAACCAACATACGAGGCTGATTAGACCCTTAGAAAAATCTTGGATAGATTCTTGGCAAAGAGAATCTAAACCTATGCTACACCTTACTTACTTATTCCCTCGTAATCGACTTGGTTTAGGTACATTAAGGTAGGCGTATTTTAGAAGCACCAGTTCAGTACTTTTAGCCTTTGTTATTTATCTGTGGTTTAGAAACTATACAATGCTTTTACAGTATTATTTTATAATACTCTTCTTACTGTACACATTATACTTTGCAACCAGTATTACGATTGTAGCAGTTCACTTTACTAGCATGAGAAAGAAGACTTTTCAATAAAACCCTTTTATTGAAAACGCCCATTTCTGTATTACTCTGAACCTCTGATATAATGAAGCATGCAGGATTGACTGAGTAAAATATCTATCTATTGTTTCCATGACTCTGAAAATCAGTTTTATTCTTGGGGAAACAAAGTTGTCATGTATATGCGGTTTTCAAAAACTAATCCCTTCTTGTGTATTTGAGAAAGTTTCTAGTGACCTCTCAGATAGCTGGCACTCACAATTAAGTCAAATATATTCGATAGAGACCTAGTCGACCTAAGTCCTACGTCAAATCTATTGGATATATTATTCCAATGCGCAGAGCCTATTAGGAATATAGGAACTACACTACATGGTGCCCAACGTTTGGTAAGGCACTAATTTAATGCTGAGTGCTAGAGTAACTCATTCGTGCTTTTCACAGAGACCCCTTTTTCCGGTAAAATACTCCAATAGATGTATAAAACTCAAAAGTACATGACCTATCTTTTGCTTACACAGCTTCTGCCCTCCCCTCCACTGCCTTCGGCGTGTCTTATGTTTAATTAACGCAGAGTTTTGGGCTTAACAAAGGGTTTTAAATGCCAAGTCAAAGTGGCAGTAAACGTTCACATGCAGGCTTTGCAGAGGCAAGCCTGAGACATGTTTAAAGGAGTAATTGTGTGGGTGGTATAATCAATGTAGCAGGCCAACTAGTAGCACTTAATTTACGTGACCTGGGTATATGGTAAATCAGTTTACAAGGGACTTCCAAGTAAATTTAATATGGCAATTGTTTACACACCAATGTCACCATGTTTAGGGGAGAATCATGTGCACTTTAGCACTGGTAATGTGCTCAGAGTTGAGAAAAATGACAATTGAAATTAAAAGTAATTAACAAAGCCTAAGAGTTGCAGTAGATATTAATGTGAAATTACATTGTAGAATGACAGTTTAAATTACAGTTAAAATTGCAGTCCAGTTTAGTGGCAGGTGTTGTTACTTTTCTCTTTAACAAATAAAAGCTTTAGAAATGGCTGAACTAAATAAAAAGGGGTATTTGATAGCTTGACCTTAATGTGACTTGCTTAGAATCTTTGTAAGAACTGCAAAATGTTCCAATTTTATAAAATGTATTATTTCCTAAAGCTTCATATTCTCATTTGCAACAAGCTTGAACTTCCTATCTATCTTATGTTTCTATAAAACTGAATAGAGAATTGCATATTTTAAGAATTTTCACTTATATCAAAAATGAAAAGCATTACTTGACGAGACATTTTCAGGTAAATGTTTCTGTCTTTACTGCAATTCATTGTCATGCATGGAAACATTGAATACATTGTAGAATAGACTCTGAATTAAGCTTTCCTGGGAACCAACGTTAAAGCTCCCAAAATCACAAATGTTTAGTGATGTCTGTTACATATTTGATATTAGACTTTGAACTTCATGTGTTTTCTATGAGAAAGAAAGAACAAAGCCTGCTCACCAATCAAATATGTATTTCCATTGGACAAGAAGTGATCTAACCTGTGACAATGTTGCTTACATGTGTTCTCGTTGTTTATATTAGTGAGTACTAAGGCAGAGGCTTGTTCTGAGAAGATGCTCCTAGACTGTCTTGGAGACTTTTAACCATCTTTCTTGTCCCCTACAGCTGTAGCTACTGCTCTGTCTGTTGCCCTATATTTCCTTTTTGAGACTTTATTTGTACATATTGCTACTGCTACTGTTTGCTTATGCTCTTTGAGGTTTGAGACCCTGCTGAGTTTCATGAACATCTCTATGTATGGGGAGTTTGACTAGCTGGTTTTATTTAAACTACATGCTTCTTGGATCTCACTTTTTCCTCAAACTCTTTATAGGTTTTATTAACTTTTGATGCTGGACTTTTTGTTTAGAATAGTGATTATTTTCTTTATGGAACACATTAGTCATTTTTTCATTATTTTTGATTCTAACCATATTTTTCCATGATACATTGATGCAAATGGATTTTATCTGACTTACTAATAAAATAAAAAATGATAAAATATTTCTACTAATCTCTTTATGAGAATAAAGGTTTTTTTAAACCAATTGAAAACGTTCAATATTGACTTAACTTAAGAACTGATTAATTTTGCTCTTGATTAATAGGATTGGATTATTTAATTTATCTTCCATTCAAAAATGGTGGCAACGCTCTGCCGCCTACAAGAAGAATTTGGCATGGGATTGGAGTAAATTTGTGTAAATTACAGGTTGAACTGGACCCTGTCTACACTTCCAGTTTTCTGGCAGCAGAATGTAGTTTGCACCTTCAATGGGACTATAAAATAATTTCCCAGTTTAGAATAAATTGCCTGTATCCCAAAACCCAATTCCCAGAAACTAAAGTTCTGACAAGGTGGTATTCGAAGGAGGTTCCTGATTTGGAGGAATGAGTATTGATTGGGAGTTGTTTTGTCTATTGTTATTGTGCTTACTGGTTCTTCGTACAGTGATGAATTGTGATTTGAAGTTGAATGAATAGATGATGGAGGCATTATTTGTTTTACATTAAGAGATTGAAAAATGTCAGACTCACCGTAGTCTTAGATCTCGGGATAGATTATGACAAGCATATGGTATTTCTTGTTTTCAAGTTTGAGGTGTGGAATGTGAGGAACCATCACCTATACCATTAAGGTGGAGATACTAAAACATTGTTGTAATTGTTTAACATTGATTGATGTTAACAGAACCTAATTGTACTTGCTATCGTGGGGTTTCTTGGATGATTGTAATACTGTTATTTCTTTAGCAGAGCAAATAAGAATTGATATATATTTAACTTGTCATTTCAACATTTTTGTTGTAGTTTGTGTAGGTACAGAGAAATTGTAAAGGAGGGTGTACAGCTATAAAGCGTAAAGTCATACTTCATAGGAATTGGATGGTGTGCTTTCGCTCTGAAATTGGTTGGTGACAATAAGGTGCCACACTGGGATTGGTCAGTGGTTGAGTGAATACTACATTGAGATTTGTTATCAAAAAGTCTGAAAAATTATAGCTGTGACATGATTGGTATATAGAGATTTTACCTATCTGGAACAGAATCAAAATATTGAATTAAGTTTGCTATTGCCTTCCAATTTTTTGTGATCATGAAATGTTTTAAAGAAATTGGTGAAAGGAGATGCTACAATTCAGTGCGGAAAGGTAAAGAGGCACCTCATGAGGGTCTGCCTGCATACATTACGACAACATAATATGAGATTTATACATGTTTTTGCCTTGTCAATGGTTTAAGATCACAGAAAAAGAGGGTCCTTTCAGTTTACCAAGATATAGAACTTTGAAACTAAAATCATTGAAAATCTAAAAGGGAAATTGTTTGAAAGGAGATGACCCCCATTGACATGCTTAATATGAGGATATGAATGTATGGGAGAAGGTATGCTTAGACGTGAGTCCCTTGCTCACTTTGCCACTGGATTTAAGCAAGCCAGGCTGAAGACGGCTGAAATGCCAGAAACCGGTCTTCGGTAGCTCGTTTCCGGTCCAGGGAAGACATGGCTTGGCAGTTCGGGCTGGACTGTACCGATGATTTAGAAAAGGGGGTGGTAATGAACAGAGTGTCTGAGTTAAGCAGACCACTCTTACCCAGTCCAAAGATCAGGGCTTGATCCATCACCGTTATTTATCTCACTGCCCCATCCCAGCTCAGAACCTGGCTATATGCAAATCAGTCTGTCCCTGGCCCAGTGCATCATGGGAACAGGGCAGAATAAACTACCAAGCCAATTCTTCACCAGACTGTTCCGATGAGGCACAGGGTCAGACTGATTTGCATATGGCCATGTCTGAACAAGGTGGCAGAGTGGGCTAAAGAACAGTGATGGATTACACCCAGATCAGTTGACTGGGGTGAGTGCTTGTATTGTCAATGCTCCGTCCATCATTTCCTCTGGTTTTTCTTTGTTCGCCATAGGTTGGCAGGGTATGCTCAGACATGAGTCCCTTGCTCACTTTGCCACTGGATTCAAGCAAGCCAGGCTGAAGACGGCTGAAATGCCAGAAACGGGTCCTCGGTAATTGGTTTCCGGTCCAGGGAAGACATGGCTTGTCAGTTCTGGCTGGACTGTTCCCATGAGGCACAGGGTCAGATTGGTTTGCATATGGCCATGTCTGAACTGGGGTGGCAGAGTGGGCTAAAGAACAGTGATGGATCCCAGATCAGTTGACTGGGGGTGAGTGCTTGTATTGTCAACGCTCCGTCCATCATTTCCTTTGGTTTTTCTTTGTTCGCCGTAAGTTGGCGGGGTATGCTCAGACGTGAGTCCCTTGCTCACTTTGCTGCTGGATTCAAGCAAGCCGGGCTGAAGACGGCTGAAATGCCAGGAACCGGTCCTCTGTAGCTTGTTTCCGGTCCAGGGAAGACATGGCTTGGCAGTTTGGGCTGGACTGTTCCCATGAGGCACAGGGTCAGATTGATTTGCATATGTCCATGTCTGAACTGGGGTGGCAGAGTGGGCTAAAGAACGGTGATGGATTAAACCCAGATCAGTTGACTGGGGGTGAGTGCTTGTATTGTCAACGCTCCGTCCATCATTTCCTTTGGTTTTTCTTTGTTCGCCATAAGTTGGCAGGGTATGCTCAGACGTGAGTCTCTTGCTCACTTTGCCGCTGGATTCAAGCAAGCCGGGCTGAAGACGGCTGAAATGCCAGAAACGGGTCCTCGGTAGCTTGTTTCCGGTCCAGGGAAGACATGGCTTGGCAGTTCGGGCTTAACTGTTCCCATGAGGCGCAAGGTCAGACTGATTAGCATATGGCCATGTCTGAACTGGGGTGGCAGAGTGGGCTAAAGAACGGTGATAGATTAAACCCAGATTAGTTGACTGGGGGTGAATGCTTGTATTGTCAACGCTCCGTCCATCATTTCCTTTGTTTTTTCTTTGTTCGCCATAAGTTGGCAGGGTATGCTCAGACGTGAGTCCCTTGCTCACTTTGCCACTGGATTCAAGCAAGCCGGGCTGAAGACGGCTAAAATGCCAGAAACCGGTCCTCGGTAGCTTTTTTCCGGTCCAGGGAAGACATGGCTCGGCAGTTCGGGCTGGACTGTTTCCATGAGGCACAGGGTCAGACTGATTTGCATATGGCCATGTCTGAACTAAGGTAGCAGAGTGGGCTAAAGAACAGTGATGTAATAAACCCAGATTAGTTGACTGGGAGTGAGTGCTTGTATTGTCAATGCTCCGTCCATCATTTACTTTTTTTTTTTGGTATGGGAGAAGGTTGCATGAGAAAAAAAGAAGAAAAATTATCAGAAAAAGGCAAAGGGTGGGGGCATGGTCAAGATGGCGGGGTGAGCGGACGCTTCCTCCTGCAGCTCCTCCAGCCCGACTAGGCTCAAGCCCTTTTCTTACGCTTTTCTCCCCCCGCTGATGCTCAGCGTGTGAGAGGAGTGTGGCAGAGCACCTGGCGCGCACACTGAGGTCACTTTGGTCACAATCGCTCCGGCGAAAGCACCTCAAAAGACCAATTGAAGATCGAGGGACGACGGAGCGCCCAGGAGGCGGAGCGATTAGGTGTGCTGTCCAGGCTCCTCGGCTGGGCCTGGTGCTGAAAGCTAACGATCCGGAGGGAGTCGGTTCCAGCACTTGCCGGAGATCGAAGGGGAGCTACAGGTTGAGGACCGGCTACGCGGAGGACTTTGGGCGTGTGCTTTGGCGCCCGGACTTGAGGCGGTGACACCCCGCATTGCGAGGGCCCCGGTCCTGTGATCGAAGGCCGGTTGGCTTGGAGCCGGGGTCAGATCCATCGGCCTTTCTACGTAACAGTATGGTACCGGCTGTGGAACTTCTCAGATTACTTGGTTCCTGAAGTGCCCCGGTGGTGTCGCCGGGCTTGGTCGCTCTGCCAGGCCCCACCCTGCCGCCATTTTGTCCCCGAGGGATCGGTGTCGTCGGTCTCCTCCGGAGTCCTTTGCTGGCGGGTGTCTGTGCCCTTCGCCGCTGCAAGGCTAACTCTCAGTGAAGCGCACTGACGGGTGACCCCCCGATTTCGCTCTCAACAGCCGCCCCGACTGGGCGCCCACGGCTGGCAGTGCCAGGACTGACCCGCCATTTTGTCGTCTGTGACGCAGCACCCCGGATCGGCTGGGAGCTCCCCACATCGAGTGCCTGCTAGCGGCTGGACATTCCTGAGGCGGCTGGGCCTGTGCCCACTCATCGACTACAGCGCCGGTGATGACTGGAAGAGGTGGTTCGAGGAAGGGGGATCGCACCCTGCCGGATATGCTTGGCAGGGCCCAGCAACTGCGAGACAGGACACAGCCGTCGCCGGGGTCCTCCCGGGCCTCGGCGGACGCGACTGGGGGAGAACCCCCGGTCACGAGGTCCTTTATGGAAGAACTGTTTAGCTCCCTCAAAGAGGACTTCCAAACGCTGAAGCGGGAAGTGGCCAGTGAGGTCCGTGAAGTACGCAGGGAAGTGGAAGGCCTCGGTGAGCGGGTTGAGACGGTGGAGACGGCGGCCCAGCGCCGGGACAATGAGATTGTCCACTTACAACAAGATGTTCTCCGCCTCCGGGAGCAGTGTGTTGAGCTCCAGGCCCACTCCGAGGACCTTGAGAACAGGTCACGTAGAAACAACATCCGAGTACGTGGTGTGCCATCCGCGGACGAAGGGGCTGATTTGGTCGGCTATCTGCAGGACCTGTTCCGAGAGATCCTGGGGGAAGCTGCAGACTTCCCTATTCGCATTGATAGAGCGCACAGGGTTGGTCGACAGCGCCAGTCATCGGCGCCCCCGCCGGATATCTTGGCTTTCTTGCCCGACTTCCCTCTGAAGGAGCGCATCATGGCTGAGGCCCGTAGAAAACAGCCCCTGACTTTCCGGGAGCGGCCTGTCGCGCTCTATCAAGACCTGTCCGCCATCACTCTGCAGAAACGCAGGTCCTTCAGGATTGCCACTGACTTCTTGCGTGAACACGAGACACCGTACTCCTGGGAACATCCCTTCCGCCTGATCTTTCGATGGAACGGAGTGCTGCATCAACTGCGCTCCTTGCAGGACATCTGTGGGGTCCTGGGGCTTACGGCTGCAGAGGAGGAAGGAGCCACTCCGTCGTGGAGGCGAACAGAGAGAAGGAGCCGGCGAATGTCAGCAAGGAGACAGTTGACGGCTAGCGCTGGGCGCCCTGATTCCCCTACTATCAGAGCAGACATGGCCGACGCTCTGAGGGCGGCAGCCAGGGACTTGGCCGACTCCAACGGCGTGGCTATGACGGCCTAAAACTCACTCCGGGGGGAGATGTTCTTAGCTTCTTCGATGCCAGGTTCAGGGCTGGGGGGGGTCGGGAGCGAGCGGATGGAGGTGAGTGGCTGAACGTCCACTTTTCGATTTTTCTACGGACTTGCCCGTTTTGGGGCTTGACTGAGACAATGGGGTGTTTAAGTTGGCATTTGGCTAGTTGCCATGGGTGTGTTTTGGGGGGGGGTTTAGGGGTTGTTCCAGAGTTGGGGAAGCCCCGTCCGATGTTGTCCATGCCCACGCTAGGCCTACTTTGACCTATCCCGCGCAGCCGCCCCGCGCGCCCCACCCGCTGGTTCCCTGCCCACAACATAGCGTTCCTGTTCCCTGGGAGGCATGTCGTCCCTGAAGGTGGTGACCCTTAATGTTAAGGGACTGAATAATCCCGTGAAGCGCAGGGCGATTTTGTCTCTGCTTGAGGGGACGCAGGCTGACATCTGCCTTCTGCAGGAGACCCACTTATTGTCCCGAGATTGCCATAGGTTGCCCTCTGCGAAATTCCCCACCCAGTTTTTCTCCTCTGCCGCGACCAAAACCGCGGGGGTGGCCATTCTCATAGCGAGCTCCTTTAAGGGGGAGGTATTGTATAAGTACGCTGAGCAGAAGGGGAGGCTTCTTGCATATCGCCTGCGCTTAGGGGGCATAGCGTTCACAGTTGGCTCTGTTTATAGCCCGAATGACCACCAGGAACGCTTCTTGGACTCTGTGCTGGTGGATGTCACTGCCTCTCCCGACCGACATGTCATCTTAGGGGGGGACCTTAATATTGTCTTTGATTCTGTTATGGAAAGGTCGGCGCAGCGCTTTCCGCAGACAGGAGAATTGTCCCAGGCTGTGAAGGCCCGGATTGCAGACATGGACTTACACGACCTTTGGCGCTCCATGCAAGATGGGCCAGTATGTCCACACAGTCAGCCTCTATGCGGACGATGTCCTGCTGACCCTGGACGACCCTAGGAGGTCATTACCCGCTTGCATTCAGGAGTTGGACGCCTTTGCACGTGTGGCCGGCTTCAAAATGAACATGAGCAAGTCGGTGGCCCTAGACGTGTCTTTGGCTGCGGATAGTAGGAGGGACCTTCAGCGCCTCTTCCCCATGCAATGGTCCTCGTCCACGGTGCCATACCTGAGGATACTCCTAGCACCTACGTTACCGGAGATGGTGGCGGCCAATTACACTTCTCTCAGTAGGAAGATCAGGGAGGAGCTTGGCCGCTGGAGTAAGGGCCTGCTGTCCTGGCTGGGACGAATCGCGGCGGTTAAGATGACGGTGCTGCCCCAGATATTGTATCTTTTTCGTGCTCTGCCTCTCCAGCCCCTGGTGGGCTGGATTCGACAAACGCAGGCCGACATCTCCCGCTTTGTCTGGCAAGGCCGCAAACCGCGGATGAAAAGGGTTCTTTCCACGCTTGCCCCGGAGGCAGGGGGACTTGGTATCCCAGACCTCCGTAAATACTTTCAGGCGGCGCAGCTACGATATCTAGTGGAATGGAGCAGGTGGGAGTCCGACAAACACTGGCTTTTTCAAGATCAGGCGGTGGCGGGCCGCACCTTGCAGGAGGTTCCGTTCTTGCGCCGCGCGCATCGCCCCCTAACCTTTACGCTTCCTTTGTTACGCGGGTCCCCCTGAGGGTGTAGGATGCGGTCTGCGAGGTTCGGGGCCTTACCACCTTCCCTTTGCCGTTCACACCCATAGTGGGTAATCCAGACTTCTCCCCGGGGATGGAGCCGGGGACTTTTTCCCGTTGGACGACCGCGGGCTGCAGAGTGCTCTTCCAGCTCTACGGACCGGAAGGCGTGATTCCTTTTCAGCAACTTCGGCAGGAATTCAGCCTGACGGAGCTGGACAGATTGCGCTATATGCAGGTTCGGCATTGGGCCCTCCAGCCCCAGGTGCGAGACTCCGCTGCTCGTCAAATTACACCGTACGAGCCGTGGCTGGTGACTCGGACCTCCGATGCTAAATTGATTACTGATCTATACAAGTATCTACAACCCCCGCCGTTTCACTATTACAACCCAGGGAGGGAGAGATGGCACAGGGAATTGGGTAGGACGCTCAGCCACAAGGAATGGGATAAGATTGCATACCGGGCACGGCACTCTGCGTATCATACTGGCCTTACGGAGACCTTCACTAAAGTGTCCACATACTGGTACTATACCCCGGAGAGACTGTACGAGATGCATAAACACACTGACAAGGGGTGCTGGCGGGGTTGCGGGCAGGTGGGTACCCTCTCACACATTCTCTGGGACTGCCCCGTGCTGACTGCCTATTGGAAGGAGGTTCTGGATGAGGTGGATAAGCACTTTGAAATCGAGCTGCAGCGCTTTCCGGCGTATGTCTTGCTGGGCCTTCCCAATGACCTAATGTATCCACTGAAGTCCCGCAGGGGTAGGCAGATCGCAATTGCGCTAGGGTCTGCGGTCCAGAATATCCTTATCCACTGGCGCACCGCCACTGTCCCCTCCATTACGGGCTGGTTGCATAGGCTCTGGCATGTGTTAGGGATGGAGAAACTGCCGCTCACGGTGGCGGGGGAGAGAGACCAATTTGAGGAGCTGTGGCAACCCTCCCTTGCGCTGCTGTCCACCGAATTTAGGGAGCTCACCTGCCCAAGGTACCTTAGACTTCTTAGGTTGACGCCACCGGTGACCCCGGCGGAATAGAATGAGTGGGGGACGGGTTCCCGGGGGTGGGGGGTGCGTTTTTTGGGGCGAATGATACTAGTGATGGGCCGTTGGACGGAGGAGTTGGGGGGAGTTGGGGAACTGTTTCTTTCTTTTTGGGGGGGGACAGGGAGGGATTGGGTTGTGTTTTGATGGGTTGCTAATGGCTTTCACTGCTCAGATTTGGGGTGTTGGATACGCGCACAGGGGATGCACGGGTTGCATTTTATCTTTCCATTTATCATTGCTTCTCCTTTGGACTGACGAACTGTTCCTCGCCAACGCTCCTGAGTTGCGCTTCTTTTCTTTTATTGTACTGTATGTAACCCTAACCTCCTATTCCCTCTCCCTATGTTCTTTGTATTAATAAAAATGCTTTAAACCTAAAAAAGGCAAAGGGTACAGTGTGTAATGATGCAGATGCTTAATGGGATGTAGGACAGCGTAGATGGAGAAAAGATGTGATTGTCTGAACTTGATAATATCCTATTAATAGCACAGAAATACCAGGAAAGGAAGATAAGAGAAAAGCAGCAAAGCAGTGTGAAGAGAAGAAAGAGAAGGAGGATGATTAGATAGCTATTGATTCAGGGATTATATTTTAGAAGAAATTCTAGCTGCAAGACCTCCACCTTTTGTAACATCTACCGATCAAGATGAATCAGGTACTAGTACGAGTAATAGAGTGGCTATTGCCCCTGTAAAACCCACTGTAGAACAGATAGTGAGACCTATGCAGATAATTTGAATTGTTCTTCCGTTCAAAGCCGGATCACAAATTACAGTACCTACTGTGACTAGTACACCTGTTCTGTACAGGACATCACAATATTCACCACTAGATACACAGACCTTTGACAGACCAGGTACAAATACCTCACACAATGTTAATGTGATGCCAGAAGCGTAAGGAGCTGCAGGAGGTCCACCTGCAACTTTATTTATTCCAACTTCACAAAACTCACAGATTGTTGTGTAAAGACCACCACAGACAGTACAAAGACTCATAGATGGAGGAACACTTATTTTTTTCAGATCTGTGACCCTAGGAGAAAGACATTTGATTAAGAATGAAGGTTTTCCAACTTGTTTTAAAGAGTTGGCAGGGATTAAAAAGACAGAAAGCGCAGATTTACAGGTTAACTTGAATCCTGAACAAGAAACCACATTAGAGAACACTAAAATAAAAGAGGAATTGGAGGAAATAAGAAGAGGATGTTTGGAATTAGAACACTTAGTACAATATCAAAAGAAAGAATTAATTTACCTGAATAAGGAAATTACTTAACAAGGAGCTGTCATACATGATAGGTTGGCAAAATTAGCTCAGAAATATGAAATTTATCTTTCAAAACGTTTCCATTTGCAGAAATGTTATAGGGTTCAATTAGATGATGTAGCAATTGAAAATATGTGTGTTACAAGGACTGCCTTTACATATTATGGAAGTGGTAAAAGGAATTGGGGTGACAATGTATCTGCCACAAATCAGACACTTGCAAATTTAACTCTATATACCAATACTGCCTCAATCTCAGGGGATCCGATGAATGGATCAGCAAAAGAAGTAGCAGCAAGTGTAAACTTAGAAACCTACCAGGCGGTCTCCAACCCTGATTGGACAGAAGCTGAGAATACAGGCTCTCCCGAACCAGTATCGTATTTTGACTTGGGTGTTGATTATACCAATGCTAGCAGCAATCTTGCTGACTCTACCACTTTAAGGGTGGTTGAAGGGTTGGCTACTGGTGATACCACGTTCCCCTAACTATTTTTGGAGTCTGATCTGGATGTAGTTATTACTGAGGCAGCTACCTGTATTGGTGGACTTCCAAATATAGATATGAATGAAAAGCTGGCTATCAACGAAGGGATGCCTACCGCCTACGCCTCTATTGAAGCGATAGAGGGCGATGCTGAGGATTATGAAGTAGAGTCCGAGGAAGAGACAGATAATTTAACCGATTACTCTACTAAATCCCTGGTAGACAGAAGACGAAAAATTAAAACTAAGCCCAAGTTTAAAAGAGGAGGGAAAACTGGATCTATCTTTAATCAATCTTCTGCAGGCAATATGGAAATCGCTAAGAAGACTCTCACTGATAAAAGTCCTCTCAGAAAGTGGATGGAGGCAAAAGGGCTTGTCAAAAATATGACTTTAAGACTAACAGGGACAAGCCCTACAGACTCTGAGCCATCTTCCGGTACTTTACGCCACCCTGCCCCGAGATCAATTTATTAAGCGCTTCACCAAACTTAGCTCCAGATCAATTAGATAAATCCAAGTCTACACTGCATGAATCAAATGAACAAGTAGCTGTGTCTAAGCCTGGATCTGAGGGTGGAATTTCTCCGTCTAATGTACCAACAACGAATATCAATTCGAAATTGCCAACAACAAGTATAGATGGACCCACACTAGAGGGGGGGGGATAAACCGGAGTCGGATCCCTCTCAACTGGATATTACTTTGCAACTACTAACTAGCCAACGTGCGGAAGCACAGGAACACTATTTACAACTTCGGGGAGATAATAACAAACTCCAGACTTCCCTTTCTGAATTAACCTCTAACCTCAGTGGGGTCTCACAGGACATTGAGGAGCTGCAGCATCGGGTTGTGGGCATAGAGGAGGTGGCTACACGTATGAATTCTGTAGTGAGTCAACACGATGTTCAACTGATACTTCTACAGCTAAAAGTCGAGGATTTCGAAAATCGGCAGCGTCGGTCTAACTTAAAACTTTTTGGGATACCGGAGGGATCCAAAGGCTCTGACACAAGGGCTTTTCTGGTCAATTTACTATCCAAAGCTTTGCCAGACCTATCAGATTGGGATTCCCAAATCCAACGGGCGCACCGTTTACCCCTCGTTCAAAAGAACAAAGAGACCCTCGACCCTTTCTTATTTATTTTGGCAATTTTTTATTACGACAAGCTTTCTGGCAGAAAGCATGACCTAACACTCCTGTAACTATAGGGAACCTCTCTTTGTTCGCGCGCTCCGACCTTAGCAAATCCACTATGGATAGAAGGTGGGAAATGCGTAAATTGATGGACCCTATCAAGTCCGTTGGGGGTCAAGTTTTTCTTCAGGAACCTGCCCGCCTTAAGGTCATCAAGAATGGTCACACGCACTTTTTTAATGATACCCAAGAGGCCGAGCTGTTCGTATCCAGCTTAAGCAAGAGCTAATCTTTAACCATGATTGTACTATAAGCTGAAACTTCACTAGGCCTATACAGTAACATGAAATGTTAGAAGGGTTTCTCCTTTTCTTTCTTTTTTTTCTCAGAGGGGGTGGGGGTCATACCAGGTACCCTATCGTAGGTGCTGCAGCAGGAACTCAAGGGGGGGTCTCCTCCTGGGAGGGTGGGAGATTGGGGGGTGGAGGGCGGGGGTTCTTTGTTCTCCGTAGGGTGGGGGGTGTTGGGGGGGTAAAAAATGAACAATTACTTTGACAACCGGATGGAGGAGCATGCTACTAAAGATAAAATATTGAGTAAACATCCATTCTTTTGTGGTTTTTAGATATCTGTTTTCCACTTGGCGAATTCCCTTTTTTCTGAATGTATAAACTAAGGTGCTTGGCATGGAATGTTTCGGGGCTAAATAGCAAAAACAAAACATGTCTTGTTTCAGAGTAACTGAGACTACATAATCCCCATTTAGTGTTACTTTCAGAGACGCATATCGCTGGTAAGGATAAAACACTGCTGAAACAACTTGGCTATGATATTTTACCTTGTACCACCATGTGGGTCTCTATTAGAGGGGTAGCTATTCTTAAGGACAAAAGACTAAGGGCAGAAACTCTTCAAACTGCTTACGACAAGGACGGCAGATGGGCTGTCGCTCAAATGTTTATTGACAACAAAAAATATGTCATATGTGCGGTGTATGATTCCAACCAAGATGAACCGAAGACTTTTGACTACCTAAACATAAAACTTTTAGATTGGGAGGGGGAACTAATCATAATGGGAGACTTCAATTGTATCTTAGATTACCAACAAGACTCTACCAGGCCCAGAAGTTTTCAAAGGATGCGTAAAACTAGAGCTTCTATCTTAGATCTATGTCGCACCTACAATATCAAAGATATTTGGCGGTGTTTATATCCAAATATCCCCGGGTATACATACGACCCTGCACCCCATAAATCATGCTCCCGGTTGAACCTGGCTTTAGCTAATGATAATCTTTTGAACTCCTGTTCTATGATGGTATGCCCTCGAATCACCTCGGACCATAACCCCATTATGATGATATTCCCACCCTCACATATTCGTACCGGTCCTAGACCTTTTTCTTTTCCCAGACATTTGATAGCAGACTCTGTTTATATTACTCAATTAAAAACCCATCTCATTGACTTCATAAATCATAACCAAAATTCTACAACATGCAACATGGTTTGGGACGCTTGCAAAGCAAGTATACTGGGTTTTACTCAGGCTTATGCGCTCAGACTAAACGCTGAGCGGCGTAAACACAACGAAACCTTGATATCTAATATTGCTGCTCAGGAAGCACTACTAGCTGGCGCACTTCGAGCAGACATGCCAGCGGTAACTGAAATATGTATTAAGCTCAGCCAATTAAAGTCTGAAACCAAGTCTAAATTATTTCAATAAAATAGTGCTAACATACATAAATTCAAGATTGCGCAATACGAGGGAGGGGACAAAATAGGGACAATTTTGGCATATAACGTCGCTGAGGATAGAGTCAATAATACGATCACGAATATCCGAGGCTCTGATAACAAACTTTATGACCAATCATGTGATATATTAGAACAGTTTGCTGACTTTTATAGGTCCTTATATACTCCAGAATCTACTCCTAATACTGCCTTAATAGAAAAACTACTTAGAAGAGAATTCATTTAACCTTAGTAGCTTTACAGAAATCGATATGCTATCTGACGACATAACCAAGCTTGAATTTTGTCAAGCAATTACATCTTTGCCCACAGGGAAGGCTGCCGGGGAGGATACCATCCCTATCGAGATTCATAAAATCTGTCTAGAGGAACTCTCACCTCTTTTACTACAAGTTATACAAACTGTAGGGCTAACAGGAATAACTCCCCGCTCATGGACCGAGGCTAAAATAATATTTTTTCTTAAAAAAGGAAAACCGAAGGAAGAGAGGGGGTCTTACAGACCTATCTCACTGATTAATTCTGATGCCAAAACTTTCGCGAAAATCCTGGCAACTAGGCTGGCTCCTCTGATGCCCAAAATTGTGAACCAGCAGCAACACAGGTTTGTGACTCGGAGAGATACCACTACCCATGTCAATATGGCCATAACCGATTTTGACGTGGCCGAGACAGAGTCCACCCCACTCGCTATGATTTTGTTGAATGCCGAAAAGGCTTTTGATCAAGTGGGGTGGGACTATCTCTGGTTGGCTATGTCAGAAATTGGGTTTGGCGGGCATTTTTTAAAGGGGATACAAGCATTGTATGACAACCCCTGTGCCAGTATCAGTTATGGGGGACTGACGTCATCAGACCTTTTAATTTCCTGGGGCACTCGCCAAGGCTTCCCCCTTTCTCCTTTACTATTTGCCCTATCACTGGAGCCTTTCCTTCACGCACTTCAGGTACAATCACGAATTATACCCTTTAAGTCTAATATACAGACACTGAAAATTACAGCTTATGCCGACGATATCGCCATTTACTCATCTGATGTCACAGAGGCACTGAAAGGAATCTTCATAGAGTCTTGTAAATTTGGGACAGTATCCGGCCATAGGTTAAACATAAACAAGACGCAAATTATAGCTAATTATGCACCGGCAGTAGTAACCCCTGAGATTTGTAAAGTCGCTACATATCTAGGCGTGACAATAACATCTAAAATACGGGAAATTAACAACATTAAATGTAGTGAACTGATTAAATGTACTACTGCAATTTTGAAGAAATGGCATAGACTCCCCCTGAACTTATCGGCAGAATTCATTTAATCAAAATGAAGGTACTTCCCAAATTTTTGTATTTATTCCGCTCTATGCCTTTGGCACTAAATAATCTTTTTTTCATACAACTGGACGGAATATTCAGCAGTTTTATTTGGGGCTATAAAAAATCTAGACGATCGTTGAAATTTCTCAAGAACGGAACCGACAAGGGCGGGCTCAATTTCCCTGATGTGAAGTTATATTTTTGGTCCTTGTTTATTAGGCATATCCGTTCGCTGCTTAACAGAGAAGACACTTTTTTTTCATTTATTTATGCTAAAAGCAGACTCAAATTTGTTTTTATTTCGAGTAAACGACCCTAACTACTTTAAAAGGGTTAAATACAAGACTGCAAGGGACACAGTGAGGATCTAGACAAATATATTAGCATTCTGTAAGACCACAGTCTTTCATCCGAAATTACAACTATGGGGTAATCCAGGTCTTCCTGGAATCTTTAATGATGGTGCAGCTCTAAGATGGGCTACGCAGGGAGTTCATGTTCTGGGGGACTTATATGGTGCACAAGTGTTCTTGGATTTCCACACACTTAAAATTGTGTATGGTCTGCCAGAAACGTGTAGGTTTAAATATCTCCAAATTCAGAACTTTTTGGTACGAAAAAAACAAATTTACAACATCTTAGACTGTGATATTTAGAATTGTCTATATGCAACTAAAAACAAATTGATAACAAGTGATGCGTATAGAAATCTCTGTGCCTTTACATCTGATGATTGCCCAAAACTGGCAAGGAAATCGAGCATTAAAACTGGGTTAAATATTACTCCAAAACAGATAACTCAATCCATATCTAATATTAATAACTCAGTCAGATCATCCAGTTTAAGGCTGCAACAGTTTAGAACAACATGCATGCTATATTACACACCAGAGAAGATTTCGAAATGGTCTCCTAACAGCAGTTATGGCGACCGCACTAAATGCCCTAAATGTTCAGAGTACGCAGCTGATTTGGAACACATGCTGTTTTCTTGTTCTGCACTGAGGGATTTTTGGGGGGAAGTACACAAAGTTTTGGAAACCAAGAAGATCTATTTACCTCATATCACAGCGGTTTCAGTTCTACTTGATGTACATTCCTCACCTCCACTTTATCCAGCTCTGGTTACGATTCTCTTATCTTGTGCTAAACTGACATTGGCCAGAGCCTGGACTTGCCCTAACCCTCCTAACATCTGGGAATGGTGGTCTTTAGTACTAGAAATACACTGTATGGAGTCAGCTCTGGCAAAACTGAGAGGAGCTCGCTCGCAAAATAAAATTTGAGAAAATATGGAGAAACTTTATATGATGTTTGTATAATTATTGCAATACTGTTCATTTGGTCAAACTCTGAATACTTCGTTTACCAATTTTTGTGTTTAATATTAATCACTATCTATTTAATTTATTTATCGTGGAAGCTAGAAATTGAATACGAAAATGTAACAAGTTTTGTATGGACAATATAACTTGGCATGTTTCTTCTCATCAGTTTGTCAATAAAAACAAACGATTAAAAAAAAAAGGAATTGGGGTGAAATTGAAAAATTAGAAATTAGGTGGGCAAAGAAACATGACAAGAAAAAGAGGGAAGCTGAAGCGACAGGAAAGAAAGACAACAAAAATGAGGGAAAAATTTCAGCATACCCACTAAGAGAAATAGTAGGAGGAATGTATGTACATGTTCCTTTGAATAAAAGTGATCTCGCTGCATTCACAAATAATTTAATAAAATTGAGCGACAAACCTGTGCAGTGGAATTCAAAAGTAGAATAATTTATAAAGATTTCAAAGCTGTTTTGGGTTGATTTGGATACGTTCTTTGATATTGATAATGGCCAAATGAGGAATCAGTGAGAAATGCTAGGTCTAATGCACCCACTTCTGTGGTAATAGAGAATAATGAGGCAGGGATTGCTCTTCTCAAATGCTGAATTCCACCAAAGTATTTGAATTTTGATCAAATTAACCAAACAACCTGGGAACCAAAAGAATCAGTTCAAGGGTTTTATGGAAGACTGCTACAATTGTCCCAACTACTAATCCAAAACTGAATGCCAATACTGCCAAGTGATTTCACTGTACTTATTTAGTACCAAGCATATGGACAAGACTATATGCAGGAAGGAATTTATCTCTCAGAATTAATCAGTTCAAATCTGCATTTTATTTGCACAATTCTTCTTTTTTGTATTTTTTTCAAAACATTTTTTCATTTCAAAGATACTTTTTGAAGCACATTACAAATGAACAATACAAAAGATAATCATGTCACAACTCACCTATATACACCATTCATAACAAAAAGACATTGCAATCATACTGTGAACTCATTCAAACTACTAACACTATAAAAGACAATACATTTTTTGTACAATTATATACAATATAAGAGAGAGAAACCATAGATATGCATTTTTTGATATGAATCACTTTGATCAACAGATTTGTTCAATTCTCTTATGGTTTCCACGTACAGTGAAATCACTTGGCAGTATTGGCATTCAGTTTTGGATTAGTAGTTAAGGCAGGGTTTGGCCTTACTGTCTGGAAACCCATACCCAGTTTTGGTTTATCTACAATTGTCCCAACAACATACTGGATGAGAATATACTGAGGAAAAGGATATAAAACATTTTTATCACAGTTTTTTCTTACATTTAAGACCAGAGATCAGATTTCAAATAATGCAAGCGTGATCTGCCGGCAGAACAAATCACTGAAGTTCTGAGATATGCCAAATACTGAAGCAATGAATTGGAGATGAAGCTGAAAAATATAAAAAAAGTTATGTTGGCACAGACAAGATTGACTCAGAAAGGTTTTCAGAATCCTTCTTTTACAGGGTATGAGAGATTTATGTAAGGTGTTGCTGTTCCACCAACTGGTTTCCAGTGTAACCAAGGATAGCTTAATATGCCTCAGGGTAGAGGTGTTCCTGCTAATGTAGGTTGAGGGGCAGATGTTGCTGCTATGAAAAAGGTTACTCTTTTTCACATCTGTCACAGAGTCAGATATTGGAAGAGGGAGACTAAATATGATTCTAATAATGCTAATGAAAATGTACACATGCAAAAAAGAGTGCGAATTTAGAAAATGCCTGCACAGCAGATACAGGTTCTTATGCGAGGACAAGTTCAGTGATGCAAGTCCAATTAGCAAAAAGCATTCCACAAAACATGGGAAAATCTAGATTCAATTTAAATCAGATGCCAAAAATTAATGCTAACCTATTTTAGAATTCAATGCAACAGTTTTCCAACCCAATTCAAAATGCATTACAACAATTTCCCTTTTTCGAAAACGATGGTCCAGGCTCTGATCCTTCTCAATGAAGGTTCCTGAGGAAGATCATTTACTTGGTGTAGACTAGATGGGTCATTTGTAGATGCTAAAGTGTATTGCCACCCTGTATCATTCCTAATTGATACAGGAGCTACCCGATTTACTGTTAGAACAGTGCAAGTCCAAGATCTACCCCTATCGTGAAACAATATCTCAATTGTTGGACTAATAAATTAACAGATTACAAATTTAATTTCTGAGAAAGTCCCAGTCAAAAAAGGCTCATTGAATAAAAGCATCAGTTCATTGTTTGTGATTGAAATTCCATATATTTGTTAAGGAAGAGATTTCTTGGGCGCGTCAAATTGCACCTCGGATGGTGTAGCTTTTCATACCCATGATGAGGATGGGGAATTCAAAATGATTTGGCAACACAGAGCTACAAGAATGTTTCTCATAATGACAGTTGAAGAATTATCTGCTGATTTGCGAGACACTGTAATCCCAGAAGATTGGGATTGAATGGAAAAATATATCAGACTAAATAAAGGTGTAGAACCTGTCCTGATGCCTGTAAAAGAAAATGCAGGTTACCCCGGAACATGATCATACCATTTGACCCCAGAATGTTTGCAGGAAGAACACCTGTGATAGAGGATATATTCCTGAAAGGAATCTTGAAGGAACTAATTGGGAGTCCATGTAACTCTCCAATACTGGTTTTAAAATAGCCCAATGGAATATACAGGATAGTGCAGGAGCTTTAAAAGATTAATGAAGTAGTGGTCTCTTGTTGTCCGTTGGTACCAACTTATTCCATGAAATTATTTCAGATTCCATGTACTGCAGAATAGATTAGAGTAATTGATTTGTGTCATGTTTTCTTTCAGTGTTCTTCTATGATGATAGCCAATACCTCTTCTCCTTTGTGTTCTAGCAGAGAATATTAACGTGGTGTCATGTCCCCCAAGGGCATATATACAGTGTCCTTCCATCTTCAGCCGGATTCCGAAAATAAATCTGAGTCATTGCAAATGTCCTACAGATCAGTACTTGTTCAATACATAAATGTTCTCCTCGTAGCATCAGTGTAGGAAAGTACTCCTTTTTGACATGGTAACCCCTACTTTTTACCTGGTACATGATATAATTTTGACTGTAAGTGCACTTGGCTTCTGTTAGCCAGGTCCCCAGTGCCAGATCTATTTCCCAAAACTGCTAAATTATTCTCCCAATTGGCAATGCCTTTAGTGCCCTCTATAAGTCTCCAGTAAATTGTGCCTCTGGTACCTAGGGCATCAGGTACTTAAGAGGGTTCCCATGGGCTGCAGCACAAATTGAGCAACCCTAAGGGACCCCTTATCAAAGTCATGCAGGATTGCTTTTGTAGGCATGTTTTGGTGCGTACAAAGTTGAAAACATTAACTCAAACATGGCCCTGCATGTCAGGCACCCTAACTCTGCATGTGGTACTTCTACGTCACCTCTACAACAGTCCTTACAGCCCTAAGTTAGAGTGTTTTGATATATTATGCATGGGCATCCTATATGAGCAGGTGTGCCTCTGTGCTGGTCAGTTTCATTACTGCCTGTGTAAGTGGACAGGGAAGCCATTTTAGAACATGTGCTGGACACTGGTGAAAATGAGTTCCCCTGTAGCAGAGTGCCTTCACTGAAAATATGGATGTTTGGTATCAAACATCTCATATTGATAAACCTGCACTGATTCCAGTGTTTGATTTACAAATACATGCACACAGAGGGCACCTTAGAGGTGCCCCCTGAAAACCTATCTGACTTTGGTAAGCTTACTGACTGGTGTCTGCCAACCTACCACCTGAAACCCTGTCCTGACCTCCAAGGGAGGGAGCCTTTTGCTCTCAGGAGACCCAGAAGAAAAGCCTTCTGGGAAGAGGATGTCACACATCCTCCCACAGGATGACGTCCTGATTAGCCTTCCTAGGGTGCCAAGCTTCAAAGAGAAGCCTCCTTTGAAATGTGAATCTGGCTCCCCTCACAGGAGAGGAAGCCAACCGCCTTTGCCTAGAACCCCTGTGGCATCTGGCCAAATGGAAACATTATCTAGTGAGGTTGGTGTGCCACCCTCATGCTAGTACCCCCACTAAGGTGAACTAAACTGAAGAGGACTTAACTTTTCATATGTAGCCATCTATGTGATGGAACCTTAGGAATTCCGTGACTGGGTTATACAATGTAGTAACTCCAAGCATCAGTAGCCCATTGGCTACCACCCTTTTTTTTATTTTTATTTTTTTATCCTCATATTGCGAAAATTCTATGTGTATGGAAAATTTGGTTTCTACCTCAGAAACTTTTTTGTACCGTCACTGCCCATTTCTCTCTTGTCATGGGAGTTTGCCCTTTTCATGTTTAATCAGAGGAGACCCCTTGCCATTACATATTCACAAGTCTGTAATCGAAGGGAGAGGGAGCTAGCCACCTTGGCTACTCTATGAGTATCATACTCATATTCCAGACTGTGCTTTCACTTTAATCATAGGACAGTGTGTTCTAGCCTTCTTTATGGGTTTAGGTGTTTCTCCATAATTTCCCAATAATTAAACCTCTTACTGCAATTACCCCGTCTGTCTAATTTATTTATCTTTATAGCGGAGTTCATCCATTCCCCATGTGATGGGGGTGTTGGCCCAATCCACTTGATGCATATTTCTCTCCTTGCTATCACCATTAACACAAAAAGTAGCTTTGTTTCCATTACTGTTAATTTTACTTGTTCCGTTGTGTTACCAATCCCAAAAAGAATAAGAGTTTCACTTACTTTTAGATGTTTTCAGAATATCAAACTTAACGTCTTACCAACTTCTTCCCAGAATGTTCTCAGGGATGTGCAGCTCCAGAACATATGAATATCATTTGCCCTTTCTTCCCCGCACTTAGGGCATTTTTTAATTCCTGCATTCTTAAATTTTGAAAGTTTTTTCGGAGTCCAGTAGGCTCTGTGCAGGGTGTACAGGTGATTTCTTTTCAGTCTCACAGATTTTAGTGTTGACCAACATTTCTCTATTGAGTCATACCATAGGTTTACTAGTTCTTCTGTATCTAGGTCTTTCTCCCACGTTTGTTCTGCTATCTGGTAGCTTTCCTCTTCTTCCATTATTAAAGTCCAGTACCATTTTGCTACCTCCTTGTTTATGGGTAAGATTTTTGTCATTTCTTTTTCCAAGGTTTTACTATCTTTATCCTGTGATGGTATTGTTTTTGCCCAGCTATTCAGTTGATAAAACTTAAATTTTGATATTGTTCCATTAGTGATTTTATTCATTTCTTCTCAGGAGATCAATGTTGACCCATTTAGTAGTTGACCCCAATAGTTAATATTGTTTTGTTTTAAGGGGGTGGCCATGACATCTTTCAGACAGTTCGGGGTTCCGGGAGAGTTCCATATCGGTGCTATTGCACTATAGTAGGGAATTTTTAAAATCGTTCTAAATTGTATCAAAAGTTTTGCTGCTTCCTTAAGAACCTTTAATTTAACTTTTTTAAAGTATTTTTGATGTCCAAATTTGAAGAGATAATGGTCCTCTGCTTCTGTAGTCGCTTGCAAGTATTCCGGATAGTATTGGTGTATTCCTAGAAGGTTCCTTATATTTTTAAATTGGAAAGCCCTGCAGTATTCTGTCAAATCCGGACTTGCGATACCTCCTTTCTCTTTCTTTCTCCTTAGCTTTCTCCATGATATTCTGGTTCCCTTGGAGGCCCATATAAAGCTTGCAAGCTCTCCCTCTAACTTTTTCAGTGCGGCTTTTTTAAATTGCAATGGAATATTATTAAACAGAAAGGTACATTTTGGAAGTATATTCATTTTTATGATGTTAGACTTCCCTATAAAACTTAAAGGCAGGCTAGACCATACTTTAAGTAGTTTTCTTACATCTCGGGCTACTCTGTTTAGATTGTTTTGTGGTATTTTATCTATATTTTGATTTATCAAGATACCCAAGTATCTTATCTCTTTTTTTATGTTAGGACTATGAAAATGGGTATTCCATGTCATTATTTCTGTTTTGGTATGATTTACTGAGTATCCTGAAACTTGGCCGAATTTAGAAATGATTTTTTCTATAGCTGGTTTGGATCTCTCATATTCCTCTGTGAATAGCATCAGATCATCTGCGTAGAGTGCTAGCTTTTTCTCCCATCTCTGATATTTAAAGGGAGTTATATCTTTACAGTTTCTGAGTTTGTTTGCTAGGGGTTCTATATATAAGTTAAAAAGCAGGGGAGAGAGAGGACACCCTTGTCTCGTGCCTCTACCAATTTTTATATTATTCGTAAGGTTGCCATTAACTAGGATTCTTGATCTAGGGTTTTTATAAATTTCTCCTATTGCATGAAGGAAGGATTCCCCTAGATTATTTTTAATCATTATACTGTTTAAGAAAGCCCAGTTCACTCTATCGAATGCCTTAGCAGCATCGACAGTTAGTATTGTGAGAGGAATATTTTTTGATGTGGCTATATCTATTGTGCTTATGAGTTCATGTGTCAGTTCATGTAATTGTCTTCCTTTTGTGAAACCTTTTTGATCTGAGTGTATAAGTTGGGGTATGAGCTTTCCTAGTCTTGTTGACATAATTTTAGTAAAAATTTTATAATCTGCATTGAGCAGAGATATCGGCCGGTATGATTCACATTTTTTAGGATCCTTTCCTGGCTTTAAGATGATTGTTATTATTGCATCATTCCAGGTATCTGGCAGCATTCCCTTTTGTTTAAGTATCAAATTTACTAATTCTGTTATTTGTGGGACTAGTGTGTCTGTTAAAGCCTGGTATAGTTCGTTCGGTAGTGCATCAGGGCCTGCGGCTTTCCCTTTTTTCAATGTTTTTATTATATTTTTGACCTCGGTAGGAGTGATTTCTTTATTAAGCTCATTTTTCTCCTCCTCAGATAGTTTTAACATTGGCATGTCTTTTAGGTATTCTTCTATCTGTTCCTCAGATGGGTTTATATCTTCAGCATATAACTCCGAGAAGAAGGACTCGAATTCTTTTCTGATTTCATCTTCTTCTGTAGTCAGACTTGATTGGTCTTGTTTTCCTATGATTTTTATTTTGTTTCTTACTAAGTCGGTCTTTAACTTCCACGCGAGCCATTTCCCACATCCTTCTCCGAATTCATGCTTTGCCATCTTGCTTGCTTCCCATTTAGTTTTTATTCTTTCTTCAAGAATATCACTTAAACAGTCTTTCTGTTTTTGCCTATCTTTCTGCAGATTTTCTTTCATAACCGGATCCCTTTCTGCTAGTATTTGTGTATCTAGGACGTTTATACCTTTTTCGATATCTAGTAATTCTTGTTTTAGTTTCTTTGATCTATATGTTCCTAGACTGAGTAGCTTACCCCTAATTACTGCCTTATACGTGTCCCATACTATTTGTTTAGATGTTCCTGTTTTATTATTTTCAAAAAAGGCTTCTGTTTCTTCCCTGAGTGCTTGTACTATTTCTTGATCTGAAAACATGGCTCTTTCCACCGTGAATCTTTTATGTGTATGGGTTGTCTTAGTTTGTAATGTTAGCTGTACAGCTGAGTGGTCCGATAGATGGGCTGGAATGTGAATTAAGCTTGTTACATTTGTCAGTAAACTTCTATCAACTAGGAAGAAATCTATTCTAGACCTATGTCCTAATCTCTTATTATGTAGTGTGAAGGGTTGGCCCTTATCCCCTTTTTCTCTCCATATGTCTATTAATTCTAAATCTCTCTTGTATATGCCAATCCACTCCCTCATTTTAGGTAGGTTAGGTGAATTGGAATTTCTTCCTGGGGGAGACCTGTCAATTTTAGGATCTAAGATGAGATTAAAGTCTCCTCCTAAAATTACTGGAGTGTTAGCTGTTAGTAATTGTGTGTACAGATTCTGTAAGGGTTCTGGATCATCAAGATTGGGGCCATAATATCCTGCTATTGTGTATGCCATGTTCCCTAGTTTTACTTTTGCTAGTGCCCATCTCCCTTTCCTTTCAACTTCTGAGGATTCTATACTTGCCTTTAAGGATTTTTTTAGAATAATTATTACGCCTTTAATGTTACATCTTTGGTTTGTGCAGATATAAGCATCCGCCCATCCTATGTTTTTCATTATCTGATTCCATTCCTCTTTCAATAGGTGTGTTTCCTGAAGAATAATGATTTCGCTTTCAGATGTTTTGAGATATTCCAAGATTTTATTCCTTCTACTTTTAGTTCTCATACCATTAACGTTCCAACATAGAATTTTTATAGTTCTACCGGTGTCTCCCATTCTCCTTTATAATCTTTTTTTTTCTGGCAAGTTTCGGTAGCGTAGTGCTTTTTTGTTGTTCCGCTCTTTTTTTTTTCCATTTTTCTTTTCAATATCGAGGATTTATTTTTTTGTTTTTTTTCCCCCATTTTGCTCCCCACCCATTTTTTGTCTTGTATTTTTTTACGCTTTTCTGTTTTAATGTTTTGTTCTTACCCTCCCTGGGGAAGCCTCCTTCTTTTTCCTTCCTTGGGGTTTTCATCTTACCCCTTTTTCGCTCCTCTTCTTTGGACCTGGAATATGTATTAAAGAATCCAGCGCTTTCGCTCTCTTTTTCTTTTTTTTCCACTTATTCTACATTTGTATACATTTGGAGTCCATTTTCAGATCGTGGAGTTTTCCATTTGAACAGTGTCCTTCATTAAGCAGAGCAGATTTTTCACCTCTTCAGGATCTCTAATGTTCCTCATTTTGTTACGCCACATGATTCTTAAAGAGGGTGGGAATTTCATCTGTACTGTAGCTCCTAGAGCTTGTAACTCCGGCATGAATTTCCCCAGTTCCCATTGTCTGTCTTGAGACGCTTTGGACATATCAGATCTAATTTTGAAAGACCAGGAGTCTTTACTGAAATTTCCCTTTTTCAGGGCTTCACCCAAGATTCTCTCTTTTAATGTATATGTCTTAAAGTTTATAAGGATTTTCCCGGGTGTTTTCCTGTCTTTGGGCTTTCCGTAGGGGTCTCTATGGACTCTTTGTATGTCTTCTCCTAGCGTCTCAGCTTCACACCACGGGAAATGTTCCACTAGTAGTTCCACAATGAATTTCTTAATGTCACTACCCTCTTTATTTTCAGGAACATTCAAGATTCTTATATTATTTTTCCTTGCCTGATTTTCAAGAGATTCCATTTTTTCGCTTATAGATTTTCCCTCCTGTCTCAACGTGTATATTTCCTTTCTGTTACTTTCCACCCTACTGTTCAATTTGCTCACTTCTCCTTCTATTGCTGTGACTCTTTCCCCTAGAGCGTTTAATTTACAGTCCAGCTTTTCACATACTTCTTGAATCTTATCTTGTTTCGCCTCAGATATGGCGAATTTGTCTCTCATCTCGATCCATATTTTCTCAAGAAATTCGTTGGTTTGACTTCTGGGACTTTTGGGACCCGTTGGTCCTTCCTTCTCAGTTATTTGCTGCTCTTCCACATTTTCTTTCTCTTTGTTTTTTTCTGTCACTTCATTATTACTGATTTAAGTTTTTTCTGCTGTATCTGTTTCTTCTATTTCTTCTGTTTCTTGTGTTGTAACTGTGGTAGCTTTGACTATTGCTGCGCCTCCTTCGGCCATTTCTTGATGATCAAGATGAGGTCTAATTTTGTCAATTATTTTGCTTTCTGATCCAACTTTAGTTACCGTTTTTAAGAAGAGATTTGGATTTTTGATTTGTGGGATATTGAGAGACTCCTTTTGTGAGAGGTGATTTTTTTTTTTTCTGTGATGTGCTTAGTTCGAATTTTTCAGATAATAGTACAGGTTGTTTTATATCATCTTTTGTTTTCTGTACCTGGACTTTAAAAAAAGTTCTTAATGAGGGTGTGATCTTTATTTTCTGACTTGTGTCAACTTTGTCTCCAGGTAATTTTAAGAGCTTTTTTGTAAGTTCTAGAGATGGTTTTTTTGCCTTCCTTCTCTTTACTTCTCTGGGGGTAATATTTTTAGGGTATTGCTCTTGTTTGAGAAAATTCCTGTTCCTAAGGCAGTAGTTTGAGACCACAGCTACTGCACTTTTTTTTTCCTCTATATCTTTCGAGCTGTCTGTTTTTTTTGAAACTACACACTTTTGGAAAGTGTCTGTCTCATTATCTGTGTTTTTTTCATTTCTCAACCCGTTTATATTAAAATTACCCTCCTCCTCCTGTACTTTTTTATTCATGTGAGGCTCAAGACTTATGTCTTCCTTTTTTTAGGCAGTCTATGTTTGTGTTAATGTTTAATACCGCTGTTTTCACTGTATTCACTTCTCTTTTCACTCCTCCTTTGCTCACATTTTTACTTTGATCTCCTCTGCTGCTGCTAGCCCACACCTCCCGAGAGACTCTGCCCTGGATCACAGAGCAACATGAAACCACATTCTGCTCACCTTCGCTGCTGTTTCTGCCACTGCCGCTGAGGAAGCCAAGCCTCCCAAACACCTTCCTGTGAACCGCTTTCGCTTTCCCAGCCTCTGCCCAGACACCGAGGAGGCTCACGTTGCAGTCCGACGCGTCTCTCGCCACCTTCGCCGACAACTCAGCACTCTCGACGGGCTCCGTTCTCAACCTCAATTTTTCACAAATCAGGTAACCGACCATCCCTTTACCATTTAACTATTGTCTTTGCTCGCTCGAGGGTCAGAAAAGGGTTCCAAAAGGGTTTCAAAGGAAAACTCTTTTTCTTTAGTCTTTCATCGTTATGCTCTGTTATGCTCTGTTGGAAAACTCTCACTTCTTGTGTCCGATTACCTCCACATATTCCGCTTCATACTCCACGACAAAATTTGCTTTTTAGAGCGATTTAATGTATCTGTTAAGCGCCGTTATTGTGTCTGCGCTAATACCGCCGTGCCTCGCATTTTGCACTCCAGGTCTCACTCGGCCGCCATCTTCCCCCCGACTCGCCCATTGGCTACTACCCTACACTTCCCTAATACCCTTCACCCCTTCGATGCTTGTGATGGAACGGTTCCGTCATGAGCGCCAGTTGGGCTGTGCTTATGACGGAACCGTTCGGTCACGGCCACGCCCGTTTCTTCGAACCTTCAGCACAGCGCAAAAAATCGCGCCTAGCTGAAGGTGTTACATTCAGCATTTAAGGGAGCCCGTGGCACCAGAATTACAGATCCTGCTACATAAAAAGAAGAAGGTAACTGAAGAGATCAACTGCCTGGGACCCAGACCTGCTGGCCTATCTGCTGTTCCCGGTTGAAACTGTGCAAAAGACATATTGTTTTGCAGCTGTTGTACCTCCAAAGCTTGGGAGGACAGCTTGTCTTCAATAAAGAACCTAGACCTCCCATGGAACAGAAGAACTGTTCCCTACATCCTGGAGAAACTCAAAAGAAAGTACTCGGGAACTACCAAAACCTGACGTCTGAAGCCACCAGTGTACCCATCCCTCTAAGCCTGAGTTGAATTGGGCCAACAGTGCCATTGAGGACCCATAGCCCTCCAGAACCAAAGGCTCTGCATGCAGGCCCCCCTACAGTGACTGCCCAAGAGCAGTTCTAGTTTGCTTCAATACCTTTTTAGCAAGGGAAGCTATATATTCGCTGGCAAGACCAAATAAAAAAACATTGACTAAAGGTTGTAGCTTTTTTGTTAGACCTGATTTTTGCCAGGTTACTGTGTCTAAAAGATGGCATTCGCGCCAGTTGATACTTGGATTTCCAAACAAGGGTGCAACAGTTATTTTACAGAGCCCGGCAAAATTGAAATTGATTGTAAAAGGGCAAAGAAAATATTTTTTTTCCGAAATTGAGACAAAAGAATTCTTGGGTTCCCTGTAGGATTAGACAGGCTAAAGTGTGTTTAAATTTGTCTGGTTGCTCCAACAAATGTTTTTTTTTTTCCTTTAATGAGATTTGAGGTGGGGTGGTACGGCATTCCATTACTTGCAGGGACTGATAGTCCCTGGGCATCATATGGTGGGGTGGGACGGTTGGGTGGGTGGGTGGGGAGGGGGGACAAGAGGGCGGGGTGTGGCGTTAAGGTGGGGGGGTTTGGTGTATTGGTGGTGGGGGTGAAAAATCAGCGGCAGATAAGACGCTTGGGAAAATGGTTATTTGTGTTCAGAAGATATTAAATAGAAATAGAAAAGGTATGGACAAAAAGGAATGTTTGAATGGATATGCTTTAATCATGTTTTTGATGCCTTTTGATTTTGCTGTTCTCTTTGAAAATGGATAAGAAGTTAAAGATCTGTTCTTTGAATGTATGCAGCCTTAATGATCCCACGAAAAGGCAGATATTTGCTAGGAGTGTGCAGTTGCTCCATATCGATTTAGTATGTCTACAAGAAACGTACGTTGCTTGGGCCAATAGGGGGTATCTGAAAAACATTGTACTGGAGTTAGTAGCATGTTCTAAACAAACTGGTGTTAAGAGAGGGGTTGCGATATTGATGAAACGAGGTTTGGGTGTTTGTACAAAATCTGTAGCTATCTGGGCTATCATGGAACTTAAGATTAGTCAGTGTAGATTTACATTTTGCAATATGTGTGGACCTACCTTGGATGATGCTGAACTTTTCAACTTTTTGAATACAGAATTAGCTCAATGGATACAACCACTGATAATGTGTGGCGATCTTAACACCTTTGATGCTTGTGACAAGGTCAATTAGTCATGGGTTTTACCTGCCCTGTGCTTATGATGAGTTGACCTTGTCACAAACAATGGGATTTTGAAAATTGCAGCACACAGCGGAAATATGCGGCAGCTTTGAAGTTATTAATATTCATATGGATGCCTGGGTGGATATGAGATGCTCTAATATATATGTAGGTAGAAAGAAGATGGTGTACACATCATTAAGGGGCTTGATTTTAGAGCATGGATTATTTGATGTTTGGAATTTACTATATCCTGATGATTCTGGGTTTACCTTTTTTTTGCCCCGCATGCCAAATTTGTTCGATAGATTATTTTTTTGTAGCATCCGCATTGTTAGAAAAAGTTAAATTTGACATACAGCCCAAATTGATTTCGGATCATAATCCTGTAATACTAGAACTGGTCTTAGATTACAAGACGAAAGAAAGCCGCCAAGTCTGGTCTTTTGAGAGAAAACTGTTACTTGATGAAGAGTATTTTCAATACATGACCAAGATAATCCAGGAATTTTTGTAATTCAATAAAGGATCAGCTGAATAGACAGTGTTATGGGATACTTTTAAATCTGTTGTCAGAGGGGAAACCCTAAGCTTTGCTAGCTCTAAACGTAACAGGATCTGGGCCAAACATAAGAAGGATTTTGATGTGGTTATATTGGCGGAACGTAAACTTGCAGAGACGGTTAGATCGGGTGCTGATTCTAAGATAGCCCAAAGAGACTCAATTATCAAAAAGGTGAGTGCGTACGCCAATATCGCTGATCAAATAGCGGAAAGGTTTGTTCAGTATAAGGAAGACGCCTATGAATTTAGTGAACAAACAGGTAGGATGCTGGCTAAAAGATTAATTGACAAAGTAGGGTATAATAATATTGTCAAAATTATCAACTTAAATGGTGTCTTGCAAGAAACCAAGGAGGGCGTTTTGGAAGCCTTTCAAGGATTCTATCAACCTTTGTACAGCTGTCCTGGGTTAGAGTCCGGATCAAGGGATGACAGTGAATATATAAAATACCTGGCGTCAAATGGATTGCAGGATGCGCAAAAAATGATATTATTGGCACTTTTGGTCTGGGAAGAAGTCGTGATGGCTTCATTAGGATTAGCTCAGGGAAAGGCTATGGGCCCTGACAGTATTCCGCTCGAATTTTATCGAATCTTTAAGCATATCTTAAAAAATGAACTATTAGAAATTTGTCAACAAGCTTTTTGTGGCAATGCCCCTGACTCCTGGTCTCAAGCAACGATTGTGGTATTTAAAAAGAAAGGGAAGAGAGATACTGATAAGGGATCTTATAGACCCATTTCGCTATTAAACTCTGATAGCAAAATATATTCAAAGTTACTTGCGAATAGATTGAATGATTTAATGTCTCGGCTGGTCTCGCTGAGACAACATGGCTTTATTCAGCATCGAGACACTACAGATCATGTCAATAGGATCATATCCATGCTGGACTGGTCGCAGGGTACTAATTCTCCTGTTGGCGTGGCCCTGTTGGATGCTGAGAAAGCATTCAACAGGGTCTTGTGGAGGTTTATCTGGTCAATCTTGACATGGAAGGGGTTTCCGTTAGAATTTATTACAGCCATACAGACCTTATACCGTAAGCCATCGGCTACTATTCGCATTTCGGGTAGGTTGTCAGGAAATATTGCGATAGCAAGGGGGACGAGGCAAGGCTGCCCCTATTCCCCCCCTGCTATTCGCTCGTTATATCGAACCCTTCATAAACACCTTGGAGAAAAACTCTGCAATAAAACCTGTCGAGATAAATAATGTTATATCAAAAAACAGGGGTGCCAGGACTCGGATTCAACTAACAACAGCTTTTTATTTAGCTGCTGTGTCCCTTCTTTTTATGGATCCAGAAGGTTTGTGTTTTCATTCAAAACATTTTCAAAATTTCAAAAATATTTACATTTTGTACAGACAACAGAGGATTTAACATTCCTCAGACAATTGAAACAATATAAACATAAGTCATAAGTGCAATACTTTGTAAAAAGACAAATTATAACATTCCTTTGTAATTACACTTTAGCTATTAAACTGGAAAACAAACTCAATTTGGTACACCACTTGTTTTGGTAATAGTCCTTACGACCGAGCGTACATAGTTAATAGGACTAGACACATGGGGCCTTATGACTTTCGAGAAATCGCCCTATTTTCGTGTGCAAACCCTTAGGATTTAGGTTGCTTTTGAAACAGCCGAACAGCTGACGCGTTTCCAAACCCTTTGTTCAGTTTATAGGGTTCTTTCTCAGACTGAGCTGTGGACCCATGGTGTAAGATTGGGAGACATTTAGTATCTCCTTTTCTCTGATTTATTTAACTAACATATTGCATGAGTAAAACATGGGGTTAAAGTTTTACCTCTTGTCGCGTTAATGTTCACTGTGATTTTATTGGGTACAGGGCATCTGATTATCCTTCGTTATCACCATTGCCTAAACAATGAGGTAAAGGATGGTGTTCTAGTAAGTTTTTTATCTTAAAACGCATGTTATAAACATTTTGTGTCCTTATTTAAACTATGCCAGCACTTACTTGTTTGTGTGTTTCAGATTGCATGGTAGTTTGAGATAACCGTTTGTGAAGATCTTTTTAAGTTCTGGGATGCTTGGATCTGTTAGAATGAAAGTTTAAATCAGTCCGTGTGTAACAGTGGGTAAATGTTTGTTACGCATTCTAAATTGGTGAGACTTACTTATGTGTAACGTGGTAAAGGTCTTGTATGCGGCTCCTCTCTCTTTTGTTTGTTACTCGTTGCCTCCTATCGGTCGGAGATTCTGTTAATTTAAAACACACAGAGGGCGACCAATGAATGTATTACTGGGTGCGGTCATAATATTGCTTGACTATAGTCCGGTAAAATTGTTCCGAACTCCTTACCTCTGTCGCTAGTTCTGTAGTGTGTATCAAAGAACTCCGTGTGGCCGCATGACGGTCGTTCAGTTCGCTGCGAGTCGAGTATGTTTCCCAACGTCTCAGCGGAACTCGTTTTCCGTTTAAATACTTTGCTAAGCATCTTGGGACTTGTAGTGTTCTATGTGTAACCCTGTTTAGCACTGTGTAGAACTTGTATTCCACTGGGTTAAATTAAGTTATGTTTTGAGCAGTGACTGGCATTATGTCTTACAGGAAATTATATATTCACAAGGTGGTTTAGCAGAGGGCTCAGTAATTAGATCGTTGTAGTTCAGACATTTCGTTCAACCCGTCCATCACAGTTAAATTTAAGAATTAGGTAGGCTTCTTTCTTCAACAACATGGCATCTATGTTTCCCCCTCTAGGAGGGACTTTCATTGCTGCCAATACTGTCCATTTAAAGTCAGTCTCAGTGTGTTGTTGTTCAAGGAAGTGTTGTACCAAAGGGGCAGTCAACACTTTGTGCCTGATTCTGGATCTGTGTTGTGCTATTCGCTGATTTACTCTTTGAGTGGTTTTCCCAATGTACAACTTGGGACATGGGCACATGATTGCGTATATAACATTGCTAGTTTTACAATTGGAGAATTCTTTGGGTGTCCATTTCATTGTATTGAATTGAAATTTCTCCCCTTCCATTGTGTTAGGGCAGGACACGCACGAGCCACACTTGTGGTGGCCTCTTATTGGTGGTAACTTCCATAGCGAGCGTAAGTCAGCTTTGGCTTGGCTTGCACCCAGGTCAGCTCTTACAATGTATTGTGCTATACTTTTGTTTTTCTTTAGAGCAAACAATGGTTTCTCTATTGGGACTTCCGAGTTTGTAATCAAATGCCAATTTTTTTAAATTATTGATTTCAATTTGTTTGTGTATGGCCCGAAAGTTGTGACACAGACTGGCCTTTCAAGAGGTTTGGTCTCTTTCTTTTTCAATAGTTCTTCTCGTGGCGTGTACCAAGCCCTTGTTGTGGAATGTTTCAATAATTTCGAGGGATAACCTCTTTGACTTAGTTGATCGCTAAGTATTTGGAAATGTGCTATGAAGTCTTCCTTTCGGGAACAGTTGCGTCAAATTCTCAACATTTGTCCATATGGTAAGTTAGACTTTAAGCTTTTGGGGTGATAACTTGCATAATGCAAAATTGTATTCTTGTCCGTGTTTTTGCGATGTAAAGTAGTCGTCAATTTGTTTTCATTGGGAAAAACTACTACATCTAAGAAAGTGAGAGATGTTCTACTGTGTGTCATTGTGAATTTTATGTCTGGGTGTCTGGTATTAAGCCACTGATGGAATTGGGCGAGCATTTCTTCAGACCCTTTCCATTGACACCAGATATCATCTATGAAACGATACCATGTTGTTATGTTTGGTTTGAATGGGTTGTTATGGTAGATGAAGCGCTTCTCATACAGGGCCATGAAGAGGACCGCCATTTCCGGGGCATAAGGACACCCCATGGCGGTCCCCTTCACCTGCACGTAGAACGCGTCCATAAACCGAAAGTAGTTTCTTTTGAGGGCTATCCTCGCTAAGTCAATGACAAAGTCCGTTGGGACTCTTTGTGGTCTGGGGCGTGTGTCCAAGTAGTACTCCATTGCTTCCAATCCCTCCTCTTGAGGGATTTGGGTGTATAGAGAGGTGACATCGAAGGATACCAGCAGTTCCTGAGTGTCATCGAATGGGACCCCTTCAACCTTGTTAATAAAGTCCGTGGTATCTTTAAGGTACGATGTCACTTGAGGCAAGAAAGGTTTTAGGAACACATCCATATATTTGGCCAGTGGTTCTAATAATGAATCACACCCGGAGACAATGGGTCTTCAGGGTGGTTCAGTCAAGTTCTTATGTATTTTCGGGAGAAAATAAATGACTGGAATGCGTGGGCTTTTTTTGTCAAGATATTCAAATTCCTTTGTTCCTAGTATCCCCTTGTCACGACCCTCTGCTATTTTTGCCTGAATCTCAGCTTTTATTTGTGAAGTTGGATCTTCTTTTACTTCTCTGTACCACTCAGTGTTCTTGATTTGGCTATTGGCTTCTGCGATATATTTATCACGAGCCCATACCACCAATGCGCCCCCCTTGTCAGCGGGTTTCACCACTATGGAATCGTCATTGCGAAGATTGTTCAATGCTATTTGTTGCTCTCTAGTGATGTTCCTCTTCAGAAACATCCTTTGTTGGCCCAACTGTGTGATGGAGGATAGAACGATCTGTTCAAAGGCTATTATTTCCTTTGGTATTGTGTACGTTGGGGGAACGAATGTAGATTTATTGGAAAGATTCGAGGGTTCTGCTACTCTAGTGTCCTCCCTTTTGTGAAAAAAAGCCTTGAGTCTCAGTTTACGACAGAATTCTAGTGCTTCTATTTTCAGATTCGTTAAGTCAGTGTTAGTTGTTGGCACGAACTTTAGGCCTAATTCTAGAACAGATTTCTTGTGTATGGTTAATTCTTTATTGGATAGGTTTACAATGGAGGTATGGTTTACGTCTTGTACTGGGTTCTTCGTGTTCTCATTTCCCATGGTTGGGGCTGTCGTTTGAATCTGGCTCTGCCTCTGCCTTCGCCCTTCTCTAAAAAAGGATTTTTACGTTTGGATGGGCCCTCCCTTGGGTCTAAGTCACTCGCCGATTCTGATGACGAACTCTCAGAAAAAGTCACAAATCTATTTTTAGACCTCCCTTGGTATTGTGAAAGCGCTCGTCGAGATTCTGTTTGGGTATAGTAGTCTTCTTTTAAGTAGGGGTAAACTGACTCAATTTTGAAGGCCTTAACGTCTTTGTCAAATTTGTTGGACCTGAAGTTGATGGTGTTATCTCTGAATGTCGCAATTTCCTTATCTATTTTTTCGAGTAGAGCTTTTGCTTCTGTCACTGTGTGGTTGTCTTCTATCGCCTTAACTAGTGCCTCGATTTCTTCCTGTTCTTTTTAGCAAATTCTCTTAGCCGTTTCTACTGTGTGGACCATAAGGTCTCTACTACACTTCGTAGCTATGTAGCTAAAGCCCTTTTTGTATACTGGGTCCTCTGTGAACACCACCGTTACGTTTTTCACTTGAAGGCCCCAAGGGATGGTGCCCGCCTTGAGGTGTTCAAATAAAAAATGCCCGTGTAATTCCGTGCGTGTATGTTTTTTATGCAATCTTAGTAGCTTGTCACTTTCATTTTGTTGTTGTGCGTTTGTGCTAAGTTTAATTGAGGAGAACGGAGAAGGTCCCGAAATTAAATTTTGAATGTGGTCCTCAGAAAAGGAAAGTGTTTCCTCCTGTGACATGTTACAACAGGTTATATTCTATAACCCATTGTCCAGATTACTGGGATGTTGTTTTGGCTCAAATGTCAAAAACCCGCGCAGGCTTTACCTGCTCTTTAAACTTTTAACACTGGAGGGGTTTTGTCCTACGGGTCCTGGCTGGACAATATACATTATATCAAAAAACAGGGGTGCCAGGACTCGGATTCAAATAACAACAGATTTTTATTTAGCGGCTGTGTCCCTTCTTTTTATGGATTCAGAAGGTTTGTGTTTTCATTTAAAACATTTTCAAAAGTTCAAAAATATTTACATTTTGTACAGACAACAGAGGATTTAACATTCCTTAGACAATTGAAACAATATAAACATAAGTCATAAGTGCAATACTTTGTAAAAAGACAAATTATAACATTCCTTTGTAATTACACTTTAGCTATTAAACTGGAAAACAAACTCAATTTGGTACACCACTTGTTTTGGTAATAGTCCTTACGACCGAGCGTACATAGTTAATAGGACTAGACACATGGGGCCTTATGACTTTGGAGAAATCGCCCTATGTTCGTGTGCAAACCCTTAGGATTTAGGTTGCCTTTGAAACAGCCGAACAGCCGACGCGTTTCCAAACCCTTTGTTCAGTTTATAGGGTTCTTCCTCAGGGCTGAGCTGTGGACCTATGGTGTAAGATTGGGGGACATTTAGTATCTCCTTTTCTCTGATTTATTTAACTAAAATATTGCATGAGTAAAACATGGGGTTAAAGTTTTACCTCTTGTCGCGTTAATGTTCACTGTGATTTTATTGGGCACAGGGCATCTGATTATCCTTCGTTATCACCATTGCCTAAACAATGAGGTAAAGGATGGTGTTCTAGTAAGTTTTTTATCTTAAAATGCATGTTATAAACATTTTGTGTCCTTATTTAAACTATGCCAGCACTTACTTGTTTGTGTGTTTCAGATTGCATGGTAGTTTGAGATAACCGTTTGTGAAGATCTTTTTAAGTTCTGGGATGCTTGGATCTGTTAGAATGAGAGTTTAAATCAGTCCGTGTAAAGAGACCAAACCTCTTGAAAGGCCAGTCTGTGTCACAACTTTCGGGCCATACACAAACAAATTGAAATCAATAATTTTAAAAAATTGGCATTTGATTAAAAACTCGGAAGTCACAATAGAGAAACCATTGTTTGCTCTAAAGAAAAACAAAAGTATAGCACAATACATTGTAAGAGCTGACCTGGGGGCAAGCCAAGCCAAAGCTGACTTACACTCGCTATGGAAGTTACCACCAATAAGAGGCCACCACAAGTGTGGCTCGTGCGTGTCCTGCCCTAACACAATGGAAGGGGAGGAATTTCAATTCAATACAATGAAATGGACACACAAAGAATTCTCCAATTGTAAAACTAGCAATGTTATATACGCAATCATGTGCCCATGTCCCAAGTTGTACATTGGTAAAACCACTCAAAGAGTAAATCAGCGAATAGCACAACACAGATCCAGAATCAGGCTCAAAGTGTTGACTGCCCCTTTGGTACAACACTTCGTTGAACAACAACACACTGAGACTGACTTTAAATGGACAGTATTGGCAGCAATGAAAGTCCCTCCTAGAGGGGGAAACATAGATGCCATGTTGTTGAAAAAAGAAGCCTACCTAATTCTTAAATTTAACTGTGTGATGGACGGGTTGAACGAAATGTCTGAACTACAACGATGTAATTACTGAGCCCTCTGCTAAACCACCTTGTGAATATATAATTTCCTGTAAGACATAATGCCAGTCACTGCTCAAAACATAACTTAATTTAACCCAGTGGAATACAAGTTCTACACAGTGCTAAACAGGGTTACACATAGAACACTACAAGTCCCAAGATGCTTAGCAAAGTATTTAAACGGAAAACGAGTTCCGCTGAGACGTTGGGAAACATACTCGACTCGCAGCGAACTGAACGACCGTCATGCGGCCACACGGAGTTCTTTGATACACACTACAGAACTAGCGACAGAGGTAAGGAGTTCGGAACAATTTTACCGGACTATAGTCAAGCAATATTATGACCGCACCCAGTAATACATTCATTGGTCGCCCTCTGTGTGTTTTCAATTAACAAAATCTCCGACCGATAGGAGGCAATGAGTAACAAACAAAAGAGAGAGGAGCCGCATACAAGACCTTTACCACGTTACACATGAGTAAGTCTCACCAATTTAGAATGCGTAACAAACATTTACCCACTGTTACACACGGACTGATTTAAACTTTCATTCTAACAGATCCAAGCATCCCAGAACTTAAAAAGATCTTCACAAACGGTTATCTCAAACTACCATGCAATCTGAAACACACAAACAAGTAAGTGCTGGCATAGTTTAAATAAGGACACAAAATGTTTATAACATGCATTTTAAGATAAAAAACTTACTAGAACACCATCCTTTACCTCATTGTTTAGGCAATGGTGATAACGAAGGATAATCAGATGCCCTGTGCCCAATAAAAACACAGTGAACATTAACGCGACAAGAGGTAAAACTTTAACCCCATGTTTTACTCATGCAATATGTTAGTTAAATAAATCAGAGAAAAGGAGATACTAAATGTCCCCCAATCTTACACCATAGGTCCACAGCTCAGCCCTGAGGAAGAACCCTATAAACTGAACAAAGGGTTTGGAAACGCGTCGGCTGTTCGGCTGTTTCAAAGGCAACCTAAATCCTAAGGGTTTGCACACGAACATAGGGTGATTTCTCCAAAGTCATAAGGCCCCATGTGTCTAGTCCTATTAACTATGTACGCTCGGTCGTAAGGACTATTACCAAAACAAGTGGTGTACCAAATTGAGTTTGTTTTCCAGTTTAATAGCTAAAGTGTAATTACAAAGGAATGTTATAATTTGTCTTTTTACAAAGTATTGCACTTATGACTTATGTTTATATTGTTTCAATTGTCTAAGGAATGTTAAATCCTCTGTTGTCTGTACAAAATGTAAATATTTTTGAACTTTTGAAAATGTTTTGAATGAAAACACAAACCTTCTGAATCCATAAAAAGAAGGGACACAGCCGCTAAATAAAAAGCTGTTGTTAGTTGAATCCGAGTCCTGGCACCCCTGTTTTTTGATATAACGTATATTGTCCAGCCAGGACCCGTAGGACAAAACCCCTCCAGTGTTAAAAGAGATAAATAATGTGGCGTATAAAGTATTTGCGTACGCAGACGATATTGCTGTGCTTACGTCCGATTTATTAACGCTTTGCCTGGGATCATTGACCCAGCTGACGTATACGATTGCTTCTCGGGCTATAAATGAAACGTCTCTTATCAAAAGAGGGAAGAGGAAATAACGTCCATTCAGTTCCCCTGAATAGGTACCTCAATAATCACAAATGGGAATGGGCACTTGTATCTACAATAACCATTGGCTATTACTTGACAACCCTCATAGACGCTATGATTTCGTTGTTGCGGTATATCTTTTATCCGCCCCTTCTCTAGTGCCATGGCATAGTCATCGGGCTGTCAAGTGACGTGCTATATGCCTGCCTCACCCGAGGCAACCTCTGGCAAGTGTAGAAGTGTCCAAAAATGATTAGGACTGTTCCAGAGGAGCTGACGGCAGTGCCAATAATTGGGTATAAAAGCAGTGTCGCATCAAAAAAACAAATTTATTATAAGAAGATGCACACTGTTAATTAAAAGGAAAAATAGTGGTATATTCGGTAACCAAGTTACAGGACTACCATATAACTCGATAGAAGGACCTTCTAATAGAGTTATATGGTAGTCCCATGTACTAAAGCCTTAGGCTCAATGTAAAGGAGATGTTCCTCACAGTAAATCTGATGAATTACAGAAGCATCACCTGCTGCCTGGGCCTGTTGCCTCATGCCCTCAAGGGTTGGGCACTACCTCTGTGTCCTACAGAATTCCTACTTGATTGGTCTTCCTTCCGCTTGCCATCAAGCAAACTCTGACAGGTCAACAAGGGGAGCAATGCCATCCTTGGTGGGCCCCAACACAGCTACCAGAGATTCAGGGTCTGGTTTGCCATGCCCATGCCTTTCCACTTCTTAGCAACTGACTGGGCCATTCTTCCAGACTCCAGCCTTTTTTGGCTCCCATCCTGGGCAGCCATGAACTTTGTAGTTGCACAGATCCACTCAGGTGACCCTAACCTCTCAAGGTGAGCCTTGAGCTCCACTTTCTTACAGGGTCATTACCAAAAAGACAGTCCAAAGGCATGGAATTGCTCACTGCATCTTTCAGAAGACCTAAAACTCCCCCACACTGAAATGGAAATAGGACCACGCGATAGTGACCCTCTCTGTTGTCAGCCACCAATACCTGGGGGAATGCATTGGGTATCACCTGCTCTGGGGACACCAGCTGACTCCTTACTATAGTTATGCTGGCCCCTGTATCCTCAGAGCCTCAACACATTGCTCACAGATAGTAACCCATTGTCCATACTTTTTAGTTTTTGATGACACATGGATTTTAGGAACCCGCTCACTGTCACACAGGGACACTAGGGTAACCTTACTGATATCCCCCACACTTACTGGCACAAACTCCTCCCCCAGCACTATACTCACCACCCCTGGGAATTTTCTTTCACTGGTAGGAGGTGCTCTTTTGGGCACTTGAGATGCCCTTTATAGTGCCCATACTCAAAATACTCATAGCACTTGGTCGTTTTGGGCTGCTGACTCGTGTCAGGTGTGAGAAAGTGACCCTATTTGCATGATTGCCCCTCCACATTTTTCCCAATGTTGATGTACTTTGGCTGAGTCAATTCTCTGGCCACATATTAGTTGAAAAAGGTACTAAGGGCACTGTGGCCAGGGAAGTCCTCTAAGGGCTGCAGCACTTATTGTGCCGCCCTTAGAGGCCATGTACCTTTACACACATACAAAAAACTCTGCCATGGCAGGTTGCATGTATGGTGCAGAGTCGACATGGCACTCATCCCTGTTTGCCATGCCCACAATTCACTGCCCTGGAAAAGGTAAGCCACACCTCTAGCTGAGCGCACTATACCAGTCTTGAGGGTACAGTTGCATGAACCCTGTACCCCTACAGTCTCTAAATTAATTCTTAGACATTGTAAGTTCAGTAATATCATAACAAGTATATGGTATGAGATATTGTCATTACAAACTATGCAGAACCATAATGGCTTTACTGAAAACTGGGAAGTTTGGTATCAAACTTCTAAGCACAATAAAGCCACACTGGACCAAAACCCCAAACTGGTACTCGTTTGGGATTTTATGAAAAATGAACTCTGAGGGCATCTTAGAGATGCCCCCTGAAAAACAACCCTACACTATTGTTCGGGCTGAGTGGCTGGTCTCCAGCTGCCGGCACCAGACAGGTTTCTAGACCCCTGGGACAAGACGAGAGCCTACTGCTCATGGGGTCCAAGTTAGAAGGAGTGGTGTGCCCACACTCGAGCCTGCAACCATAATCTGGAAGGTCCCCTCCAACCCCATCCAAATGCAACACCCTGACCGACTCTCTGACCGAAGCGTTCCAATGAGCCCAACCACGACCGCCCGACTGACTCCGTCTGTGAGCACTTGTGGTTACAAGGCTTCAACTCCGAAAGACCCCATTCACCTCCCCGGTTGTTGATTGCCTTCCAGGAATCCCTCACAGAGTCTGCCGCTTGGACCAAGAACGAAGGTCTTCACTGAAAATCCCTGGGATCCCCGATGACTGCATCCTACACATAGCTGTGCCTCTGTACCACTGGTGGTGTAGTTCTTGTGTTGGCCATTGGGCCCTTCATTGCTTACCTCGACATAAGGAGATTTTTGTGTTCCATCAACCAGGTGGCCTGCTCGTCTGCAGTCCCCAAACCAATGACGCTGCTTATTTATGGAAATCTAAGTAACAGGCGGTTGATCTATCTGTACTGTAATAACTTTAGGATCAACGTAATTCAATTAAAACCAGTTATTCTTCTACTTTGTCTTTTTCAATGTTTGACACAGTGGTAAATACTCACAAAAGAACAAGCTACACAGGAAATGGTTTATATAGAAAAATCATTTTATATAAAGTGTTCATCATGAAGGGTACAATTTTAAAAATTGAAAATCAATCAACAAAATACAAGTGGACCAGAAGTAGATTAGTTGTTCTTAAAGACCACTTGTGTTGCAATCCACTCTTTACATAAAGTTCACAACGAATCTTGCTGACTGTACACAAAAATATCGCTGTTTAGAATTAATCTAAAAGAGGATGTGGACTAATAAGTCGACGTTTCGGCCTTATAATTGTCAAATCCTTAAGGCCATCCTCAGGACATTCAATCTTTAGCGCAATATGACCCCCTGAATTTCAATTTGATCGTCACCAGCCAGATAGTATATGTGGGACTGTCCGTTTCAAATTCAAATTAGCCTCTTTATATTGAAGCTCAGTCTCAAAGGGCTGGATTTTTGTAGCGTGCTTAGTCCGCATCAACCGTAAATTTTTCGTTTCACAACAAAACTTCGTCTGGCCTGGCGCAGTCTCACGAGATAATTAGTAAACCTGCAAAACTGCAATTGTATTACAAAATTAAATTTACTTACCTTTATTCAGGAAATGTCCCAGTGTGGCATCCAGGTATACCATACTGTGCAAGAAAATTAAGCAGCAAAATAATATAACCAATGCTCACAAAGTAATAATAAGGGATATGAACAGTATTTCAACAGTTGCGTTTTTTCCAGGTGATATATCTGTAACCAAAACCAAGTACATACAATTGCATTCAACTGTTTTGTTTCTGCAAAGTATCATTTCACTTACCTGTACCAGGCCTGGCTTGATTCTAGGAAATAAATACAACTAAATTAATTTTTTTATACAAAACAAAGTGGTCAGAGTTAAGTCCTTGAGTGTATAAAATCCTTTCTCGCCTGAGTGTGTACAATGAATGCCTAACAATACCCTCTAATAAGGCCTTACTGCTCGCCCACACTTCTGCGAATAGAGAGTAAGGTACTATCTACTTTAACCTCTGCCTACCTTTGGGGATCCACTAAACTCTGTGCACACAATACCTCACTTTGGTATAGTATACACGGAGCCAGCTTCCTACATTGGTGGATCAGTGGTGGTGTCATTTGTTAACTGGAAATAATGTGTATGATTTCCATGGACTTTACAACCTTTTATGACAGAAACATATTATGAGTAATTGCACTAATGAAAAGTTACATCAACATATGGTAGACCCAGGGCTAATTTCTCCCCAAGAATTGGGAAAGAAGGCAGACCACTGGGTCAAGACTAGGGTAACTAAAAACAGCAACTGGAGGAGACCAAAAGAAAGGAGTTACTAAGGGGCAGATGATCAAGCCTTTTGCAAATTCTGGCCTTTGCGAATCGCAGAAGGCTTATTAACATTTTTTGACAAAGTATCAAAAAATCAAAATGTAAGGAATCGCAAAAATTTGAGATTCCTTATTTTGCTTAAGCATTTAAGGAATCGCAAATTTTGTGATTCCTTAAATGCGATGTATGTATCTTTTCGAAATTGCGATTTTGGGTTAAGAAATCGCAAATTACCACCAACTTATAGTTGGTGGTAATTTGCGAATTCTTTTAAAAATGCCCTATTTGGCATTTGTGAAGGTGCATGTGATGCACTTACATGCCCATAGGGGATGTATGTACACCATATGCGCACACATGTAGATTTCAGGGGTGCATCAGGGTGTCTTTGAGAAACAAGAAAGTTATTAAGGAGGCCCCCCTCTAAGTAGTTGTCAGGTACTAGGGGGAATAAATGTAGGAAATATGGGATGTCCCACGTTTACGGATCCACAGGACCTGTTGTCCAATCAGACAATTCTGCGAATGTGTGAGTCTAAGGCAATCTAGTGCGGATTTGGCAGCAATATGCAGTTGGTATGTGTTATGCTAATTGTGCGTAAATAATCAGAAACCATTAAAAAACATGAAAATATTTCTTATAGAGGGTGACACTGATATAAACTAATGCGAATACACATTAGATTCTGGTAGAAAAATATACTAATTTATTCTTTTGGTAAAAATTAAAACATGTCGTGAAATTAAAAACAGCAGTAAAAACAATCATGAGTATCACAAAAAACAATGTTGCCCCTTTCTTTGACAACATCAGTGAGTGGTCTAGATACATAGACAATATTTTCTTTATTTGGACAGGCGAAATGGATATGCTATTAGAATTTTTAGAATGGCTTAACTTAGGCGACATTAACCTCAAATTTACTTCACATCAAGACCGTGAACAATGCGAATTCCTAGACATAATCATCAAACACATAGACGGAAGACTCAATGTAGAATTATTTACAAAAGCAACCGACAGAAACACAATGCTTCATTTTGACAGCAACCACCCACCCTGCCAAAAAAACATCATCCCGTTTGGTCAGTTTCTAAGGCTAAAAAGAAACTGTACATCGATGAGAGACTATGAGAAACATTCTGATGCCCTCAAAAAAAAGTTCGTAGAGAGAGGTTACCCAAGACGCTTAATACGTCAAGCGTATAAAAGAGCCAAATATTTTAACCATGAGACCCTATTTGAAGAAAAAACGATCCCTACCGCTCAAACACAACCATTAATTTTTGTAACTAATTTCAGCCAAGTTAGTAACACAATTAAAAACATAGTGAACAGAAACTGGCATTTAATTACCAATAAAGCCCAAGAAAAACTTCCAAAACCAATGTTTTCGTTTCGAAGAAACATGACGATTCAAAACAAACTGGTGCATACCTATAAAGAAAACAGACAGCAATCTCAACCTTGCATAAATAATGCACCTTTACCTAGCGGAACCTTTACATGCCAGGGTTGTGTTAATTGTATGAACATCATTAAGGGCAACCATATAACCACCAAGACTGCAAAAGTCCAAATTAAAAACTTCATAAACTGTCACACAAAAAATCTGATATACTTGATACAATGTCCCTGCCAAATATGCTATGTGGGTGAAACATCTAGAGAGATACGGGTGCGCCTTAATGAACATAAATCAGCGATCAGAAATAACAAGAAGGGCGCCCCCCTCACCGACCATTGGCGGACAGCAGACCACAAAGTAAAAGATCTTAGATGGTGTGGGCTTGAAATAGTAACTCTGAATTCCAGGGGGGGCAATACAATTGCCAAAAGAAAAAGGAGAGAACAGTTTTTCATGTCAAGATTTAACAGCGTAAGATGTGGCTTAAATAGCAGAGAGGACTGGGAAAAAATTGTGCATTAAGTAAAATCTAACTCAATCTGACCAGTAATAGCCCCTTAAATAGAAGGCAATACTCTGTCCTAAATTTTACGTCTTAATAAATTATTTGGAAGAAGTTAATATTTGCAATTACAGATAAATATGCATATAAACTTTTAGGACATGACCACTCTGAATTAATCAAGAGCAATCCCATTGAGATCAGTAATAGTCACATACCAGCTAAATTCCCTCTAGGAAATGAGACCATTAGATAAATGATACCATTAAAGAGTCTTATTACAATTCCCATCATATAAATATAATATGTCCTCAAACCTTCAGGATACTCCTATTAACATCCAGGCTCAATCTAACAGGGAACATGTGCCCAATTCCCTGAAAAACAATACAAACAGGTAGACTCAAGCAAGGGGCAGCCTCAAGATTGGCGCTGCCTAATACCCCCGAGTACAATAAGAATAGATATTGTAAAATATGGAATACGAATTGATAGGTTTCATCTATCCCAATACCGCATACAGCATGCTTAAAATTACCAAATATAAGCCCATCCTATTTGTAATACATTACTTTGCACTGATAATAATAAACCCAACAGACTAAATTTAATATACGCTCGTATATCAGTGTACTTCATTGATGCAGTTGCTGATTAAAACCTAAGATGAGAGGAGTATTGCGTCTTTTTACCGTAATAACGGTTATCCTATTGGCTAAGCTGCAGACAACGGTAATCCTATTGGCTAAGCCGCCGACCAATCAAAATGCTTGTAAACACACAGAACAGCGTATAATAAGAAACACAATAGGAAAACATTATATGCGATATCCCTTACGCGACCCATACTAGTGACAATAACACGATACAGCAGAAATAGTGTGAATGCCCTGACAGGACATAATAACATTTCCCGAACGGGCGATAACCGCACAACTATGGAGGATAATGACAGAGAACTAAGAACATGAAAATCTCGCGTTCGGTAACTAGGGCAACGCCCTACACATTGGTCAGTTTCTAACTTATCCCAATGAAGGCAACACGCGGAACAGCGCGGGAACAGTGCTAAACATGAGCGCAAAGTGCATTCTATCTCCATGACGACCGATTCACGATAGGTTACATTTTGCCCTATCAGTGACCCCCATAAGGGTAAACCAATTAAGACCTTCCTTATAAAAATGAGGGCTAAAATCAAGTGATACATCACAATTGTATTTCCACATGAAGAGGAGAACGGGCGACGCTGTGACGAGGAGCAGGGAGGCCGTATCAATCAATAACGGTATGTTCTAAGATCAAAAGGCCTGTTGAGTTAAACTAATAGCCAGGTGGGCAGTAGAAGCTTTTACTACCTAGAATTAATAACTGAGTTAGGGAGTAATCGAATAAACCTATGTACTGAGAAGGAAGCCCCCGAAGCCCATGTTAACTAATAGTGAATCCTGTACTTATAGCTACATGGGAATAGATGTATTCTTATACTAATTTTATTATATTTTTTCTACAATTGAAGAGCTTGGTAATTTAAAAGAGCAATAATAGTTAAGAACCGATTAGCTTAGGATAATGACAACAGACATAAGTATATAAGGTAACCAACACATGCCTATGAAAATTCATCCATAGAGCACGGTGGGATAAGAAAACTGAAACAGGAGGACAATCCTCAGAAATTCCTGGACATATCCCAAAAAAGGTGCAACCTACTGGAGCGGTTTGCAACCATAACAATTGGTGAGTGTCAATTTTGGGCAATTACTGAGTGCAATGCCAGTGTTGCTAGAAAAACCTCTCAAACGTTTGAGTAACTGATCCAATATCTGTCTTGAAAGGTATCTCTATACTAAAGAATATAACGGTGGCTCCCTCGCACAGTTTTGAAGGCCTGTCATCTAAAGGAAAAAGGTTCATTGAATCACCCTATTATATAAATTAGCATAAATGGGATTCACAAGGGACCAGAAAGAATAAATAAATATCTTATATCCCCTTAATAGATAATCTACCTCTGAATATATTGACTCGATGCCAACAGATTGTATAAGACTGGGGCTAACATTTTTCCACTGAAATTTATAGAAGTGGACTATAACAGAAAGAAATGAGTCCTAAGGTAAGGAGAATTGTTCTGGTCGGTCAAATTACTGTATCCTTCCCCAAACTCTAGTCCTGAATGGCAAAAAGGAGTAGTAGGGACAATTTTAACACTAGTCCCATTTCCTGATTTCTAATCAGGAACACAATCAACATAGACTTCCCTTTGAAAGCGTACAAATGTGAGTGGGTACTAATGTGGATTTGGATCAACAATCAGTAACACCATACAGTATTGCAGAAATCTTTTAGACTGGTACAATCTGTCCAAATATGGTACGCAATACCAGGACCCAAAACATTTTTTCACTGATCTATATAAAATCATGTCTTCCATTAAAACTATATAACTGTACAAGTCTAGGATGACATATAGCGAATGAGTAGAAATATACATTTTTTTCTAATTATGTGATAATGTACAAATCAATAAACAGTGGGTAATTGTATGTTTTTAAACAACCTTTTTAGAATTGGTCCTGAAGAAGGTGTCTCATAAAGAAAACCGAAACGCCAAGTCGACTTAAATCTTCGATTCTTGATGTTATGTACCTACATGGTTTTTGTTTTTATGTACAACATTGTGTTTTGTGATACTCATGATTGTTTTTACTGCTGTTTTTAATTTCACGACATGTTTTAATTTTTACCAAAAGAATAAATTTGTATCTTTTTCTACCAGAATCTAATTTGTATTCGCATTAGTTTATATCAGTGTCACCCTCTATAAGAAATATTTTCATGTTTTTCAATGGTTTCTGATTATTTACGCACAATTAGCATAACACATACCAACTGCATATTTCTGCCAAATCCGCACTAGATTGCCTTAGACTCACACATACGCCGAATTGTCTGATTGGACAATAGGTCCTGTGGATCTGTAAACGTGGGACATCCCATATTTCCTGTCTTTGAGACACCCCTGCACCCTTGAAATTATTCTCAATTTGCGATTAGCAGATTGCGAATCGCAAATTGAGAATATTTTCACAATCATTCCTATGGGCCTCCTGGCCCATAGGAATGCATGGGAAATTATTCCCTAATTGCGAATTCACAAAATGTGAATTCGCAAATAAGGAAGATTAAGAAATCGCTAAAAAATAGCGATTTTCTACATACATTCCATTTTGTGATTTCTAAATAGCGATTCCTCAAAAATCGCTATTTAGAAATCGCAAAATGGAATCTTGATGCATCTGCCCCTAAACCTCCCCAGGGGAAAGGGGGTGAGAACCCCAAAGACAAAAAGACAAACTTCTAAAGGGCCCCAAAAACCCTGCTCATGGGGGGTGGTTCTCAAAACTCTTCCCAGTCAAACAGTAGATACAAAGGGAGGAACTTTGATCCCCAGAAGGTCTCGTGTTTCAACTGTAAGAATTTGGGACCCTTAACTGGAGATGCTACTTGTCCTATCAATAAGCCCCTGAGGCCTCCTCCAGTTAGTACTGGTGTAGCCAATCTCCATATGAGCTCAACAGTGTGCCCAGAGCAAATCAGGGCCCACACTGAAGCAGTTCCAGTCACTGAGAGTGATGTTGAGTTTGCCACTTTAACTGTGTGGGCACCCACCTTAAATAAGTATTTATAATAAACCTGGATAAATGGAACTAGAATAGAAGCCCTGAAGGAAACAGGAGCCAGTTTCACCAGGATGAGACTTGTACTGGTTTACCCAGAGCAATACCTGATTGGAAAGTCTTATCTGGTCACCAACGCTGACAGTGTTACTACTAACCATGCCATGGCTATCATAACAATAGACTGGAGGGAGTTACTGGTCTGAAACAGGTAGTGGTCCCTCCAAAACATCCAACTGCCTGTCTGCTTACAAACAACCTGGAGTCCTCAGCATAGGCTGACATAGAATTGAAAACCCATGCAGCAATGCTGAATATCCCTGAGATTATGTGTGTCAAAACTAAAGCACATAGCCGAAAACAGGGTGAAAAGAAGTGTTGGATCCTGAAAGAATGGCCCAACCTTCCAAGCAGAAAGGTAAGAAGACTGGGAAAACAGCTTCTGAACAGCCCCACTCAGGAACCCTCTCCTCAGGGGAAGGACTTGGAAGCCCCAGACGGAACTGAGCCCATGGATTTTGAACCTTACCAGGTTAAGCTCTTAGGCCCAGGGGGCCCACTAAGGAACAGCTGTGCCTTGGACAGCAGACCTGTCCAACTTCCGAAAGCTTGAGGCAGCAAGCTGCTGCACAGGAAAAGAGAGATGACAGTGGTACCCACAGAGCCTATTGGGTGGAGGGTCTCCTGTATACTGAGGCCAGAGACCCCAACCCTGATGCCACTTGGAGACTGGTAGTGCCTCAAATGTACAGAAAGTTTTTACTCACTCTGGCTCATAACATCCCCCTAGCTTGGCATCTTGGCCAAACCAAGACTTAGGAAAGGCTAGTTAGCCTTTTTTTCATTGCCCCAGATGTCCCAGAAGGTAAAGGAGTTTGTCGGCTCCTGTGTCACCTGTCAAGCTAATTGCAAAACAGGTGGACATGCAAAGGCCACCTTAATTCCACTACAGTAGTTGGGGTTCCGTTTGGGAGGGTAGGTGTGAACATAGTGTGTCCACTTTAAACTCCCACAACATCAGGAAACAAATGTATACTGGTGGTAGTGGATCATGCCACCAGTTATCCTGAAGCAATACCCCTTAAGACTACTATAGCTCCTGCAGTAGCCAAGGTCTTTATTGATGTCTTCAACAGGGTAGGGTTTCCTAAAGAGGTGGTGTCAGACAGAGGGTAAAACTTTGTGTCTGTATACCTCAAACACATGTAGAAAGAGTGTAGAGTGTAGTACAAGTTTACTACACCCTATTACCATATTAGCCACAAACCAATTGTCTAGTTGAAAGGTTTAACAAGACATTGAAGGGCATGACCATGGGGCTCCCTGAAAAACTCAAAAGGAGATGGGATGTTCTCTTGCCATGCTTGCCTTTTGCATAAAGGGAGGTGCCTCAAAATAGAGTAAGGTTTCCCTCTTTGAACTTCTGTTTGTCCATCCTCCTGGGGGACCACTCTGTCTTGTTAAAGAGGGTTGGGAGAAGCCACTCCAGGAACCCAAATAGGATATTGTGAACTGTGTACTAGGTCTAAGGTCCAGAAGAGCACAGTACATGAGAAAAGCTTCCAAACATCTGAGGCCAGCAAGGAGCTCCAGAATCACTGGTACGAACAAAAAGCTGCACTTTTGGAATTGCAACCACCGCAAAAGGTGTCGTTTTTGAAGCCTGTGGCAAAAAGGGCCCTCCAGGACAGATGGAGTGGCCCTTACCCCATCTTAGAGTGCAAAAGTGAGGTCACCTACTTGGTAGACCTGGGCACAAGCAGATCCTCCAAAAGGGTGATCAATGTGAACCGCCTAAAGCTTTTCCATGACAGGGCTGACATAAACATGCTGATGGGTAATGATAAGGAGTAGGAGACAGAGAGTGAACGTTTCCCTGACCTGCTCTCTTAGAGCCTCAAGGATGGATCAATGGATCGAGGTGTCCATTCAGACACCCTCACTGCCTAACAGCAGGCTAACTGTAAGCAAGTCTTACAGCAGTATGCTAAGCTCTTCTCCTTTACCCCTGGTGGTCAGACAAACTGGTGTACCCATGATGTGGACACTGGGGACTCTGGTGGCCTGTCAAAAACAAAATCTATCAACATTCTGATCAAGTTACGGAGAGCATCAAAACTGAGGTCAGCAAGATGCTGGCCAGCCCAGTGATCCTTGTCCGCAAACCACATCCACAAGGTGGAAAGAGAGAAATGAGATTCTGTGTGGACTATAGAGGACTAATCTCTGTCACCAAGACATATGTTCATCCCATATCAAGAGCTGATAAGTTGATAGACAAATTGGTTGCAGCCAAATTTCTTAGCGGCTTTGACTTCGCTGCAGGGTACTGGCAGATTGGCATGGTCCCAGGAGCCAAAGAAAAGACAGCATTCTCCAGACTTGATGAGCATTATCAGTTTACTGTTATACCCTTTGGTTTAAAGAATGCCCCTGCCACCTTCCAAAGGTTGGTGAACCAAGTCCTTGCTAAATTGGAGGCCTTTAGTGCAGCATATCTTTATGATATTGTTATCTTTAGCTCCACCTAGCAGGATCACATGATTCACCGGGGGAAGGTTTTAAAAAGCCCTGCAAACTGCAGGCCTAACTATCAAGGCATCCAAAGGCCAGATCACGCAGAGGACAGTTGTATGTTTGGGCCTCCTTGTGGGTGAAGGCCAGGTGCAACCTTTATAGCCCAAGATCCAAACCATTCTAGATTGGGAAGCTCCAACAACCCAGACTCAAATCAGGGCATTCTGTGGCTTGACTGGGTACTACAGGAGGTTTGTGAAATAGTATGGGTCCATTTTGACACCCCTTGCAGAACTCACCTCCAAGAAGATGCCCAAAAAGGTAAATTGAACAGTGAGCTTCAGAAGGCTTTTGACACCCTAAAAGAGGCAATGTGCTCGGAACCAATTCTCAAAGCTCTAGATTATACCAAGCATTCTTTTTGCAGACGGATAGCTTTGAGCTAGGGATAGGAGTGGTCCTATCCCAGACCAATGATAAAAGCGAAGACCAACCTGTTGCTTTTAAAAGTAGGAGGCTACTGCCTAGGTGGCAGTTTTGGAGTGCCATTGGGTATACAGCCTTTGCTTTGGTTTGGTCCCTCCTTGTGGGTGAAGACCAAGTGCAACCTTTATAACCCAAGATCCAGACCATTCTGGTTTGGGAAGCTCCAACAACCCAGACTCAAGTCAGGGCATTCTGTGCCTTGACTGGGTACTACAGGAGGTTTGTGAAATAGTATGGTCCATTTTGACACCCCTTGCAGAACTCACCTCCGAGAAGAAGCCCAAAAAGGTAAACTGAACCGTAAGCTTCAAAAGGCTTTTGACACCCTGAAAGAGACAATTCTGATCATCACCAATTCTCAAAGCTCCAAACTATACCAAGCATTTTATTTGCAGACTGATGGCTCTGAGCTAGGGATAGGAGCGGTCCTATCCCAGACCAATGATGAAGGTGATGACCAGCCTGTTGCTTTTAAAAGTAGGAGGCTACTGCCTAGGTGGCAATTTTGGAGTGCCATTGAGTAGGCTGCCTTTGCTGTGGTTTGGTCCCTGAATATGCTTAGACCATCTTATTTGGCACTCACTTCGCTGTTCAAACTGAACACAGACCTCTCAAATGGCTAATGCACGTGAAAGTGAAAATACCAAACTTTTGAGGTGGTCCATCTCTACAGTTGAACACAGACCTGGGACTGCCCATGCCAATGCCGATGGATTTTTCAGCTTCTTACACTTAGACAATGAAGATTCTCTAGGGAAAGGATAGTCTCATCCTATTTTGTTTGGGGGGTGTATAGGAAAGTGTCCCTTTTTGCATGGTTTTGCCCCACTTTTTGCACATTTGATATTCTTTGACTGAGTGTGCCTTGTGTTCCTCCCAACCAGGTACCCAGAACACAGACCTCTCAAACAGTACTGTTGCAAAACCCTATTTGCAAATCTCTGGCCACATGTAAGTTCCTTGTAAAATGCGCAATAGGTACCAAGGGCACTGTGACCAGGAAAGACCTCTAAGGGCTGCCGCACTTATTGTGCCTCCCTTAGAGGCCCGGTACCTTTATACACATTGCCATTGCCGATTGTGGGTTTTGGTGCAGAACAAAGTGAGGAGTCAACATGGTACTCATCCCTGTGTGCCATGCCTACAATCCACTACCCTGGCATAGGTAAGCCTCCCCTCCAGCTGACTGCACTATACCAGTGGTAAGGGTACAGTTGCATGAGCCCTGTACCTCTACAGTGTTTGAATCAATTCTTAGACATTGCAAGTGCAGTAATGCCATATATGGTATATTGTATGGGTGTTAGTCATTACAAGCTCCACAGGACCATAATGGCTTTACTGAAAACTGGGAAGTTTGGTATCAAGCTTCTCAGCACATTAAATCCACACTGGTTCCAGAGCGCATCTTAGAGATGCCCCCTGAAAAACTACTTAACACTAGTGTCCTTGATTAGTGGCTGCTCGCCAGCTGCCACCACCAGACAGGTTTCTGGACCCCTGGGTCATGAGCCTACCACACTCGGGGTCCTGTAACAAAGCACATCCTGGGATAAGGTGCAAAGCGTCCTCCCCCAAGATGGGCAGATTCCAAGAAGAAGAAGTTTCAAAGGCTTCACACCTTTGTGAGTAACCCCAGTCATGTGCTGCGCCCAGCAACTCGTCCCCAATGGTTCTGACCCCCACTTTGGGTGGGAGAATCAGTGGGTAAACTAATTTAGAAGGAGAGGTGTGCCACCTTTGCAAACGCCTCCCTTCAGGTGGCAGAGGCGAGGTGAAGCACAACTTTCAGTGCCCACCTTAGCTGGCAGATGGGGGACCCTCATTGTTATTTCCGCTTCTATCATGTGGTTTTATTCATACAAACTAACACTCGAGACTGGCGTTCATGAACGCGGACTAGTTCATGTATTTTTTGGGGGTAGTTTACCAAAAAAAGGAAATTGATCGGTAAATCATTTTAAATGCAAGAGTTTTTGGTATTCAGCATCTCTATTCTGGACGTTTACAGTTAATTTTTATGTTTTAGTTATTGCGCATAACAAGGATCTGTGGTGTATTCAAACCACATAACACGGAGATTTCAGTTGGTACAACCGATTTAAGGTAATTAACACTGTGGTCCTCATGAGAGATGTTTCAGTATACACGGCAGTTTGGGTTTTTGAACAGTGCTTTTGATCCTTGGGTTTCAGTTTTTATTTCACAACAAGCTGGACAGGTACAGCATGGAACGGTTGCTTTGGAAGTTAGTGTCAGTCAGTGTCATTATTTAAGGAAAAGGTTTTTTTTCATTCACGCACAGGGTGTTTAATTTGCATTTTTGGTAACGGCTTAAACACAACCATCAGGCATTGTTTAAGGTCTCTGATGACATTCTCGTCAGACAAAATGGTATGTGATTTCATCCTCTATTGGTGTGCTTAAAAGAAGAAATGTTTATATATATTTTTTATTTTCATAGTTCTCCTGAAGAAGGTATCTTGCATCCTGAAATGAATTGGGACTAACTGCAAATAAATGTCATGAATATTTAATTCTATTTTTGATTATATTCATTTATTGATGAAAAGAAATGTATAAACCAGTTGAATATTTCTTTTTTGTATACAAATTATTTGTGTAAAGTTTTCATTGTATGAGATTTCTCATGTAATTTATGATGTATTAAAATCAATTTAATATGTACAAAAGTCTTCAGAACTTTGTGGGTACACATTGACCAAACTACTGTTTGCAACAAGCATTGAGGTGATCGGTCGCACTTGAGGTATTAGATTCTTATCTAATTTAAGACAGACATCACCATTTAGGTAAACTTAGTTTCATGCTTAACCCAGGCAGCTATCCACAGCATAATGGGGTGCAAATTGATGTAATCAGTAACATAGTCTAGCCCCACCTCTACTAGGCACACATACGTCGAAGTGCAGTTTTAGCTATGAGCTCCCACTCATCAGCATAAAGTAATACTGGTAAAGAATGGGTACCAAATTTAGGGAGATCTATGCTCAAACTAACCAGGTCTTTCTCCGGCACATTAATACATACCATGAACAAGAAAGGGGTGAGCACACAGCCCTGCTGCACCCCCCCCCCCCACTTGCGATTTTAAAAGGTTTCGTAGTTTTGCCACTGGAGCCATATCTAACATTGGCAGTCACTGCACTATGCAACTGCCTGGGAAACAAGAAAATATTGTCTTCCATCCCAATAATGGACATAATGGTTTTCAATTTGGAATGACTAACATAATCAAAAGTCTAACTTAAGTTCTTAAAGAACAAATAAAGACCATCCCACAGAATACTTATTTATTAAAAGGTAAAGTGTGAGACATTGGTCATTTATGCAGAGGCCTGCATGAAATCCAAATTGGAGATCTAAGAGAACCAGATCATTCTTTGCAGCAGCAACCACAGGTGGACTGCCTCCTCCAGCTCCTCCAGCTTGCCTTGAAGTAAAATTAAATGTGGGGCGGGGGTGAAATTTCGTTCAATCTCAACGCTAGTTGTGGCATCTCGTACTGCGAGCACCAGTGCAACCTTATCAATAACTCTGGGCGTAGTTTGCGTAGCAGCACTACATGTAGCTTCATTTATTAAACTATGAACTACACGCAGTACATATAGTACTGTGTAGCATAGCTAATGGCACTGTCTACTAGGCTGCACTGTGAAATAATTGCAAATGGCATCCTGCACAGTGCCAGTTATAATAAAATAAGTATCTCTCTCTTTATATGCTAAAGAGCATATAGTACGTTCACAAAAGTGACACTGAAAAATTAGCAAGCAGTGAGAGAGGTGATGATTTTGTGAACCGCCCTAACCTAGGGAGAGTACCAAACAGATGCCTTGAAAGCAAAAAGCACATTTTATTGAACGATTCAGTGGTGGTCCCATCCTCTTAGGACCACCCCAAGCACAGTTATTGGCAAAAAAACAATCCCAACCAAAGGCCCTGCAAAGCATTATGGGACGAGATTAGCAGTGGGCAGTGAATATTATGGTATCCAATATCAAAATAATTCTACAAAGAGCTGCAGTTCAACTAGTCATTACTAGATGTCCCTCACGAGTCAAATGCAAAGCATTGAAGATAATCTTTGGGTGGTCATAAGAGAATGGGGCCACCACCGAAGTTCAACAAGATGTGCTTTTTGTTTATGCTCTTTGTGTTGAAGGCATCTGCTTGGTCCTTCCCCTAGGTTAGGGGGGACCCCAAATTTATCACCTCTCTCATTGCCTAATGTTTTCATTGAAAAAGTTCACTTTTGTGAATTGGTTATATGCTTTTTAGTATGTAAAATTGCTTTACCAAAGCATCTGAGGATGTTGTTGATTTAGCTGCTATGCTACGTTTGAGGAGTGCGAATTAGTACAAACTACGTATGCTCTGTTAGCGTATTGTAGTTCTATGCCCAGGGTTACTTAACAACAGCCTTTCCATGTGGTCTGTCTCATCTGCCTGCTCTCGCTGGCCTGGAAGTAAAGTTCAATTTGGGGAATGACCTTCGTACAACCCCAGCGTCCCAGCGTCAGTTTTGGCGTCCAGTCTGTATTATGCATTCTGGTAATTGAGACATGTCCTTGCTGATGACTTGGACAGCAGTGTAGTCAGTGGAGACAAGCACCTCTACTGCCCCCTATTGTCAGATCTTGACCTTGTTATTCCCTTTATGCTATAGAAATATATTTACTCAAAAAGGGTAATTCACATTTAGTATGCAGCACTGCTGCAAATGCCCGTTAACAGACAAAAGGTGTGCACTGTCGTGTCCACACCTGCAGATAAACCAATCTTTAGGAGAGTTTTGTACTTGATCATGAGAATTAACTCAACTGCAAGTGTGGTAGATCTGCACCTCATAAGATCCATAAAAAAGTATTGGGAGGATGAAGTGGCATTTTTCAATAGCTTATTAACAAAATATATCAAGCAGGGACTATACATTCAGACTATAACAAGCCTTGACCAGCCGCTTATGAATCTAAAAAATCCAGACTGTCTAGACTTGAAAAGTAATTGCTCCGTAGTCAACTTTAACTTCCAAAATAAACATTTTTGAAAAAGCAACAGCAAACTAACTGAAGGTAAAACCGGAAAGCAAAAAAGTGCAGAATGAGGTGGACTTTGGGAACAAGCAGGAATAGAGAAATGGCACTGATTAAAGTGCAATCCTCCATACTGAAAATCTGGACAATGGTAACCGGACACTTTTGATTTTTTTTTCTAACACAAATTTTATGAGGCATTTCAGATAAAACATTCCATGGATAATTGTATATTTATACCGTTGGTAATTTAGACAAGAAGTGATGTCCGAGGTACAGTTGTAACTATACATATTCTGATGTTGATGATTGTGTATGTTTAAACTTTACATAGTATCCTTATTCAAACCCAAAAAGGAGTCAAGTTTATTTCCATTGGGTAATGAACTTATGTGGTGTATGCCTAAAGGGTGTTATGTCTGATACCCATTTTAATCCACCCACCCCGACCCACCCCTTGAAACCAAACTCAAAACAAAGAAACAGTGCCGATGTGATGAAATATTATTATATCTTAGTAAAGTGGGCCAGGTGACATTCACATCCAATATTGCCAGGGAGGACAAGGGAGGGAGTGCATGAGGGGGATCAGGGGCAGGGGAGAAGAGACGGGGGAAAGAGCAGTTGTCGCACAAGAGAAACAACTGCCAAGAGTCCAGCCACTTTCGGGGGAAGGGTCAAGTAGCTACCGCACCAACAGTTCATGGTTTCCTCTGAGGCAACTTCTGTGTCCAGTCTAAATAGCTTCACTAATTGCTCCCATTCTAAGGATATTGGATGTTTCCTTAGTCCTCTATACTTTTCGCATTGCAGTGCCTCCCTCTCTGCAGTAGCCCAAAGGAGGACTGCCTCCTTCCACGTATCCGCACGTGGTGGTGTGCAGGACTTCCAGCCCTTTGTAAGAAGCCTTTTTGCCATCATCAGGGCCAAGCCTGCAAAGCGGCGTAGCAATTTCTATTTCTTGGGGAATGGAAAAAGGCCCAAAAGACAGGCCTCTATAGTGTCCCAAGGCATGTGTTCTGTTAATGTGGACAGATTCTGAGTAACTTCCATCCAAAACCCATTCACCATCAGACAGGACCACATCATATGAATAAAATCAGCATCCGGAGTGGGCATCTTGGGCAGTTCAAAGAGGCAGCAGTGTACATGTTCTGCAGGACTGTCAGGGTGAAGTAGGCCCTATGTAGAATAAATAATGTATTGTTTTCAACTTACAATTACGAGAGATCTTTCTAGGATGTTCTAATATTTGAGTCCATTCCCTGTCAACCTAGTCTTGCACCAGTACTGTTTCCCATTTTAGTCTAAGAGGCCTTAGCTGGACATTTAAATGTTCCCTCAACCCCCCAAATAGCCACTGAACCAGATGATGGCCATGACCCATTATGTGAATTGATTTCAATAAATGGAAGGTGGGAGGTTCTTTCTGATCCACTAACCAGTATGACTGAATGAGTTGTGAGATTGTTGCATGTATGAGAAAAAGGGTTCCTGGCACTGCATTAGTGCGTACAAACTCATCATGGGGCATCAAGGTCCCAACGAGGACGAAATCTCTGACCATCTTGATCCCCTGTCGCATCCAATCTCTTATCTGTACCTGTGTGATTTTTCCGCATATAGTAGGTAAGCCACAGGGTGGTACATTCAGAGCGTATGGGAAAGGTACATTTGAGGGCTTGTTTCCAATAATGCATTGCTATCTGTAGAGGAAAGGGAGGGCTTTGCAAATGTTTTGCCCCTGGACACAGCAAAGCCTACAATGTACCACAACCTAGGATGTCAGGAGAGTATGCTATCTCAAATAAATTATGGCCTCCCAGCCAATATGCCAGCTACTGTAACTGTCCAAATATGCTGTACGCTCTAAAATAGAGCGCTCCCATTCCACCCGCAGTGCTAGGGAGTTGCATCTTGGCTAGTACTAATATATGTCTGCCTGAACCCCAAAGCAGGGAAGTTAAGAGAGCATCCAGTGCTTTAGAAATCCCGGCCAGGAGGATGACTGGAAGGTTTCCAAATTGATAAAAGAGCCTGGGCAGCATGACCATTTTGGACACTGCCAGATGGCCGGCTGTCGTTAGCGACAGAGTATTCCAAAAGGAGATCTGGGAACGAAGAGAATTGATAGTCCGGACCACGTTTCCAGCTATGGTGTCAGCAATTGTTCTGCATATATATATATATTACCTACTGGCGGTCGCCAGTAGGTATATATAGTTAGGATTTTTTCCCTATGGGATTTTTGAAAATTCTATGTCTAATAACTTTGGCGTTTGTGGACGGAATTGGCTGAAATTTTCAGGAAAATGGCACATTTTGTTTCTGAGCAGCCCCTGAAAATTTGGGTGGGGGGTCGTCAAGGGGGGGCCGAGAAAAAAGGGGGGTCCCAAAATGCGTTTTTCCAATGTTAATTTCCATAGGGCGGTTGGCCTCACTTTTAGCCCGAACGGCTGAATGGATTTGCACGAAACTTGGCAAAATTGTAGGGACTGTTAGCCCGATGTGCCTTTGCTAGGTCTCAATATATGTGCTCCAGTGGATTTTGAGAAATTAATGTTCAAAAAAAGATATATATCTGTAAGCGCGCTCTGGGCTGCGCTCCGGTTCGCGTACTTGATGCGTAACGGAACTTCGTGAAGCGAAGCTGATTGGCTCTTCGGTGTCTGTCAACATTCTAAACAGTCCGGAGCGGCCGCCATCTTGTCTCTCGGTAGGATCGAGAGACAAGAGGAGGCCAAAACAAAGGGGGAAATGACCATAGTAGATCCTTCCTGACCCCCTAGGTTTTATGTGGAGGTTTTAAAAGGGCCCCGCAGGGCAAAAAAAAAAATATTTTTTTTTTTTTGCGTGGGGAGCGCCCGGTTCACGAACCGGAAAGCGTTCTGGGGAGCGTACTATAAGGAAAATAGAATGATAGACTTTTCAAATACTGTATGTTAATTGATTGTTGGTTTTGTTGATTATTTTTTATTTTCTTTATTTTTTAAGCAATTATTTATTATTGTGATTGTGTTTCAAAATTTAATAAACTTTCTAACATTTCACTGTCTGAAATGTCATTATTTTCATTGATTATAGTTTGTAATCTCTGAGGGTGTAAAATGTCCTCATTTTGAAGGAGGACATCTACTGCTTGCACACATTGCAGTTGTTCTTGGTCCCAAGTTTCATCCATAAATTCTATATAATTTGGATCAATTATTTCTTGGCTGCTCTCATGCAGGACAATTTGAAATTCAACTTTGTGTTCGCCTTCCATTTTGCCTGAAATTTGGATAAAAAAAATATATATTAGTAGAGATAGGGCACTGTTGGGATTAATTTTAGATAGGCAGTTTTTATCAGTGAATTTATCTTTGGGCAGTGTATAGTATCAGAGCGGAAGTAGGAATATAAAAAAGTGTATGTGATTTAACGTAAGTAAATTCATAATTATACAAGAGAAGCCTAACTCCATCCATTACTATAACAGAGAAGTCTATCTAAATCTATAACTACTACAGAGGGATAGTATATAACTATCAGAAAAAGTTTACCATATTAACTTATAGTGCACAATATACTTCAGTTTTAAAAATAACAACTTACCTTTACAAAGAAGTTGAAGTGATTAGTGAAAATCCAATTGAAATGTACAACAAGAAGTAGTAGTCAAAATGGCTGTGTTTCCTTCTCTTCCTTTATATATATTCAGGAATATAACCAATCAAATGTCAGGTAATAAAAGTAGAAAATGAAAGTAACATTTTCATTGGTTGTCAATTCCAACACTTCAGATGTGTTTTGTGGAGTAATTTACCTCACAGTATTTAGAGAGGTCTACAGGCTAAATGGCTAAATGGAATTTCAATCAAATTTGTGAAAATGAAAGGGATTGGTATGTAGTATGAGCTAATCTATATTTGGTGAGAGTGTCTCCTGTCGTTTTTCTGTAAATTACTTTCCCACCTTTTTTATTGGACCGCTTCCCGGGAAGCGTCCCGGTTTGCGAACCAGCAGCGTTACGGGAGTCCACCATTTTGTGTTTCGGTCGAACTAAGATACAAGATGGAGGGCAAATAATGTTCAGAATGGGTAGAAGGGGGCACGGTAGACTTATCTTGACCCCCTAGGTTTTCTGAGGGTGGCTGAGGAGGCTTATATGTGCGAAAAAAAACATTTTTTTATGAAATTCCGCGAGGTTAGCTTTCGTTCGCGTACCGGATAGCGCCCCGGGGAGCGTACTTTGTTGAAAATTAGTGAAAAAAGTTAGAAAAAAATAATAATTGTGAGTGATCAGATGTAGGGTAGCTCTGAGAAGAGCTTTTGGGATTATGGTACATTTAGGTACTTATAAGTAGGTACCAATGCACAGTCTTAGATTCAGAATGAAAATTCTGTTGCCCTCATCTGAGAAGTGAACTCCATCTCCTCTGTAGATATCTTGCATGTAGTAACGCAAGTTATTGTTGTACATGGAGCCCATTCCATGGTCTCTCATGTAAGCTGAAACAGATTTGTTTACATGCTTCCTCGACTTCTCAATTTGTGGACAAAATTGGTTGGACCACCTCCATTTCTGTCTTTGGCATATATTTGAATATACCAAGACAGTTTGAGGAAAAAGTGCCATTAATTGCTCAAAGGTGTCCTTTAAAAGCATTTCCAGACCTACTCCAGTCAAAGTGCCCAAATCATTACCTCCACAGTGCACAATTAACAGGTCAGGTTTTGGCAAATGCATAAAGGTTTTCACCAATGGTATCAATTGGTGACATTTTAATCCTCTGTGGCCAAACCACTTAATTTCCACATCTTGTAAATTGAGGTTAGGTAAATTTCTGTTCTCAGCATACCTTTGAGCCCAGTAGATGTAACTATGTCCAACAATCCAGACAGTAAACATGGTGAGAGAAGTTTCTGCTGCTGTCAGATGAAGTGTGGTAATGAAATGGCAGATGAAACAGTAGGAGTTTGTAAAGAAAAAAAAACTGTGGAGTTTCAGTGCTAATGATTCACTAGCAGTGATTGGTGGATTTCCATTTCTGAAAACAGAAAGTTAGGGTGCATGGATGTGTTCTTTGAAAGATGTAATTTGAATGGTCAAGGAAAAAACATTTAATGAAAGATTGCACTGGATACGCAGGTGCACTGAGAGTTCAGAGTTCAATTGAAACATTGTTGTGTGAACTTGCAAACATCAGAGGTCTTTCAGGAGGTGGTTGCTATGCAAAAAAGGCAGAGAGGGCAGAGGGGGGAAGGGTTTTGATTTGAAAAAAGTGAGGGAAGAGTTTTGATTGGCTAACATGAGAGATATGTGTAATGAATATCAGCATTTCTGTGCTTTATATAGCTGCAGCCTCTGGAGTGCATACTCTTTGTTCTGCTGAAGACAATTTGGTGTATTTCTGAGACTGTTTTGAAACTCAAAAAGTATTTGCTGAGGTGAGAAAAGATGTATTTAATTTAGATAGAGAATGGTATGATTTAAGGAGAAAATTATGAGGAAAGCTGTGTTTTTAAAATGTTGCTTTGTCTCAAGTGATATACAAATAGATTTTGTTTCTTTGAGAAATTGTAAATGCACATTCTGTGTAGATATCTTGCATGCAGTAACACAAGTTATTGTTGTACATGGAGCCCATTCCATGGTCTCTCATGTAAGCTGAAACAGATATGTTGTGTTTAAAAACGTTTTTTGAAATCAATTACATTTCTGGATATGTACTGCTAGAGCTTCATAGGTTGTTTGGGCCATATTTATAAGGCATTTGTGTGTCTATGATGTTATTTTTCCCATTTAAATTGAAGAGCTTTCTCCATGGGGCAAGTTTCTTGTAAATATACTCCCACCTGTGCTTGGCAAATTTAGATTTTGATTCTTGGAGTTACATAGCCATATAAAAAATGACCCAAAAATGGTGCAAGGGCAATCAAAAAACGCTTTCATGGACATTTTAAGTCATTTCCTCTTGAATGTAGGTATACAATTGATTTATATGTTGTGTTTAAAAACGTTTTTTGAAATCAATTACATTTCTGGATATGTACTGCTAGAGCTTCATAGGTTGTTTGGGGCATATTTATAAGGCATTTGAGTGTCTATGATGTTATTTTTCCCATTTAAATTGAAGAGCTTTCTTCGTGGGGCAAGTTCCTTGTAAATATGCTCCCGCCTGTGCTTGGCAAATTTAGATTTTGATTCTTGGAGTTACATAGCCATGTTAATAGTGACCCAAAAATGGTGCAAGGGCAATCAAAAAACGCAATCATGTGTCTTAAGGACATTTTAAGTCATTTTCTCTCAAATTGATGCATCTAGGCAGATGTGTCGTGCTGTAAAAAAACCGTGCCACATGAAACCGATGCAGCAGTGATGCAAAAGATGCACCATGTTGCAAGATAGGACTCACTTCATCTGCATCAAGATACTGTTAGTTTAAAATGTATATTTTTAGGACTGTGTAGGGGCATGGAGAAGCAGAGGATTCTGTAAGTGTCAAAGTTGTTGAAAAACTGTTTGTCCTTCAATCTTTTCCCTTGTCTTTTCTAATTTTTAAAAACATGTTTTAATATTTTTCAAATGTTTGTTCTCTCTTTCACAGATTGAAAGTATAAAAATAACAAATGACTAACTTATCGACAATTATAAGGTAAATGTTTTGTACTCTTTTCGTTATATTTCTATCACATTTAACTTCTTTTAGTTCCACTGCTTCATGTCTTTAACCCTTACTTTCCTGCCTTTGCTACTTCCCTCATTCCTTTCTCTACTACTTAATTACTCTACTCCTTCCACTATTTTTCTCAGTCCCTCTCTTCTCATACTTCTTCACTTTTGTTCACTCACTCTGTCTCTATTATTGTCACTGTTTCTGACTGATCAAAAAAATTTTTTTAAAAAAAGAACAGTAAGTATAAGGGAAGGAAACAGACAGTTATGTTAAAAGAAAGACAGCTATAGGGAGTAAACTAGGGATACTGTTACCCGCAATCCACTGCTGATGATGTCACTGACCATGTCATGAATGATGTAATATGTGACATCATCAGCAGTGGATTGCGGGTAACAGTATCTCTAGTTTACTCCATATAGCTGTCTTTCTTTTAACATAACTGTCTGTTTCCTTCCCTTATACTTACTGTTCTTTTTTTTAAAAAAAAATTTTGGTTCGCTCCCGGTTCGCGTACCGGAGAGCGAACCCGGAAGCGAACTAAGAGAAATATAGGTTGGCAGAGTTCCAAATATTCTACCAATTTTTTTAAAACAGGGAGGTAGTTCTGAAAAGAACTTTTTTTTAAATTGTTTTTGTTGTTTTATATTTTTTTTATTATTTTTCTGAACATTTTCTTAGTTTTTTTGTATTTTCTGAACGTTTTTATATTTGTTTGGGTTTTTTTTTGGGGGGGAAACGAAAACGATTCATTGTAAAGGGCTCAACAGGAGCAACAAAAAAAAAAGAATTTATTCTCTGGGGCGTTTCGGGCACTCATGATTGTCAATAGCTCTGTTGATTAGAGTGATGCTACTTTCTCTGTAGCAAATCAACTGACTGCAACGCACGCACACTTGTTTGATTTCCCCGAACCTCATTTGTATATTTGGGACCATCTCCCTCGCCTCTGGTCCCGTCACTTCCTGTACTACTGATCTTCTGGCCATCGAAGGGGGATTATCTTGCTCGTCACGTAACTGCGCAGCACTGTAGTTGATAGGATGCCACCTACTCATGTGCCTATGCATTGTGTAGTTGCCGTAACTGTACTTCTTCTCAGTCCCTCTGGACAGTCTATCTTTACATATAAGGCAAGTTACGTATCGTGCATTGACTTTCTTTTGGCCCCGGGGAAATTTAAAAAAATTGCCAAATATAGTTTTCTTTCCGATTAGACCTCCTGGGCTCCTCAGTCAAAAACTGCCTCTCTTCCTGCTCTTCCTCCTCTTCTTCTTCTTCCTCTTCTTGCTGAATTATAACTTCAGCAGGTGGTCCTCTCTTCCTTGGATGTGGTGGAGGTGGTGGGGAAGAACCAGCTGAAGCTACTAATGAAGCCATTGCTCACTGATAACAAAGGGTCTTTCTCTCACAAAGATGAAAGTCAGAGTGAGGAAAGAAGGAGGGGTTTTCATCATTTGGGAAAAACAATAGTTCTAAACCAATGAAAAGTGTTAATTTTAGATCACATGACCTAGTCTTACATCATTAGGAAACCAAAAGTGAAATGAACCAATGAAAAGTGTTATAAACAAGTCACATGACCTGTTCCGCTTACGTTACGCGCTGCGCGCCGCGCCCCGGATCGCTTCCGGTTCGTGGTCCGGAGCACTTCCGGGAGCGCTAACGCGGCGCGTCATAAGACGCATTACGCGACAACGTGATATGTGGCGCTTCCGCGACGCGTCACGATGTTGATTTCTAATGCGGCAGTTGCACAAACGGAACGTTTACTGGTTAGCGGACCGGGTCGCGCCATCAAATTGAGCTAACGGAAAGCTTACCGGTTCGCGAACCGGCAGCGAAACAAAAAAAAATAATTAAAAAATATATATAATTAAAAACATTAAATTACAAAAATTTTAAATATATTTTTGAATTAGAATAAAAATACATTTTACAGCTACAGATATTAGCTTTTAAAAAACCATTGAAATTCACTGAAAAAACCATAGGTTATAGACCATATATAGTTAGGAATTAGCATTTGCAAAACCTTGAAAATTCACTGAAAAAACCATAGGTTATAGACCATATATAGTTAGGAATTAGCATTTACAAAACCATATTTTACTCACACAAAACCATTGAAATTTCATATATAGTTAGTTGCCCTAACTATATATCGCGCACCCGCAATCAACTGCTGATGATGTCACATATTACATCATTCATTACATGGTCAGTGACATCACTGATGACATCACTGATGACAACATCCAGTGACTGTGTGTTTCTGTAAAGTTAAAATATGTCTTACATATTGAAGAATGAGTGGATGTATAAGTGTCTGGATGAAGGATTTAGTAGGTGCATGACTGACTGTATGAGTGAGTGATTAAATGTGTCTCACTGAGGGCATGAGTTAGTGACTAAACTGTCTTAATTTGTGCATCATTATGTCTGTTGTTCTGTAAACTGCTGCATGTGTTGATCAGGAGCTATATGAGTAACTATATGGGTTATTGGTTGGTTGCCCAAGTATTTGTATGGGAGACTGAATGTGTGTGTGGGTGGCTGGGAGGTGTATGACTCTGTGCATAGATGTGTGAGTAATTGATTCACTATATGTATGGGTTCAAAAGTGCATGTGGAAACAGCTGCATGGACAGTTGACTGTGTGCAAGAGTGTATTGGTGAGTGAATGGATATCTCAGTGCTACATGTCAAAGTAAGTACATATGTAAAACACAGTACATGTGAGAGTTGAATATATAAATAACTGTGCATAAAAGCCAGTGAATGTGTGAGTGGCTGTATGGATCATTGTGAACTTGTATCAGGGATTGTATAAGAGAGTAAATATGTGTTAGTATATGTTTGAATAAGTAAGGTGTGTATAACTGTATAGTTGAGGAAATGGAGGAGTGATTGATTCTTTTCATGACTGACTAGATGTATGAGTAACTCCATGGATGAGTGACAATCTGTAAGTGTCTGTTTACACTGATTGTATCTTAGGTTATATTAGAGTCTGAAGAGGTTCATCGTATTATCACATGAATGATATTATCAGTAATGTGATCAGTAATGTCAAATGAGATGTCATCAGTGATGTCATCAGTGATGTCATTTGAGATGTCATCAGTGATGTCATTTGAGATGTCATCAGTGATGTCATCAGTGATGTCACTGACCATGTCATGAATGATGTAATATGTGACATCATCAGCAGTGGATTGCGGGTGCGCAATATATAGTTAGGGCAACTAACTATATATGAAATTTCAATGGTTTTGTGTGAGTAAAATATGGTTTTGTAAATGCTAATTCCTAACTATATATGGTCTATAACCTATGGTTTTTTTCAGTGAATATATATATATATGTCATGTGATCAAGGTCCGAGAGGGACCGAAACGCGTCATGGCGGTGGTGTTTGGGCAAGTAATGAAATACAAAGGAATATTTGCACGATATCTGGGTCTGCATCGTCTCTTTGGATTCGAGTCCTGTGGGCTGGAGGCGAAATCAGGGAGATATAAATATATATATAGAGAGGTGGAACATTGGCCAGAGCGCATACTCACCTGTGGGGGCTTGTTGGCGCTGAAGACGGCAAGACATCAGCCAGAAATGCATCCGCCATTCATGTACACAATAAAAGCCTCCTGAAGTTTCCCCGAGGGTCTCTGCTCTTCTTTGCTTGAAGAAGGTTCTGCTCATATATATATATATATATATATATATATATATATATATATATATATATTACCTATTACCTACTGGCAGTCGCCAGTTGGTATATATAGTTAGGATTTTTTTCCTATGGGATTTCTGAAAATTCTATGTCGAATAACTTTGGTGTTTGTGGACTGAATTGGCTGAAATTTTCAGGAAGGAGAAGCGGATTGGCTCCCCGGTGACTGTGAACATTCTAAGCAGTCCGGAGCGGCCGCCATCTTGTGTCTTGTTAGGATCGAGACACAAGAGGTGGCAAAAACAAAGGGGGAAATGAGCATAAGAGGGCAGAGTACATCCTCCCTGACCCCCTAGGTTTGATGAGGGGGCTTTAAAAGGGCCCCGCGGGGCAAAAAAAAAAACATTTTATTTTTGTTTTTTTTTTGCGGGGGGAGCGCCCGGTACGCGCACCGGGAAGCGGTCCGGGGAGCGAAAGATAGGGAAAAAAGAATGAAAGAATGTTCAAATATTGTATGTTTATTGATTGTTCTTTTTGTTGTATTTTTTTAATTTTTTTTTATTTAAGTACCAACATGTAGGTACCAATGCAGAGTCTAAAAATAAATATACACCGTTTCCTTTGTAGATATCTTGCATGTTGTTTCAGAAGTTATTGTGGTATATGGAATTCATAGCATAGTCTGTGAGGAAAGCAGAAAGAACATGGAGTCAGGAGATGATAAAGAGATGTTAAATACACATTGGAGATAATATAGTGGGAGAAAGGAAGTAACTATGAGCAAACTTACTATGTAACACAAAAAAGTTGCACAGTATATTTTAAGTCTCAGTTTATATTTTATCTTTTTGGGTACTATTTCATAATTTTCAAATTAAAAAGAATAATGTCTCAACAACTTTAACTTTTAAAATTTAAATTTATTGTTCTGATTTTTCAAATTCTAAGAGAATTTGTAACATTAAATCATCAGGAATGTCCTCCTTTTCATTCCAAGAATCACATTCTTCAGCACATTTTAATAATTCTTGGTCTACTGTTTCATCCATAAAGTCTAGTTCTTCTTTTTCTTGGTTTGGATTGCTTTCAATCTTAATTTCAAATGAAATTGTATTTTCTTTTTGCTGTGCTTCCATTTTCTTGCTGTAAATTGCATTAAAAAAAAATATCAGTGGAGATAGGGCACTGTTGTGTTTAAGTTCAGACAGGTATTTGTTAGTTTTTAACAGTGAAGTAATCTTTGGGCAGTGCATGGTTTCAGGCAGGAAGTAGAACTATTAAAAAAGGCCTGTGATGAAGCCTAAGGAAATTCATAATTATACCACAGAAGCCTAACTCAATCAAAAATTTAAATAATTAAGTCTTTCTCAATGACTAACTCTTATAGAGGGACAGTATGTAACTATCTGAAAACGTTTTCCTAAATTAATTTAAAGTGCATAACATAGTTCTCCTTTCAAATTTTTTAAATTATATCTTACCTTTGAAAAAGAAGTTAAAGTTGACAGTGAAAATGCTCTTGAAATGTACTTCAGGAAGTAGTGGTCAAAATGGCTGTGTTTCTCTCTCTTTCTTTATATATATTCAGGTACATAACCAATCAAATGTCTTGAAATAATAGTTGAAATTGAAAGTAACATTTTAATTGGTTGTCAATTCTAACACTTCATATGTGTTTTTGTCATGTAATTTACCTCAGGATATTTAGTCAGGCCTACAGCATAATTTTCTCAATGGAATTTCATCAAATTTGGGTAAATGGTAGGGACTGATATGTAGTAGGGCCTATTGTATATTTGATGAAAGTGTCTGCAGTGGTTTTTCTGTAAATTACTTTCCCACCTTTTTTTTGCGAGCGCTCACCGGTTCGCGCACTGGTACGCGTACTGGCAGCGTTACGGGAGTCCTCCATTTTGTGTATCGGTAGAATTGAGACACAAGATGGAGGGGAAATAATGTTCGGAAAGGGTAGAAGGGGGCATGGTAGACACTTTCTGACCCGCTAGGTTTTCTGAGGGGGGCTTAGGACACTCAAATAGGCAAAAAAAAAAAACATTCGCGTGGGGAGCGCCCGGTACGCGCACCGGTAAGCGAACCGGGGAGCGTACTTTGGTGAAAAATAGTGAAAAAAGTTACAAAAAGAAAAACGTATAGAATGATCAGAGGTAGGGTAGCTCTGAAAAGAGCTATTGGGTTCTGTGGCTAATTTAGGTATCTACAAGTAGGTTCCAAAGCACAGTTTTAAATTCAGATGGAATATTCTATTCTCCTCATCGGAGAAGTGCACACCATCTCCTCTGTAGATGTCTTGCATGTTGTAACGCAAGTTATTGTTGTATATTAAACCCATTCTAAAGACTCTCATGTAAGCAGAAACAGATTTATTCACATGTTTCCGTGCTTTCTCAAATTGTGGAAAAAATTGGTTAGACCACTTCCATTTCTGTCTTTGGCATATATTGGAATATACCAAGGGAGTTTGGGGAAAGAGTGTCATCAATTGATGAAAGGTGTCCTTTAAAAGCATTTCCAGACCAACCCCAGTCATAGTCCCAAAATCATTTCCACCACAGTGCACTATTAAGAGATCAGGGTTTGGCAGATGCATAAAAAAATTATATTAAAAACATATAAAATATATTTTTCATTTAAAAGAAAAATACATTTTACAGATTTTGATATTTGCAATAAAAAACATTGAAATTCACTGAAAAAAACATAGGTTATAGACCATATATAGTTAGGAATTAGCATTTACAAAACCTTGAAAATTCACTGAAAAAACCATAGGTTATAGACCATATATAGTTAGGGATTAGCATTTACAAAACCTTATTTTACTCACACAAAACCATTGAAATTCGCATATATAGTTAGTTGCACTAACTATATATCGCGCTCCCGCAATCCACTGCTGATGATGTCACATATTACATCATTCATGACATGGTCAGTGACATCACTGATGACATCTCAAATGACATCACTGATGACATCATCCAGTGACTGTATGTTTCTGTAAAGTTAAAATATGTCTTACATATTGAAGAATGAGTGGATGTATAAGTGTCTGGATGAAGGATTTAGTAAGTGCATGACTGACTGTATGAGAGAGTGATTAAATGTGTCTCACTGAGTGCATGGGTTAGTGACTAAACTGTCTTAATTTGTGCATCATTATGTCTGTTGTTCTGTAAATTGCTGCATGTGTTCATCAGTATCTATATGAGTAACTATATGGGTTATTGATTGGTTGCCCAAGTATTTGTATGGGAGACTGAGTGTGTGTGTGGGTGGCTGGGAGGTGTATGACTCTGTGCATAGATGTGTGAGCAGTTGATTCACTAGATGTATGGGTTCAAAAGTGCATGTGGAAACAGCTGTATGGGCGGTTGACTGTGTGCATGAGTGTATTGGTGAGTAAATGGATATCTCAGTGCTACATGTCAAAGTAAGTACATATGTAAAACACAGTACATGTGAGAGTTGACGTATATAAATAACTGTGCATAAGAGCCAGTGAATGTGTGAGTGGCTTTATGGATCATTGTGAACTTGTATCAGGGATTGTATAAGAGAGTAAATATGTGTTAGTATATGTTTGAATAAGTAAGGTGTGTATAACTGTATAGTTGAGGAAATGGAGGTGTAATTGATTCTTTGCATGACTGACTAGGTGTGTGAGTAACTCCATGGATGAGTGACAGTCTGTGAGTGTCTGTTTACACTGAGTGTATCTAAGGTTATATTAGAGTCTGAAGAGGTTCATCGTATTATCACATGAATGATATCATCAATGATGTCATCAGTGATGTCATTTGAGATGTCATCAGTGATGTCATCAGTGATGTCACTGACCATGTCATGAATGATGTAATATGTGACATCATCAGCAGTGGATTGCAGGTGCGCGATATATAGTTAGTGCAACTAACTATATATGCAAATTTCAATGGTTTTGTGTGAGTAAAATAAGGTTTTGTAAATGCTAATCCCTAACTATATATGGTCTATAACCTATGGTTTTTTCAATGAATATATATATATGAACAAGCCCGCATGGCAGGTGAAACACGTCCGGCATTTCGCTGAAACTGACAAAATAAAACAACGTTTTTATAAACACAAGGCGTTGGCAATCCTTTGTTAAGGAGAAGCTGTGTTGTATTTTCAGACCATGCCTGGTTGGTCCGTTGCGTCGACGCACCCTCTGATCTGGAGGCGGTCGCCAGTAGGTAGTTATAGTTAGGACCTGTTATCCATAGGAAATCTGCAACATTCTATTGCCAATAACTTTGGCGCTGACTTATGAATCTTATCAAAATTTTCCAAACTTTTGGACAGCTCAGTTTCACTCTATCCCTGAAAGTTTGGGGGTGATTTGTCAAGCGGGGGCCTAGAAAAAAGGGGGTCCCAAAATGTGTTTTCCCGATGCAATTTCCCATAGGACCTTCGCCACGGCTACAGCCCGAACGGCTGAACGGAATTACACCAAATTTGGCAGAGGTAGTCCTCAGTTCAGACTTGTGCCTTTTGCTTATATGGTGTCAAACTGTTCAGTAGTTCCTGAGAAAATTACATTTAAAGTAATTTATATATCTATGGGTGCGGTGGATCCGCAGATTGTGCGAGGATTGACATCGTAATATAAGCGCACCGTCCCATCACGTGCTCAATGCTAATTGGCTGTCAAGCGGTTGTAAACATTCAAAACCAGGAACAGTTGTCAGCCATTTTGTGCCATTTCGGAAGAAGCGAGGCTGAGGAAGTCAGTGGAATATGTGTGCAAAACGGAGAAAGGGGGCAGGGTAGAAATAATTGTACCCTCTAAACCTGCTTAGGGGGTCCCAGAAGGACCCCCAGGGCCCACTTTTTTTTTAAAAACAAAACCGTCAGGTGCTTGTAGAGTGCAAGGACTGTGCAGTAAAAAAATGAAATAAAAATGTTTTTTTTTAATAATTCCCCCAGCCTCGAAGATCATCAGCCCCTGGGGCTAAAAAGAAAAAAATGATGGAGCAAGGGGTCGAAGGTCCTCAAAGCCACGGGGACCTTCACGCCCAGGGCCTTTATGTATTGTGGGAGGGGGACTGCGTGGACCCCCTCCTGGAGCACTCGAGGGCCCTGTTACCCCTGGGACGACAATAAAAATCATGGCTGGGGAGGTGGGACTGTAAGGTCTCCAAAGCCGCGGGGACCGCCACTCCCCGGGGCTTTATGTATTGTGGGAGGACCGGCTTTTGCAGTGTCCTGGCCTGCCCATCCTGCCTTCTCATAGCAAGGAAATCTGTTCTCTCTTTCAAAATCTATATCAGATTGCTTTTCCACATGGAGAGCAGCATGTTAGTAGCTCGTGATGTGAAAAAGCAATGCCAGCTATCAAACGCATAGAAGTTGTGCATCAAAGGCACTGAAGTCGCGCACCCTACAGATTATGAGTCATGCATCCAGGGCGTGCAGCTTTTACTTTTTCCGTTAAAAATAGCCCCTATCAGTACTTTCTAATATTCCCAGGGATCGTATCCCCAAGGTCTTATAAAAAATGTTGGGGACCGTGAGGGGAGCCACTATGCCCCCTCAGTCCCGTCGGTTTCCCACGTTCTTCGGGAGCCGGCATTGCTTTTTCGCAAGGGGAGATGCTAACTTGCACGTGGAAAAGCAATCTGCTTTGAATTTTGAAAGTGAGAAAAGATTTCACTGCTCTGTCTTTCAAAATGCAAACTAAGTTTGCTTTGACAGGGCGGGACTCTCACGGCTCCCGACCTGTCAAAGCAAACAGCAGTGTCCCAGTAGGCAACCCGGGACACTGCAGGAGCCGGCCCTCGGGCGTGGTGGACCCCAGGGCCCTTGAGGGCACCAGGCGGAGGGCCACGCAGCCTGCATCCCACAATACACAAATTCCCGGGGGTGGTGGCTCCCGGGGCTTGAGAGGCGTTTTTGAAGCCCTCACACTTCTAATTATGTAGGGGGGGCACGAAAGTGGTGAAAAGGGGTTGTAAATCTGGTGCAGAGTGTTTTGTTTTACTTTGTTTTCCTTTTTGTCTTGTAGAAGATCCAGGGTTAATATAACGGTTTTTGTGGAGCCAGTACCTTTCCAAACTACCCCTAAACGGCTTTCTGCCTGTTACCATAGTAACAGTTCATGGAACACTTACGTGAGCACAGAGGTTAGATGTTCACCACACTATGTTGCTAATGGAAAAAGTTACTGTGCTGTAGTTTTAAAACTTTTTCATAGGAACCATTAGTCATAGTTATAGACTCTGGTAAAGATCTGGTAAAGAGTTACCATCATAAATATACTTCAAATTATAAATATCTTTTCTATTGGGGACGTTACCCGCCTAAAAAAAAAAGACGTATATACTTTTTTAATTAACTTTTATTGAAACAACAATAAATAACTGGAAGCCGCTCGAGGCTTTGGACTCTGCAGAGCTGTTTGTAGACTCTGAGACTTCCGTGGAGTAACGCAAACTTGGGGCTGAAGTGTGGTGTTACGAGCGGGACTGCGAGGGCCAGGCTGCTTTGCGGCGAGTGACCTGCCGCACCTGGCTCCTCTTCCCGCCCCGCCTCTCCCAACTACATAGCGCCTCGTGGCCCCCGCTCCGCGGGAGCCGCTCGAGGCTTTGGACTCTGTGGAGCTGTTTGTAGACTCTGGGACTTCCATGGAGTAACGCGATCTTGGGGCTGAAGTGTGGTGTTACGAGCGGGACTGCGAGGGCCAGGCTGCTTTGCGGCGACTGACCGTCCGCACCTGGCTCCTCTTCCCGCCCCTCCCAATCTCCACCCCCCTATTTAGCCACACCCACCCCCTCCCCACACGGGACGCGTGCGGGCATGTGCCGGGCGAAGCCTGGGCCAAGGGCGGGCCCGTTTGTGCCCGTTCGTGACCGGTCTTAACCGGACCAGGCCCCCCTCTTACTTCCCACCCAACCACCTGCACGCTTCACTGGGCTCTTATGGCTAGTCGCGAAACGAGGAGTAAGTCCTTGCTTGCTGGAGGATCTACAGCTGGAGGTATGGAAACATTTTTCATCAGAGCGAATACCGTCATAGATACTGAAATCAATAACCTTGAGAAACGCTTGTCCAAAGAACTGTTGGCTATTAAGAGATCCTCCCTGGGAACTATAGCTAATGCCAAAACACCCGAAAGACCTGCTGATATTGTTACCACCGTTGTGGCTGACCAAGCACCCTTATCTGAAGCTGACAATCAGGCTTCAGAGGACCTGGACATTTTGGTTAACGAAATACTTCCTGAAATCGATTTAGTTCTTGAATTAAATAATGTATCCATTGTTTCTGAACCCGACGATACCGTTAATATTACAATGTCACAGGGGGTTAAGGAAGGGGCTACCTCTAAACGCAAAAGGTCATATAACAAGAAAGCTGGTAGAAAATCCAAAACAGCAAAGTTACAACATGACCCCATCCCCCTTCCTACGAACTCAACTAAAAACCTGGCTAGTAGCGAGGTTTCTATTGGAAGTTTGGGTGCTCTTTTTAAATCGATCCTATTTCCTTTAGAGGCCAAAATGGAAAGGATTGAACTCAGATTGTCTATTATAGAGAAAGCCACAGCTACTATTTTAGCCAACTCCAACAAAACCAGTAGCCTGAGTACCCTGCAAACCACCCCTACCATTTCTGGTCCCCCACTAGGTAAAGAGGCCCAACATCCTACCTGTCCTCCCGTAGGCCTCCCTTTGGCCCACCATGATTCCAACCAGGTTAATAATGTGCCCCCGCAACATGTATCTTGGCCTCAACCATGTAATTCTAATACTTATGGGCCAACGGTTGATGGCCCACAAGGCTCCCCATCTAAAGCACCTAGAGCCCTTAGACCACGTTTGCCAGACCTTCCACATGAAGAAAACCGCTATATGGTAGTTTTAGCTGGAGCTCCCACCCTGGAGACAGGAGAAACAGAAACCTTTAGTTCCCTGAAAGGTAAAGTTGTTAAGTGGCTCAACTGGAATAGACCCTTCCCGGCCCATCTTCACAACTAAATCATTATGGTAAGAAGGGTGCCCTGGCTAGGTAAGACGGTCAAGACCATTAATGGGGATTGTATAACGGTCAGTTTCAGAGACCCTAGAACTGTGTCACATATTTGTGCGGGTTTTAACAGGTCCTTCGACTCCACCATCCAGACACTCCCAGTGTCCTTTTTCTTTCCACCTAACCATATGATCCACAATTGTGGTAGGGACGACTGGACAAGGGTTGAACGGAGGGGCAGGCAAAGAAGATATGATGCTAGACCAGCTATGCTGCCCCAGTACACTCCCATCTGTGACATTAATCGGTTCAGCTGTCTAGACGGTCTAGAGGGAGTTGACTGACTATCCCCAACATATGATTCAAGATTTTCCCCACCTGAGATGGCTAATGGTTTATTGGATGGAGAAGTTGTGACTAATGTAGTGCACCCAGCTGAGTGCTTGCTAACCACCATAACATCTAAAAGGTTGCCCTTGGAGCCTTCCCTGCAAGCTGACATAGCAGACACCTACCACCCCCTAATCGCTTTAGATATGTTAGAGGAGCCGTTACCAACTCCAGTACCCCTAAGTAACCATGCGTTGGTAGAGTCTGTACCGGTACCTAGTCCCCCAGGTTTTAAAATCGCGAGCTGGAATATTGCCGGTTGGCGGCAGAGGGTGTCATCCCTGGGCTGGAGGGAATCCATCTCCGGGTTTGACATCCTCTGCTTACAGGAGACCTGGTCCACAACAGATATCCATTTTGACGGCTTTGTGTCATACAATTGCTTAGCGCAAGAATCCTCCATGGGTAGGGCAAAAGGTGGGCTGGTAATTTTACTGTCTGTGCACTTCCCAGTACACGTGAGATCCCACTCCACCATAGGATCACACTCACAAATACTTAGGTTGGAACACAGAGGGGGTCAGGATACTTTGTTAATCAATCACTACAACAACATGTTCGACCCTACGAGTACCCTTGTTGTAGATGACCTCGAGTCAGCCGTAAAATAAAATCTGTAGAGACATCCATAAGCCATGTGACATCATCTGGGGGGGATTTTAATATTCGAACCTGTCCCTATTCATATACTAATGTATGTGGGTTTGACGGGGATAATGGGGAGAATCGGGCTAATTTTACCCACACTTCTTATGGTGACTCCCTTAACACCCTCCTGTTAAATTTTGATCTGGTCATCCACAAATCTGCTGTGGATAAAGAGGGTAATATTGCCCCGACGTTTGTTGGGAGGAACTCAGCCTCCGTCATTGACCATCTGTTGATATCGGCACATATTGCCCCTTTTGGTACGGTCCCTATCATCGTGGATTTTGGAATTAGCGATCATAATGCCATTACTATGTCAACTCTCATCTGGCGTTCTATGACCTGTTTTAATGGTAGGATTGTTGATGAGATTACCCCTTGCAGGCAAAATGGCATTCGGATTAAATGGTGTGGGGACAACTCCGAAAAACTGTTACGTAAAATAGTGGGAGTAGGCTCCAAAGTGTTACTCCATTGCCTTGAAGTTGATGCCGCCCCAAGATGCATTATTGCCGACTTCAAGAAACTTGGCGATATAATCAAAAAGTCCCTCACCATCTCTAAGGGTATAACCAAGCAGGCCACACTAGGTTGGTTTGACAGAACCTTTACGTCCTTGTTACAAAATCTTAAGAGGGCACTGTCCAACCACCCTAGAGATAGGGATGCTGTAACACTTCTCAGGGCTACATATAAACTTCAGTTGAACTGTAGGAAATAGGAACTCAGGGAACAAGCCTGGGAGGACTTGACAAAGGCGGCAGAACTGTGGGACAGTAAGTTATTCTGGAGTACTGTCAACAGCCCCTTTCTCCAAAAGGAGGAATTCACAGTTTTAACTGCTCAGGTTAGCGAGCATAGCTGGGTCCAATATTTTACAGGAATTTTTGACCCAGCCTGTGAGGTTCAGGATAGTCTTTGTGCTAATACTACCAGATTTATTCAACCCCTGGGGATTACACTCCAAGAAGTTGATAAAGCTATCCGTAACAGCAAAGGGGGGAAGGCTCCTGGACCGGACGGCGTACCGGTCGACCTATACAAAACTGACCTGGCCCTCTGGAGCCCCCTTCTGACCCAGGTGTTTAATGCCGCCGTCAATGATACTACTCCCTCCACCTGGAGTGAATCTATAATCCTGCCAATCTATAAGAAGGGAGATAGAGGAGAGGCCAAGAACTACCGCCCTATCTCCCTCTTGGATTCCTCGTTAAAAATCACCAGCAGGGTTTTATTGCTACGTTTGGAGGAATGGGCTGAAGTCAACAATATCCTTGAGGCCTCCCAATACGGTTTTAGGAAGGGCCTCGTAACTATCGAGCAGAGTATTCATTTAGATCTTCTTATAGGAAAATACACCAAAGCTAAACAGGGTTCTTTATTCCTTTGTTTTGCAGACCTCTCTAGTTCCTTCGATCTGGTCGACCATACCCTGTTATGGTCAACCCTACTCGAAATGGGAGCCCCGGCTGCGATAATCCACTTCCTGGCTAGACTTTATAGCAAGCTATCTGCCCAGATTCGCTGTGGACATGAGGGGGAGTGCACGAGGAAGATCAGGGTTAAATCTGGCATTAGGCAGGGTTGTGTCTTGGCCCCGCTACTCTTCTCCCTTTTTATAAACTCCATGGAGTCCGACCCGAAGAATGTCCAAGCTGATGCTCCCCAAGTCGAGGGTCAAGCAATCCCGGTACTGCTTTATGCAGACGACACTGTCTTACTTTCAAGAACTCCCATAGGTCTCCAGAAACTCATGAACCATTTTTATGATTTTATACAGGGGAAGAAATTAAAAATCAATAACTCTAAAACTTTTATCATGGTTTGCGGGAAAAAGGTGAACAAGCTTAAATCATTTCATTTTAAGGAAAACCGAATCGAGGTTGTGAACAAATTCTTTTATCTGGGCATAACCTTTAGCAATAGTGGGTCTTGGGCCCCAGAGCTACTCAATGTCAAGGCTAAGATGGGCAAGGGTTCCACAGGTGTATTTCGTTTTGCTGCTAAACTAGGCAGTTGTTGCATCCCTAGGAATCTGTACATTGCTGATACCCAGGGGGTCCTTGTTTTCTCACAGTTGTTGCATCCCTGACATGTTGAATGTCTATCGGCACAGGTGTGCTTCAATTGCCCTTTATGGCTCAGGGGTTTGGGGACACTGGATCCAAGGGGATCTGCAAGTTGCTGAAAATATATTTCTTAAGAGACTCCTTTGCCTCCCACCTTCGGCATCTACCGAACTGATCCACAAAGAGGTAGGGCTGGATTTCTTATCCGACCTAATAGGATTGAGACCCCTTATGGCTTGGAGGTATATTTGGTCCAAAAACGAAACTGGTTTTACCAGGCGAATAATTCAAGACTGTTTACACCTGGACAACGCCCGCCAAATCCCGTGGTTAAACTATGTCTTAACATCCTTTAAGGAATTTTTTGACCTGGAAGTCCACGGTGACCCCTCATGTGCCATTGATATATCGAAGCAGGAGGTTAAAAGAGTCTTCCTGGGGCATAAATATAATAGGCGTAAAGAACAATGTAGCCACTATTCAACTCATGTTCACTATTTTTCCAACATGGAGGAAGGGTATGGAATGCCTATGTATTTAAAACTTATCAGCAGACAGTCTCATCAGTACGTACTTACAAGGCTGAGATTAGGCATTGTACATAACCTGGTGGCATTCCCGAGGATGAAAATTTATACTTCCACTTCTTGCCCGTGTGATGGAACCACCAAACAAAGCACTTTATGCTAATCTGCCCAGTGTATAAGCATCTTCGTATTTGTTACCTCAAACCATTGTTTAAGAAATACCCTGTGTTTACAACTGTCAATGCCATGAGATTTCTTTTTGCACTTGTTACCCCAGATATCTGGTTTTTAACCGCAACCTTCATTTTAAAATCAGTATCTGTTAGAAAAAGTCTGTTTTTTTAATATTGTGCCAGTTTAATCTAGTTGCTGCTATGTCCATGGTATTGCCCTTATCTGAGTTATACCAATTCTTGTATCGTAATTCTCTTATCCTGTATCAATCCTTATGTGTCATTTATTTTTTAATCTGTATGCTTTTATGATTGTTTTAACGAACAATCGAATAAAGTTTAAGAACTGGAAGCATAACTTAAAGATAACAATGTAATAAATACCTAAAAACATAATTTGAGAAAAAACAATTAAACAAAATGTGATATGGACTCCAATCGAAGTAGGGTAGGTAATCTGCAACAAAAATGAAAATAAGTGTTCAAAGATAGATCAATGTTACAAATTTGAGGTCAAACATTACAAGTTAAGGTAATACTTGGAATAATTTTTAATTTGCACATCTGCAGTGGACCTGATACATTGTACCTCTCTTATAGGCCTGCGTTCAAGAAGTGTCTGTACGGAAGTGCCTACTGCGTCAGATTTACAGTATGGACCAACAGGTCTTTAAAATGATTCAGAGATGAGACAGAATTAGCTGAGAGATCAAGTCATTATGCAGGACAATATTCTTTAGGGCATAATTACAAACCTCTTGTGCCACTTTTGTGTTACTTTTCCCACATTAAAAGGGCGCAAGGGGCTTGTAAATAAGGTCTTTTATTTTGAATGCATTTCATCAGTGGCATTGTATATCTAGGCCTCTATGCTTACCGTGGGTAAACACTGTGACCAAGAGAGTTCACAACTTTAACTCAGCTTTAGCTGTACACGGTAGAGTGGACAGCAACGTCCATAACTTTAAAACAGAAAGAGCAACAATGTGAGAGAGAGTGAGAAAGAGAAAGAGAGAAAAAACAACATTAAAACTTGGAACAGAGAAAGATATAGATGGAGCAGTTCATACTGGAGAAAATACTTGTAGCTCACCTTTTGCCTCTGTTGTGTGTCCAAGCATGTGCTGGTTTATAGTGCACCCTCCAGTTTAGTGATCTGAAAGATAGTATAGAGTGTTAGTAATGCGTACGTATATATATATATTTTTTTTTTGTACACTCAGTATACTATATTACAACAAGTTCCACAGTAAGGAGGTGTCTGTGCGTTGTTTTTTTTCCAAAGTACTATATCCCATGCATTTCCACTACATAGCGGTGACTTCTCAATATTGGGAATCTACACTGTTGCACCCCATTGACTTGCAGAATACGGAGGTGTTTTCCTTGGGCAGTCAGAGGCAGATTTAGAAGCTCCTTGTGCCACTTTTATCATGTTAAAAGTGACACACAAGTGGCACAAGAGGTCGTACATCTGCCCTTCAAACTGTTGTAACTTATCTATTCTCACTGGCCGGAGGTAATTGTACATTCCTACGAAGTGAAGCTGCTGCACATTACCCACTTTCTCCTTTTACTGATGACTTGTTGTTTTGGAAACAAGCTTTTTTGCTCACCTTGTGCCATTGGCCTGACTCAAAGAGAGTGCACTACGTGTCGAAGCAGCTTTCTCAGAAGTTGTTACAATGGCCATGCATCATCGCAGAATCCTCATACGTTGAGTTTTAGAGGTGTTGGGGGACGCCAATTTGTGAAACACAACCTGTAAGATAAAAAGGAAGTTAACATTGTGTGTACTTTTTTTATCAAAGGAAAGAGGAAGTGAGAGAGTGACTGCAAAGAATATTCGCAGCTCACCTTTCTGTCACCGGTGTTTTTCACCACGTGCCGGGACATAATATACCCTGAAGCTCTACATCTAAAAGGTAGTGAAAGAAAGATATTATGAGTGGTAATTGTTACTATCATAATGTGGAGTTGAATAACATCGGCCTTTCACACACATTCCCTCACACATTTAAAAGAACTATTTGTATAGTTTACATTCTGGACGTTTGACCAATTATAAAAACATTTCTGCTATTGGAAAAAAATAGGTACATGTAATTTGATACACTATATAGGACTGCGTTCGTCTAAATCGTTGAGTTGCTTTTTTGTATCCAGTCTGCTGCACCCCATCGACTCCCTCCAATGCGCACTCAGGCCTCACTGCTCACCTTTTCATGGACAGGACACCTTCTACATCATGTATTCCTGATCTGCCACTAAGAAGTCTCACGTATGGTGCCGAGTCTTGATATCGGTATGGTTAACAACATACTTGTGCTCCCATCACCATCATCGCAGGTTCTTCACCCTCTCAGTCCTTCCGGTACCATTAACTCAGTGAACAAAGAGGCCACGCACATAGTGGTGGGGCCACTTTTTGGTGGTTTGGGCCTACATGAGGGGTCCGAATCACCAGGACGGGCCATCACAGCGCTTGTGATGGGAGCAACTCTAAAATGGCATAGAGCATGTGTGCCCCGTCTATTTTATTGGTAGGGTCACGCGTGTAGTTACACATGTGCTGGATGGGTGTGGTGCGGGTGTATTCCACCCATGAGGGAGTGTGTATGTGCCGTTTTGAGCTGGAACTAAGAAATCACTACAATGGAAATCTGGGCAATGTTGTGTTTTTGTTTGTTCCTAATAGTGTAAGTGGAGTGGGCTGGCCTGACGTATGCTAGTGCTGTGCGAGGCTCTGGTTCCGGAGCTATGGGCGTGGTCCCGTCGTGAGCTATATGAGAAATCAAGTGATTTGGGTGTCTGTTTTGTAGTGCTGACGTCACCCGGGTCTTAAAAGCAAATGTGTCATTATATCTGTAAAGTTCCACAACTTGGCCAACATGGAAGGTACAGGGTATCACTGACTTTATATTCGTTCATAGTTGCACACATAAAAGATGGTGGACATGACATATTTCTGCGATTATGAATGTTTATTGTACATTCAGTGGAGTGTTGTAGCTGTAGTAATACATGGCTGTGAAAGGTTTAAGTTGCAGTATTTGGCACATGAAGGACAGCTAATATATATATATATATACTTATGTGGTCATTCAGGTAGAGTGAAGAACTTGATGCTGGAAATCAGTGTTTGAGTCTCGGAGATGCGTCCACATCCTATTATTGTAGAGAAATGACGTAATCTACACATGCCTGAAAATGTACTGTAAATATGGTGCTTATGTAAATTGTTGATATACTTTTGGGTTGATTTTGCGCTATATAAATATGCTTTTAAAAAAAAAGGAGGAATAGCCCACACTGACTGTCACAGGCAAGATGGTTGCATACACTATTTATAGTACAATATAATGTGGTAGGACCCTGGGGCAGCATTTTATAAACATAATAAATACACAGACACAGATAGATAGTTGAAGTGGGTACGGCCACGTATGCTCAACTGTATTTTATTACGTTGTTGATGGTAACAAGTAGAATAGTAATCATGATATCATACACAGATATTTAATCATAAACGGTTTATGACTTCTGTTGCATTAATGTAGGAGCATTGTATGTGAAATAATACGTAGAACATTCTATCGTAAAGGATTCATGAGTTGTGGTGCACTGAGGTAGGGGTGGTTTGTGTGCAGCCTGCGATGATGTGTGGTCCAGGCAGACCGCACTGGTAAAAATGTGTGTTGACTATTGAATTTTGCCTTAACATGGGCACGTGGCGATTATTCATGGTGTACTGAGTAAGTGGTACGTCTGGTGTTTATTGTGTGCTCACCCTGCAATGATACATGATCTGAGCGGGCTGTACTGAAATCATTCATTGTTGTATACAGGACAATATGAACTTTGAGGGGGACAAAAAAAGTAGCATTGATGGTTATCAATTGCTCTGCAAACTAGGTCTACTGATTGCTCCCCATAACAAATTAAACTATTGCACTTCACTATGTGCGTTCTAGCTGTCTCAAATTGTGGACATATGTCTGCTGGCGATGTTGAAGGTGATACCCCAGAGGTACTTGGTATTGCCGGTGGTGGAGGTACATTTTGGAGCAATCTTCTACATTCTTTGTTATCATAGATCACAGAATGCAACGATTGAAGGTGATTGCGCATACTAGCAGTGCAATAGCACTATTTTTTTTCTCTGCTTTAAATAAATCAAGGCTAAAATGATGATGTCTATAGTGTAGATGAAAAGATAAATTCATGTTATAAACCCTACTGTGCACAGTGTACATAGAAGCTGGTAGTCAGTACAGTTATAGAACAATGCTTTTTTCACTTTTTTTAACACAATCTGAATACATACAGTATAACTGACTCTGCATCAAATAAATCAAGGTTGAATTTCCTACTGTCTATAGTTTATATGCAAAGGTGATTTCAAGTTGTAAACCCTGCTGTCCACAGTGTACATCTTAGGGTGGAGTGCATCATCTGCAATTATGATTGAAGTGAAAAATAGAATATGTATGCAGCTTGCATTTTATTATTGAACTAAATTTTTAAGTGATATAAAATATGTTTTTCTAGGAAGCATAATAAAGGGATATTGTGTAGGGTTTGATAGGTGTTATACTTACTTTGGTTTACACCGAGGTAGTGGTATGTAAAACAAGAAGGTTCTGTGGAGCCTGTGATGATGCGTGGTCCAAGCAGGCTGTATTGACAGTAATGTTTTTTGTGTTGTGAATGGTGCCTTGGTAAAGCCAAGTGATAATAATTTTTGGTGCACTGAGTTACTAGTACCTCTGGTGCTTAGCGTGTACATATTCTGTGATGATGCGTGGTCTAGGGGGAGGGAAAGTAATTAAAGTAATGTGTTTTGACGATTGGATTCTGCATGAATTCCACTCAAAAGTGATAGTATACCTCATTGCTGACATAAAACTGACAACACAGTAGTATTTTTCTCCCTTAAATAAATCGAGAGTGAATTTTATGTTGTTTGTAGTGCTTATCTGCCACTGGTATGAAGCCGTAAACTCTTTTGATCAAAATGTACATTTGAAAACAGAACTCACTGTTTTTTGTGGCATCCTTTTACAAAATAGTCTTTGCCTTCCATAAATCAAGGATATCTTGAATTCTGTCTGTAGTGTAGATGAAAAGCTGAATTCAAGTTGTGAACCCTGCTGTCCGCAGAGTACATTTATGCCAGTAGTCCACTGAAACATCGACAAATGCTTTTTTGTCACATATGTTAACAATATCTGACAACACAGTAGAATTGTCTTTGCCTTAAATAAATTGAGAATTACCTCAATGTTGTCTGTAGTGCTTAACCGCTTCTGGTTTCAAGTTGTGAACCCTGCTGTCCGCAGTGTACATTTGAAGGCAGTACTTAGTAGAGACATTGAGGAATGTTTTTTGTGGCATTCATTAACAAAATTGTCTCTGCCTTACATAAATCAAGCATATCTTGAATGCTGTCCTTAGTGTAGATGGAAAGCTGAATTCAATTTGTGAACCCTGTTGTACTCAGTGTAGATTTAAGGCAGTAGTCAACACAAAGATTGATTAATGCTATTTTGTCACAGTTAACAGAATCTGAGGACACAATACAATTATCTCTGCCTTAAATACATCAAGAGTGAATTAAATATTGTTTGTAGTGCTTCTCCGCTTCTGGCATCAAGTTCTGAATCTTGCTGTCTGCAGTGCACATTTGAAGGCAGTACTTAGTAAAGAGATTGAGGATTTTTTTTGTGGCATTCGTTAACAAAATTGTCTCTGCCTTACACAAATCAAGGATATCTTGAATGCTGTCCTTAGTGTAGATGGAAAGCTGAATTCAAGTTGTCAACCTTGTTGTACGCAGTGTAGAGTGAAGGCAGTAGTCGACACAAAGATTGATGAATGGTATTTTGTCACAGTTAACAGAATCTGAGGACATAGAACAATTGTCTCTGCCTTAAATAAAACAAGGATGGATTCAATGCTGTCCGTAGTGTTGATGCAAAGCTGAATTTAAGTTGTGAACCCTCCTATCCGCAGTGTAGATTGAAGACTGTGGTGAGCACAGTTATAGATGAATGCTTTTTGTCACATTCTTTTACAAAATCGGAAGACATAGAATTTATTTATCTTGACCTTAAATAAAGCAAGGCTGGATTCAACTCTGTCCGTAGTATGGATGCAAATCTGAATTCAAGTTGTGAACCCTGCTGTCCGCAATTGAGATCGAAGGCAGAAGTAGATACAGACATAAGTCTGCGGTGCTGTGGCGCTGAGTTTGCAATCGGCCTTTATCAAGGAAACACGCGTCATGGAGGCAGCCACGCGGCAGGGTGCGGACATTTGCCGTGGCAGGGTCACTTCTCTTTGCAGAAGTGAACAACGCCCAAGGCGTAGGCTAATTATTTATAGTCTTATGATGACGTTGTGTACGTTGGAGTAGCCCACTCCGCTTCTGTTTCAAAGGGGGGAGGGGTGAACACAACTACATGAGCGAAATATTCCCCAGTGTCTGAGTTAATATGGTTGCGTCGACTTTTCAGTACACTACAAGTATCAATGGTATATGTACGCACTGAAAAGTTTTTGATTTCTATATTGAATTGTGTATAGTATTTCACCAGTAGTCTTAGCGTTGTATACATTATTGTTGATGTTCAAGTTGTTCCCTTATGCATACTTGGTTGCCACATCTCTGTAGGTTAAGGTAGTGTACTGTTGAGGAAATATATTATTTTGGAAAGGTCCCTAGTACTGTTTTGCGCTGTCTCTGAGGTAGTAGGGGGGAGCGGTCCATGGGGATGGTTGTGGTGATCGTGGTGCTGGGTGTTGTGATTTTATTGGGTGTCGGGAATGTATAATTAGAACCTCTATCACATATTGCTCTTTAAACATGGGTGTGAGTTGAACATATTCAACGTTCTTACAGTACTTAAATGTTGATGTTAATTTGTTTGTGGTAAGTGGAACTATTGCCTGTTTTTTTAGGTCACAATGCAGATTTAGTTTCTTGTTGAAAATATGGGGAAGTGGTCAACATTATGTGTAGGATCTGTCATTAAAAAAAACTTTGAAATTCACTGAAAAAACCATAAGTTTCAGGCAGGTTATAGTTAGGTCTTAGCATTTAAAAAACCTTTGAAATTCACTTAAAAAAACAAAGGTTTCAGGCAGGTTTTAGTTTGGAATTAGTATTTAAAAAACCTTCGAAAATCACTGAAAAAACCATAGGTATTAGGGTGTTATACTTAGCTGGACATTTCACTCATAGAAAACCATTGAAATTCCTCTGTTATGGTTAGTTGCACTAACTGTAACTCTCGCGCCCGCAATCCACTGGTGAAGATGTCACATATTACATCATTCATGACATGGTCAGTGACATCACTGATGACATTTCAAATGACATCACTGATGACATCATCCATGTGACAATCAGATACACCTCATCATACACTACTATAATCTTTCATCACTCACTGTAAAATACAGAGTGCCATATTTGAATCCATTGACACACCAATGTAAGTATCTGAAAACCCACTCAGTCATTGCTATATCTACACAAACATGTAATCAATTACCTATAGATTCATACTGTCAATGATCAATAGAACACTATCAAATATACTTATACACCTATATTGACATTACACACCACCGGCCCGGTAGTCACCGCCGGCCCAGCAGGGGCAAACCTCCCGCCATCCCTGTAGAAAAGACCCTCAGCCATATTACAATGGCTTGGGGGTCCGTGGTGGGTAGAAACCATCCGCCGATTTTCCGCACACTCGACATGTCCACTGACGGTAAAAGGGTTCATTATGGTGGCGGTGTCTGAAACACACAGCCAGCCATATAATCTGCATTTTGGAAGACATGCAGAGTATGCTTGGGGTGGCCGTTGCGGGCCCCCATGGAGGGTACCTACTACCTATGGTACCCCCCTGCCTTTCAAAGCCCAATGTGGCAGGCTCCGCTCGGGGCCTGTCACATTGTGCTTGGAAAAGCACAACTTGTATTTTGTTCTTTGCGGCGGGCGTTGCTTTCAGCACCGCCCAGCACAAAGTTCAAAATACGGGATGTGCCCGCCACTGTGGCGGGTGCATCCTAATTGCCCCCATTGGACCCCCCCCTAATGGCCGATCCCTAATGATGCTCTAAGTAAGAGTTGTTGTGAACGTATGAAGAGTGAAGACACCCTTTAATTGGCATTAGTAAAGGCATTAGGGGTGGGAAAATTTAGTAACCAATGGCCTCATCTATCTGTGATTTCAACTCCGCTTTGAAAGTTTTATGGAGGAGACTAAAAGTCAGATCAGATCACCTGATGTTGAACTAAAAAAAAGTGAAAAACGGGTGGAAGGAAGAAGGACGGGCGAGATTTAATATTTATGACTGACAGAGGGAAGTATATGTGTGATCCAAGCATGCAAATTGCAAATCTGGCTGATAGTACAGAATCTAATGCATGGTTGGTTGAATGCCTGAAAAAAATACTTCAAATGTTAAAGCCCAAGCAAGTGGGGGGATAGATACATTGCACAAATGTTATGTACTGGGCTTTATAGTGCTACCATGCCACTAACTTGTCTTACTGTTTTTCTAAGAGTATATTTTACAATTGTCTTGTCTTTTCTTTTTGATATACAGATACTCCTTTCAGTTCCAAACCTGATAGGAAGGAGTTGACCGCCAAGGCACGGCGCCGCAAGCAGAAGGTAATCCAGCTTGAATATTGGTGACTGGTGGTCTTGGAAGAGGAGGAGGAGGAGACTGCAGCCCTTAAAGCCTCCTCCAGTGCCCCGGGCCACAGCCACAGCCACAGCCCTCCATCGGTACGGCACCACCGTCTAGCGGCCGCCCCGTTACCATCTCTGTGGCTGCAACTGCCATGCCTTAAAGTGCTGCGCCGCCAAACTAGAAGAGCAAAAGAGAGGTGTCCTCCAGAGACAATCCCGCCACAGATAGACGCTGTCTATTGCCCCTTTTTTAATTCTTGTTTTGGTGGGTGGGAATTGGGCGTTAGGTTGGACATTTTGGACTCTCATTACTGTTACGGACATTGGTTGGGGTTAGGGAGGGGGGTGGGTCAGCTTTTAAGTTTTTTTTACATAGTTTATTTTTGTTTTTACAGTTCTACTAAATCTATATATTTCTACTTTACATGCAATGTTTTTAATGTTTTGCAGGTGGGGTTACTGTTTTACATCACATTGTTTCCTGCTGGTCCAGGTCCGCCCCTAGCCAGTGTTTGATTTAAATAATTGGCTGATTTTGTAAGACACAAACAGATAGATGCGACACCCCTCAATGATTGAGTTGTCCTACTAGTACTGTCAGTCTCTCTTTTCTAGTCTATGCATTCTTTATCTGGACTCAAAGGGGTATGTGAATTGATTGAAAACATGTCCATTATTATGTATGCCTCCCCCAAACTTCTCTTACCTTTGCTTGATGTTTAACCTAGGGACAGCCATGGCTGCATGATTCTTTCCTTTTTCTAACATGCCATGATTGTGGTGGTAGTGGTAGTAGTAGTATTAGACACTGGCAGGGCAGCAGCATTTGCAAAAAAAGAAAATTAGATAGTCAGTCGCCTTTGAGAGACTGTTCAAGGAGTACTAGAATGAAGTACAGTACAGAACTTACCGAGAACAATAATATGCAAAAATATTGTTCAACAAAACATAATGGTGGTGGGGATAGCCTACTAGACATAGTTACAAACTATAGTTGTGTCGAGTCACTTGACTAGGCCTACAGCGTAACAGTTAGTGCTGTATATGAGGATGATCATGACAACAAATCCAATCAATGCCGGCAATTAATGCTGAGGTACATGTTCCTTTGTTAAAAATCACCTCTAAAATATACTGCTCATGGGTGGGCAAGGAGAAGAAGATCATCGCTCTGCCTTGAAATTGAAGTACTGTTGCTTTCGCCACATCCGCCCCAGCAAGTGTGTGATTAATTATTGGTGTACATTTAATTTAGCCACACCTCAATAAGTCACCCAGCCCGGGGGAAGAGGGTTAGGGTTTGTTGAATGGATGGGAAGGTGGTTTGGGGAAAGATTTGATAGTGAAAAACAGTAGGCATGGACAAACAACAAACAACAATCTTTGTAGACTACCATATCCAGATCAATATGTTTTATATGTATTTATGTAAGGGAGAAAAAGGAAATCCATGCATGATGATGATTGATAAGGAGACCCGTATTACATACACTTCTTGTTCAGTTGTTCCGGGCTTAATATTTTTACAGATAGCAAATTCGATTTTTAAATATTGGTAGGGATGAAACATAAACAGAGAGCAAACCTAATGATAATAACAACAACAAGAAGAACACACTGTTGTAAAGATTGTAGACAAAAAAATGAATCAAATTATTTAAAAGAAGATGAAAGTTGATACTGTTACTGTGTTATCCTGGTCAAAAATGTGGACTGTATTTGCATCTCAGCATTCCTCTTGGTCCTCTCGTCCATCAATCTTGGGTGTTGCCACTCGCCAGTCGCCACTGCCCGCCTGGAAAAAAGATTTGTTTTAGATTTATTGGTAAGGTAAGTGTGCATTGTAATGTTTTCCCAAGTATAGGGCAAGGCCCGGCCTGTAATTGTAGATGGAAAACAAAGGGGATATTGGGAAACAAAGTTGAAACAAATGCACAAGTTATGGTGTAGTGCAACAAGAACACTTTCTGAGGCGGCATGTATGCATCATCTCTACTCTAGTCTGTTTCCAGCATTGACCTTCAACAGCAACAGAAGAGAGCAGGCCCACAGTGACGGCACGTTGCTTAGCACATCCTCCACTTAGAGTACTTTTTTTTTAAAGAGTTGGACAAAGCACATATCCATTCCAAACATAGCATTTTACAAGTTAAGTTAGTAAATCAATGCACCACAGTCATTCCACCGCTACATTCGACTCCACTTCTACACAGACATTTGGGTCTGCTGTGGTTGTTATTGACATGTTTACCTTTGGGTTTTTTTCATGCCACTCATGAAACGTCCTCCTGACTTGTTATTATTCCATCAATCATCACCGATACTTGTACTGACTGACTGTGAAGATCGGCCTGCAGTAGAAGTAACATTTTGTTACTACACAACAAGAGTAGAAATATTATTGACTTGAGTCACTCTTTAGTGTGTACAGTAAGACTACAAGTACACTTTGACATCACTTCATGCACAATAAACAAACAGCAAAAACACATACACCAATCACTCAGAGTCAGGTGTCCAATGCATGCGATTCATTTTCATTACCTGTTCATTCTCATCCTAAGTTTTTTTTGCCATCATCATCATCATGGAAGGTGCTGTTGTCATACTCAGTGTGAAGATTGAGTTCCCTTCCTGATTCAATGAAAAGAAATGTATCAAGCTGCAGTAGAACTACAAATTTCTTAATTGCAAGAAGGGGAAAATTGCCTTCAGTTAGGTTTAGTGTGTACTGTAGAAAGATGATTAGTGCACAGTGATATAACTTCATGGACAACAAACAACAACAAAATCACTCAGTCTACGACTCTGCGTCCAATGCATGGCATCAAGCGTTACCTGTTCCATTTCCTTTTCAGTTAATGGGCAATCTCTCTGAGGTCTGAAGGGAGGATAGCTATAGTAATCATCATGTTCCACTTCTTTTGGCGTCTTTTACCATCATCCAATCATCATGAGGGCAATGGATTTAGGCGGGAGATTCAGTATGATGGAGCAGAGGAGCTGAATTCGGAGGACTGTACTGTCCAATGCAGACACCTGAAACTTGTATATTGAAATAAGAAGAGTAGAAGATGGTCGTAATGGATTTGTTGTTATTTAAGGTTTGTAACTGGAACGACAGACACACAAATAAAGGAAAAAAGGGAGGAAGACAGTAAGTGCAAGCCTAATTGTCAGGGAAGTATAGCTCGTCCTCAAACTCTGGGGGTTCAGCCAGTAGTAGGTAATCATGATGTGACACACTACTTCCCTCACCTGAGCTGCTGTCCTCATCTTCCTCGCTTGCTTCATGTATTATGTAGTTCGGTGGTATGAAGTGCTGATTCATTTTGATCATTGTTAACATCTCCACGTTTTTGGGCGAGAGACCGGTCCTTCTCACTGTTACAATGGAACCAGCAGCACTAAAAACATGTTCGGAAGAGACACTTGTGACAGGGCAAGCCAGATAGCTTATCGCCAGCCTGCTGAGCAGATGCCATTCAGCCCTTTTCCTACACCAATACAGCAATGAGTTTTGATCAATGTACACCTCTGTTGGGTCGTCCAGATAGGCCTGGACCATCCGCTCAATGTTTAGGGGTGCTGCTGCTAACCTTTCGGGCTCTTTTCTCTGTGCATCAGCACTGGGCTTATTAATGCCTAACTGTAAATAGCAATCATTTAACAATTCTACTGGGCCTAATGATCCAGTTATTGTTACTGTTGTCGATAGTGATGGTGAGTGTTGTGAGCCAAACGCACTGCCCTCAGCCTCCGAAGTTGCACTTGATGCCGCATGCCCTGCTGCAGTACTTCTTGTGGGTTGATCTACCGGGCTTTTAAGTAGCAGCCATTCATTTTATAACTTACTCGCTGCCTCAGCTGTCTAAATTTTTTAGCGGGCAGCATCCATCTCTCAAGAAAGAAAGAATGTCTTCAGATCTATTTTTGCCCGTGGATCCAGAATTGTGGCAGAAATTGAATATTCTTTTGACAAAATCTTATTGTGCAACTTTGTATCAGCTAAGCGACGGGCTAAGCTCTCCACCAAGTTATAGGCTTTCTTTTTTTCCTCTACAAATTGGTATGATTCAGACACCTTCTTCAGCTGATGCTCTAGCATTTGCAATAATGGGATGGCTTGGCCCATTGTACAGTCCTCCTTGCTGACTTCATGTGTGAAGACCTCAAAAGGACGGAGCATCTCAGTCAGGCATCTAACTAGGCCCCATTGGTCTATCTGAAGTATCATGCATTTCACAGTAGCATCCCCTCTTCGCATGACATATTCATTGAGTGGCCTGTACTGCTCAAAAAGACGACCAGGCATGTAATACGCAGAGTTCCAATGTGTTGCCACCTCCTGGATGAGTGCTTTGACTGGCATCTTATATTCATGGTGAATGATCCTCAGCTGCTTCTGAGCTTTAAAAGAATGGCTGAAATTAGTGCATATTCTTCGGCAGGTGGTCAGTAAGTTGCTGACTATGGTTTCTTTTTTCAGAAAGTCTTGAACTATAATGTTTATGCCTGCGTCAAACACGGAACCGTGAAATAGTAACCAAGGTCCATGGCCTTAAGTACATTACTGTCATTATCTGTGGCAACAAAACCAATACTTAGCCCTCTTGGGTGGAGCCATTCAAAACCCTTGCTGTGAAACTCGTCCAAAATGTTTAGAGCAGTATGAGATTTCTCCATTGCAAACATGGCTAAAGTTGCATGTTTCAGAGTAGCTTTAAAAATCTCAGCTGTGTCAACAATACCTCCTTTAGATAGCTTATCTCTAACCCCCACAAAAGAGACCCAGTGTGCAGTGATGCACATGTAATCTGTGGCTTGGCAACTGGTCCACATATCTGTTGTCAGGTGGATATTGTGAACAGCACTCTGCTGCAAAGCTTGTCCAACCAATTCCAGCACTTCATGATGTAGTGCTGGAACAGCAAATCTTGTGAATAGGACCGGCTGGGAACCTTCCATTTAGGGCAGATGGCTGACACAAATTCAAGGAAACGCACCCCTTCCACAAATGAAAAAGGGAGAAGGTCCAGTGCTAACATTTTAGCGAGCTTCGCATTGTACAACCGTGCCATTGGGTAGTTGCATTGGAACTGCCCCTCCCCAACCTAAGTTTGCTCTCAATGGTAGGTCCGATTACTTTCCTTTGTGGTGCTGTTGTTTTAATTAACCCACTTATGCTCAATGAAGCACTTTGTCTCATTGTAGTACTCGGTCGCCTTGGTGTCTCAGGCTGACTCTGAGTGTGGCTCTTACTGCCGTGCCACTCAGATGTTACCGAGGAGGATGTGGGCGGTACCACTGGGACAGGGCTAGAAATGCCTCCCTCTTCTTCACCTTCCACCACAATATTCTCATCCCCTGATTCGTCATGCCCAACTTCAATGGGTTGAGTTTTTTTACTTTTTTTAAGCAAAGTAGCTGATTCTCCCACATGATAGTGTGGTGTATTCGGAGATGACTTGCTTGGCCTCAAGTACCATAGTTTGTACCAAGCTTACCCCGCCGAACCCCTGTGCAACAAATTGAGCATATGGCAATGTTCTCCTCCCTGGTGCTAACAGAAAAGAAGTCCCAAACTGGGGAGGAGAACTTTCTGGCACTGCTGGATGTGCCACGTTTAATACCAGATGAACTCGAGGGTGCGCTTGGAATGTGACTCTGTGCAGCTACACTGTGACTTTTACTACCACCACTACCAACTGAGAGAATTGAACTGGATGTAGTAGGTCCCTGCCGGGCCTTTGAAAATATGGCAGCTGGAGGTCGCGGTGGTGTAAACTGTGTTTGTGGTATCCGTGCTACATCCCGCTCTGTAGCAGCCTTTCTGGATAGGGTGAGAATGTTGGTCTCCATCCGCTTTGGGGTGAGAGTGATGTGCATGATGACTGGCTCGTCTGACTCTTCATCAACATCATCCCCCTCTTGTACATCTACCTCCATAACTGTAAGTTTTTCTGGAACCTTCCTTTTCAGAAGCATTGTCGTGTGGCGTGCATCACTCTCACACTGAGCTGGTGGATGCCAAGTGACGTCATGATCATCAGAAGCGGGGCTTGAAGAAGAAGATGATGGACTAAGCCTCCTTTTCCTTACTGGTGGTCTTGAAGTCAATAGATTTTTCAAAACAGTGGTTTGCTCCACTTTGTCTGCAGGAAGCTCGATTTCCCGAAATGCCCTATTTTAGGAGCAACAACTACTATTGAGGGCTGTTCTTGTGGCTGCTGCTGTTCTTACTGCGGCTGCTGCTGTTCTTTTTGTGGCTGCTGCTGTTCTTGTTGCGTCTGCTGCTGCTGTTGTTGCAGCGGCTGCTGCTGTTGTTGCGGCGGGTGCACACTTATCTGCTGAGTTTCCGCCTGCGTTGATTGTGCACTACTTTGCGATAATGACATTTCAACAACGCTGCTCGTTAGTAGACTGGCTACCTCTGTGACACTCAAGGGCTTGGGCCTAGGTTGGTGGGGTTGGACCGCTGGTGCGGAGGTGCAGCTCTCAGCTTGGTTCCCGGGCAACACTGCTGCAAGCGTAACTTGTTTGGCCCCAAAAAAAACATTGACCGGCACACCAGTCGTGGTTAATGCTGGCACTTCCTTTTTCTGTTCCTTCTTCTCACCAGCAACTTTCTTGGTCCTGGAACTGGTACCTTTCTTTGGGGCCATCTTCTTCAGATGTCAGGCAGGACGCAGATGCACAACAAGTTGTGGTCACACATGGACGTGATGTGCAGCAGGACATCTGTCTTGCTGGCAGTACAATGGGTGATGAAGATGACACCTCTTCCTCTGGCTTTTTGTGCACCTAAAAGAAAATAATGACGGGAGAAAAACATCAGTGAAATGTTGCATTTGTTGTTGTGGTTCAGTTACAACTGTACTAGTGCAAACAAAAGATATAGTCTAGCCATTTCTCAGACTTTGTCAACAAGGGCTATGTTTTACTATTGTATACACACACTACACTCTCAGGAAGGATAGGAAAGAGAATAAGAACCACCAAAATAAAAATGTGATGGAAGTGGGGTAGACCCTATTTGCCATTAAATTATTCGATCATCACATCATTCATGGAGCTGCTGCTGCAAAGGGGGTGGATGGATGGAAGCAGTAAGCCAATAGGAAAACCATGCAGGCCTATATGGCAAACGCAGGACACTAATAACTCCCACCACAAAAAAGGCCACCAGCCACATGGACACTCACAAATCACAAGCAACAAGCAGGGGGCCTGGGAAACACCAGGAGCTGACAAAAGGCCTATAAAAGACAGGCAAAGGATGCATGCGAAAGCACACTGCTCTGCCTTTTTAATGCAGCAAAATGCAAATAAGAAAATTCATAGGCTCCAAAAAAAGTCTGCAGGGTGCATGCATTGCACACCAACACACACCAGACACACACAACAAAGGCATATCTTTAAGACACCCAACATCAGAAAGCCCACACCAAAAAACACATTTCCCAAGTCAATCCAATGCCATCCATGCCCCAAATGATGTCTAAATTCAACAGATCACACAGAAACACTTGATTAATAAAGCTGTGGCTACCTGCTCTGAGCCTACTGGATGAAAGCAGGCCTGTTGGCAGACAAGGCCAGACAAGCTTGCAGGCCTAGGCTTCAAAATGGCCACCAGTCACATGGCCAGGCCCAACAACAGAAACCCCATCCCAAAAAAACCCATTTCCCAACTCAATCCAATGCCATCCATGCCCTAAATGATGTAAAAAAATCAACAGACCACACAGAAACACTTGTTTAATGCAGCTGTGGCTACCTGCTCTGAGTGTAATGGATGAAAGCAGGCCTGTTGGCAGACAAGGATAGACAAGCTTGGAGGCCTAGGCTTCTAAATGGCCACCAGCCAAAAGGCCAGGCCCACAACAGAAAGCCCATCCCAAAAAAACACATTTACCAATTCAATCCAATGCCATCCAGGCCCTAAATTATGCTTGAAAATAAAATACATTCAAAAAACACCAAAGGAACAGTTGCTTCATCATGCACACACCCATGAGGCTATGACTAGCTCAGGCCTACTACTGACTACTACCCACAACATTTAAAAAAAAAAGGAATAATAGTTACCAAAATTAAATTGTAGTTGCAACAACTGCAATGCCCCCAATCAAACAGTCACAACAACCACTTACTTGTAAAATATCCAATTAAAAATCCTCAAATCCAATTGCAATGATGCAGCAGACAAAACGAGTGATCTTTCCTGCTCAAAATCCAAAATCAGAATGAGCAAGAGATGGACAAAGCACTGGGAGGAGCCTGCTGGACAGGAACAGGAAGTTGGAGATTCTGTGGCACTTCCTCCCTCTCCCCACCTTTTAAAAATGGACTCTTTGCACCAAAAAGGACAGCCAAATGTCAATCTGAGGAGTTTTTTCATCCAAATCATCATTTTAAGAAGGTTTCATGCTGCTAGATTTGATATTCTCTACCAAATTTGAGTTCTCGAGTTTCACATTACTTCCGCAGGCGTGTCCAAAATGACTTGATTGCGTTCTCTCGCTCCCTCTCACGTTGGATATGACGTGTTTGGGTTCTCTCGCTCCTTGTCGTGTTCGATATGACGTGTCCGCATCCTCACACTCTTGCTCACGGTGGAGAATGATGTTTTCAAGATCTCATACTCTTGCGGTGCATGATCGCGAGATGAGTGAATTGATCGCGAGAAGAATGACGTGATCGCGGGCACCAACTCTCGTGAGATAGCACAAAATGGCTACAAACAATCCAACATCTCGTGGAGAACACAACCGGATTAGGAAAACTTGTCGGCAAACGCAGGGATACAGGTAAGGCGAACGCATGCGCGAGAATCTATTTTTACAGCGCGAACAAGAAAAAAGAATTCCGGTACGTTGCGGATGGCGGAAATTTTAACATTTTTGCGCTCTCCACACATTTCAAATTATCGCAATTTCCCAGAACGGAATTTGCGCCCACCTCTAGCCATTACCTGCCGCAGATATTGGGCTAGAGGCTCGATCGCTAGAACGAACAGTCAGGGTGACAGAGGACAGCCCTGCATTTTCTGCAATGAATAGGGTACACTGGCGATATAATCGAGGCAGTTTTAGCATGGGCTGTAGCGTTAGTGTAGAGTATTTTGATCCAATTACAGTATGCCAGAGGTAGCCCAAACTTAGTCAGTACAGTCAACATGTAAGGCCAACTTAGGGTATCAAAATCTTGGCATATACCCAAGGATTAGCAGCCAGCACGCGGGACATGCCTTGAGGGGCATGTAGTATGATGTGGAACCGGCGAATATTTAGGGAGGAGTTACGTTTGGGTCGAAATCCACTTTGATTGATATGTATGAGCTGAGGAAGCAAGGGCAGAATCCAAAATGCCAGGAGTTTACTGAGTATTTTGTACTCCATATTAAGGATGGAGAGGGGTCTGTATGATGCAAGTTGGAGTGGGTCCTTGTTGGGCTTCAGCAAGGAGGTGATTAATGCTTCCCTAGATGTGAGGGGTAGCGTACCCTCAACAAGCAAGGTACTGTAAAGCTGTAGCAACTGAGGGACCAGCATTGTTGCAAAGGTTGAATAAAATTGAGCAGGTAGCCCGTCTGATCCCGGTGTTTTTTTATGGGCTAATGCATTATTCGCTGCCTTAATCTCTACTGGAGTAATCAGAGCCTCCATGTCTCAGGTGCCAGATTTGGAAATAACTGGGAAGCCTACTTTCGCAAGGAAGCAAATAGTAGCGTCTGTCATGTCTAGTTGGGGAGCAGCGCATAGAGTGGTACAGTAGTTTTGGAAGGTGGAATTTATCGCAGCCTGAGTGGTGAACAGCATCTGTTGAGCAATCACTAATATGGGAGTTGGGGTTGTTGGAGGTGCAATGAGTTTTGCCAGTAATGTACCATTGCGGTCCGCTTCAGAATGCGTGCCAAGCAAGCGTTCTAGAAGCTCTGCATGTCTGATCCTAGCCGACTGCAAGCATTCCACCCAATCGGCGCTCGTCTGGGCTGCCACGTCCTCCGCTTGCAGCTCCCCCTCCAGTTCTGAGAGGTCTCTAATTGTTTCCTCCCTCAACCCTACCAAGTAACCTAAGGATACCCCCTGGATCGTGACCTTAAATACTTCCCATTCCAGGGAGTGGGTCATGGCTGTTCCCTCATTATCAGTAGTATATGTGGTTATGGGTGCGGCCAATGTGGTTTGATACACCTGGTCTTCCGGTTGCATAGGTTGCATTTGCGAAGTCCGGATAGGTGTGGGAAGGTGTCCCCATTGAATGGTTAAATCTATGGGATTGCGATATGAGATTGTCCTAGATAAGTGCAATGTGAAAGAGTCGATGACAACTCGGGTGAGCACAGGAAATAGTCTTGTAGTGTAGTTCCTATTTTCCCAATAGGCCCTGCGCATTGGAATAACATAAACAGTAGTATGGACGTAGAAGTGCGGATCTTCCAGGTCTCCACTGACTATGCTAAACTTAATTAGGTTTGTTACCAACTAGCTCAGAGGTCACTGGAAACTTTCTTGACTGAATAGGAAAGTGATCAGCTTCCCTGGTACAGACAAGAAGGGATTCAGTTTTCCAACAACCGCATAAACATGACAACTTTGCTCCTTAGAATAAGAGTCAATCTCTAGAGTCGTGTGAAACAATAGACAGTTATTTTACTCAGTCAGTTTTGTGCAGATTACTTTCACTAATATGCATAGAATAGAGAGACGGGCGTTTTCAATAAAAAGGTATTATTTATTGAACAGTCTTTCTTCTCATGCAAGAGAAATGAATTGCCACAATTGCAAGACTAGTCATTATAAAAAGTGCGTACAGTAAAATGAGGATTGCGAAATAATACTGTAAAAGCATTGATACGGTTTCTTAGCCATACAATGGTTTAAAATGAATAAAACATATATACGTTCATATATACATAAGGCTAACGTACTCAACTGGTGCTTCTAACTACGCCTACCCCAGTGTACCTGACCTAAGCCTAATACTTGGGAGGGAGTAAGTAAGTAACAGTTTTAGTTAAGTTGGTTTTGCCAAGGTTTGCTTCAAGAATTCTCTCTAAGGGTTTAGTCAACACCATACCTCGGGAATAGAATGTTGGAGGTCTTGTATCTCCTTCCAGGACTCGATATCCCAGTCACTCGCAAGAGTAGGCTGGAAACGCCAGAGCTGGATTTTCTCAGCAGGAGAAAAGACAGCGTCTCTCTCAGCGCATCGAGGAAGAGGAGGAGAGGCAGCGTCCATGGGCAGCTTGTATCTGCTGGGTTCTGCAGGGGGACAGGTGTTCTGCTCCTATGTTCACCACACCATCGTTCGCTGATGTCGTTGAGGCAGCGATAGCATCAGTATCAGCGTGGCAGCGATAGCTTCAGCGTTTGCTTAAGGCATCGTTGGTAATATTTATACCTGAGAGGTGCCTTGTTTGACGTAAGTTTTTGGACATAAGACGTCAATAAAGATGTCACTAGGAAGTGATCGTCTCTCAGTGCTCATTAGAGTTCTATTACTAATCAAAACATAGCAAGCGGGGCTTTCCCAGGTTGCTGAGTTTTTATCTTGTTGAAGAACTCGGAGTGTAATCTAGGAATCTTAGATAGTGGCTTCTGCTGTGTCATTTGCTCTAATGAGCTGCAGAGGAAGCTGCAGAGGAAGAGATTCTGAAATGTCGCTCTGATCGTGTGAGGCCAGAGACGAGTTTCTGAATATTGCATTTGATCGGTTATGCCAATATAGGGGTACAAAGGGATTATAGCCGTATAGGGGCATAAGGTCACAGTATTGATCGGGGTCCTAGATTAGAACGCGACACCCACTCCACGAATTTATGTCCATCAATTTACTAAAACTATATAGCAAAAGATGCATGTGTAACATTACCCACCCCAAAATACATATATGCACTTGAAATGGCATATTTGAAATACGTGGTAATTTTGGTTCTGTACGTCTTTAAGCATAGAAATCATTCAAAATTATAGCATATGTAATCAATGAATGATTTTGCGAAAAAATTACACATGAAATATCTCTTAATACAGAAAAGAAGGGCAAGATAATTTCATCACATATAAATGCATTTGTTATAAAATGTGCTATGTAAAGTTATTATGTCTCTAGATTTGCCTAAAAATAGAAGCTTCTGTTCTTTATCAATAGGTCTACCTTAAGTAAAGAATTTTCGTGCCAGAAAAGGTAAATATTTTCAAAAAGTGTTCAATTCAAAAAAATTCTTGTTGAACGGGGGAATAGAGTTCCAACGCTTTTCAGCAGTTTTTGTTGATCAAAACTGAAGGCCGAATTCATATTTCATGGGAACGCTGTGTGTCGGAATGCTTTCCAAAATTATTATTGCTGTTCAGGGGAGAACATATTTTCAGACAGGCTCTCAAAGAATTGGTCTACAAAATCAGGTGACAGTTCGACCAAGTTCGATAGTGCTGTAACTTGGCAGGTGTGAGAATGATTGCTATCATCAAAGTCTGGATCAGCAATGCTCACAGAAGGTCGTACCTGGGTGATGTTGCTTTTATTTTTCACTCCACTGTCACCACCTAGTCGTAGCACAGGAGTCTCAACGAATGCCGTCATCAGGATTGGTAGCCGCTGGGGACAACACAATGCGTGAGCCATTATAGGACTTAGCAAAGTATCGATATCCATTGGTACTGCTGATGGAAGTGCAAGACAGATGTCCAACACACACTCATCTCCGCATAGCATACATCGAAGCACAGGTAAGATGCAGGTCTGCCATATAGGTCTGAATGAAAGAAACCAGGTCCTGTTTAGATCTCTCAGCCTGGCCAATCCAAGGACTCTAGTTATTCTGTCCCGGTAGCGGATTGCTAGGATTGTTTCTTCCATCCTTGTAGGAGTCATGTCTGAGCTTTGGCTTGCCATATCGGAGCAGGAGGGTCAAAAATAAAATCCCTGCTACAAGTCCCAAAATCAGGGGTATGCCGCCAAAGACTGAATGGACAAAATTAGGAATAACTCCTAGAATTGCTTTGAATGGTGTTAGCATTCCCGTAAAAATTGTCTTAAATATGCCTGGGATGCCTATGGCACCAGACATGTTAAGAATTTGGCTAAGCATTTCTGCAAAATGCACGGGCAATTTGTTGATAAAAGGTCATGAATCTCTGATGTTGTCCTTGCAACTAGGAGATCATACGTCTCTTTTGATGAGGTAATGGGCACTGTTGTCTGCAAAAGCACAGACTTCATTCTGCTTAAAGTATCAATGTGTATAGAAGAGAAATTCAAACACGGCCAAATGGGAGTCTCAGTGTCTCCAGGGCCGTTTGGAAACAATGCTTGCATACAGCATTTGACCATGGATGTTACGCTTATGAGATAGGCTTTTCCTGGCAAAAAGCTACAACAGCTGTGATCCGCTATTAGAATGTAACTCCCATTTGCGAGTTGCATAAAGAAAGGCTCTATCTGCGTTGCAGGTGTGACATGTTGGTGGCATGAAAGGTTGTTAGAATTTCCTTCACAGGCTCCGTGTAAATTAATACCCTGGCACAAAAGTATACCGCTGAGTGAATGTTTACAGTTTTCACCACTAAGAAATACATTTTTGTTGCTGTCACTATAGCATGTGTGTGTATATGGTAATTTCCATGTTGACTTAATGTATCCTTTACCCAATCGTTCATACTGGCCAGTAGGTATGTATTCAAGGCAATTTTTAAATCAGAAAGTTGTTATCGGAATTGTGATAATCCTGTGTATTATCCATTCAATGACAGGACTTTCTGACATTGTCAAAGGTAATCTCTCAAGTTTTTTGATGCTCAGGATTGTATAGTCTGCTCCTTTCTGTGCCAAGCTGATTTGTTTGTCATTAAGGTTAAAGATGGAAAACAATGACGTTGTGTTGATTAAACGCCAAGGCACATATCCTGAACAAAGATTTTGCAGCGTCCAGCCTAACTGTACAATAGAACGCAATTGTGACTGGCCATGCTGTAACATTAGCAAGTCTTTGTCTATTATATCAATGGCAGATGATACAATGTTGTCCAACGAATATATTCTGGAGGACAGAGTCATTAACCCAATGCCCACTACAGAAAGTGATTTTTCCAAATTAATACGATCAATTTCTCGTATTTTTTCAGCTGTTTCAATTTGTGTGACTTTCCAAGCCTCGTTGTATACCGCATAGATACTGGTCGCTATGAAACGCTTTTGACGCTGTTTGCGAGGTCCCAGAATGAAATTGCGCAAATCAGCACCATCTTTAAGTAAAGACAAGTGTTGCTTAATTTCAGCTAGTGTGGATGATTCTAGCCATTCAAGGCACAGCTTCCCTACACTGTATGTTGTTACTATCCCTGGATGTTGTCTCTGGGAGTATCTAGGGTCTGGTCTGGACATTGTTAACCCTTGTGTTTTATTCAGGAATCTATCTTGACAGTTGTTTGTGTCAGTAGGCCAGATTAACCACTTTTTCCAATCAGGATGTGTTCTGTTTAGATGTAAAATTTTAGATATGTCTATCTCAATATCTGTTGTTGCATTATCAGGTTTTGGCTTTGGAATAGACGGTTTGTTAAGGTCTTTGATCTTAGCTAGGCCAAGACAGGTTGTTTGATGAATTGTTTCATTTAAAAACATTATTTGTTCTGGGATCATGCAGGCTCAAAATAGTGCTTCTAGGCCTTGTACCTGCCACTCTTTTGTACCCCAGATGGTTTTTGTTTCAATTTTATTTTTCCAATAATCAAAACCAAATGTCATCATTTTTTCATAAAATGCTTCTGAATATGTCAATTTAGTATTTGTCAGCATTGTTTTCAACCCTGTTTTATCTAACAGTTTGTAATCAAACGTTTCTGCATCACTGGTGTTAAACCCTGAGAAGTACTTGAATTTCTCATAGAATGTTTTAGAACTGCTTTTAGGTGGTGTAGCACAATGTTCCCATTGATTATACTTAAAAACATTTCTAGGCTAAGCAGACTTATGCAAGTAATGATCACCATAGTGTGTGTAGCAGAACATCTGTTCATAACTAGACGAACCTTGTAAATAACCATGATCTGTGAATCTAGCTGACATTACTAAATCAGACATCATAATATTAATACTTTCAAAGTCCCAATCATTAGAAAATGTACTAGGTTTTACAAAGTCACTTAAGGAAACCTTGAATTGATGAGGATACTTCAGGATTTCGACCGGACCATATATTTCATAATCAGTTTTCTCCCATACTACCCCACCGGGTATTGGAATGACTGTGACATTTACTGTTGACAGTTCTCTTTTCTTCACATGGGATGATCTTTGTGGTTTGAGGACTAAGTTGATGTTCTGACTTGCTGTGTCCATTGTATTGTAATACACTTTCCTAAAATTAAAACTAAAATTAGGCATAGTAGGAGTATAAATACCCCTGAAATAATCCAATGCTCAATCAATGGTGCATCCAGATATACTTCTTTGATTTGTTGAAAGAGTTCTGTTGCTTTTTCTTTAAAAGTCTTTTTTATTTCTGGCATCACTTCTGGGTTGCTTTGATCCTCAGAAAAGGTATTGAAGTTGATGAAGTAGCCAGAGGCAGTTCTGTCAATTGTTGGGATTGTTCTTTCAATTTGTCTTTCTGTAGCACATTCTGATGCCACATCATTGTAGACTGGTGTTTCTTGACGAACTGTTTCAATCTGTGTCTCAAGAGGCACGAGTTCCATGGCATTATTGCATAGTCCCTCCCTGTGCACTGCAGGCTGATTGAATGTGATTAGTCTTTCAGTTTGAACCTCTTGGATTGTTGCACGTTTGGGTATTCTGTTGTTTCTCCGGAGTCAACTGGGCCTACTGTTGATTATAGGCCACATGCTTGTGGTTTTACCAGGTCGATTGATACAACTCTGTTCTCCTTTTTACCAGCAAGGGGCGGTAGTACTACTGATCTTGTTCCGTTGACTGCTAAGACAGGTACTGCTTTTCTGTAAGAAGGCCCAAATTCCTTCTTCACCGCTATTTTTTCTCTGACTAGATCCCCAATCTTTGGAATCCAGACAGGCCTTGCTGGGGCTGGTGGTGCCTCGTCAGTGGTAGCTGGCTGTTGCTTTAACTTTATGTTGCTCAAGGATTTTCTTGTTTCATTCAAGTCCTGTAAAACAGCCAAACGATCTTTGATGTCAAAGTCTGTTTTCTTATCTTCTACCACTGATACCTGACTATCTAAGTCCTGAATTCGCATTCTAGTTCCGAACAATAGTTCGTATGGGCTGAATCCTTTTAGAGAATTTCTTGGCAAGTTGTTTAGGCTTAACTGGACACTTATTAAATGTTTGACCCACCCAGCACCTGAACCTAATACCTTCGCTGTTATAGATTGCTTTATGTCCCGTTTTTTTCTTTCTACCACACTGTTCCCTTCGGGATGTGATGGACAAGAATACCGCAACCCAACTCCCATGCAGGCCATGGCCTCCTTATAAGCTCGAGAGCTGAAAGCAGGACCCTGGTCAGAATGGAACATGGCAATTGCGTATGTGCCGATAAAGACTCGCAGATCATTTATAACCGTTCTGGCGTCAGCCGAGCGCTGGGGCCACATTTTTTAAGTGAGTTTTAGCCTTAATGATATACAATGGGGCGCGTTTCTTCCATTTGATTGCGCGGATAGATCGCCTTATGCTATCTATTAGGGTTTCTGACACTACACTGGCCGGTTCTCCACTGCGATCTCTTCACAGTTTTTTGCGAAATCATGAACTCCTTCACTCATTTCCGGCCACCAGTGCTCTGATTGCAATTCTCTCAGAGAGTCCCTGATTGTTTGGTGTCTCAGACCCAACCCCATATGTGCTTCCTGTAATAGGAATCTTCTCCTGTTCATGTTTGGAATTACCCTATCCCCCACTCCAGGGATTCGAGCAAAAGGAACGGAGTTTGCATCAACCACGTATGCATAATTGAGTGGATAGTTCACGGGTAGTGCTGCACAGTCGCCTTTTACAGACGTTTTGACTGCTAGCATGGTTTCCCCGTCTATGTGTTTTTCTGAACGCTTTTTTGTGGCTACGGAAGCCGGTTTAGTTGCTTCCGCTGTGGCTGTATTAGCGAATGAATTCCCTTCAACGTGTACGCCATCACGTTGATGACTCAGAGTGTGTATCACGTGAGTCTTTTGTAGTTCTTTCTGTAAAAGAGCTACCTGTTTCCAAAGCATTTTATGCTTTATTGTGGCACCTGTGTCATCTTTGTAATCATTTTCAATCCAGCTCTGCAACTTATTATTGTAAGAGTTGACGCAAAAATGCGAATAGCACACGATTAGTGTCGGGAATTTACGTTCTGCATTTTCAAGCGCCATCTTTGAAGATTTTATTTCAGCTCTTTGAGCCGAACAGTTTCTCACTGATTCAGTTTTTGTTATTTTCGGTCTGAATTTACCGCACAGCCAACGACCTTTAACAATCGCACAGTCTGCATCGTAGGATTTGTTCTCTACGTTGAAATGCTGTACAAATCTATCTGTATAGATTATACAGGCGTACTGTGAGAGAGGCAGAATTTCGATTGGCAGAGGATATTCTTCTTCATAAGTCAATTCATTCAGTTTTTCGAATTGCGGGGCGAAATAGTATTTCACATCTTCCGCTCCAAGAGAATCTACACACTGTATCCATTTTGGATCCAGTGACACTGTAGGCAACTTTACTGGGCTGAATAGCGCCTCGAAGGCGGATTCCGCTGTGAGGATATTAATCCTTTTGCCATGTGCTAGTTCTCGTTCATTCGCTAATGCAGTTTCTACTGCTTTCACAGTATTTTCTGTTGGACTGAATATTCTTTCCGCTTGTGTGTACAAGTGAGATTTAATTGAAATTGGTACCTTTTCTCCCTCATTAGAGGTCAGGTACGTGAATCCGCATCTTCCTCGGATGACTCGGATTACAAGATTGCGTGTGTTGTCACGTGTATCTAATTTTGTTTTTGGTAACATGTCTGTTTGCAGTGATCTCAAAATTTCTGTGTGTTTTTGAGTCCAATTGATTGGTTTAAAATCAGGTTTAATTAGTTCGTAGAGAGGTTTAACCCTCTCCGCATAATTTAGAATGTAAGTTCTACCGAAATTCAGGAAGCCTAGAATTGATTGTAAGTTCTTCAGCGTTGTTGGAGCTTGGAGTACAGCGCACTTCTCTAAGAAGTTGTCCGCTAGGCTTTTTCCTTCACTTGACAAAAATAATACTGTCAGATGGGCTATTCGAGACTTTTTAAAGTTGAATTTGTAACCCTCTGCTGCGAACCCAAGTATAATGGTGTTCACTCTTTTCAATTGAGTATCCAAGTCGTCGTCTGTGAGATAGATATCATCTACGTAAGATAATGCCTCATCATCATACATTTGTAGTAACTCTGTTACTCTAGCTGAGAATAGTCCTGGGCTGTTCTTGAATCCCTGTGGGAGCCTACAGAAATTTTTCTGAGACCCCATTACTGAGAAAGCGGTCAAGTATCTGCTTTCTGGTGCAATGTTTTGACAAAAGAAACCATTAGCTATGTCTAATGTTGTTTTATATTTTTTCCTAACTATGTTATTCATTAGTCCAGCACTATGCGAATTTTGAACTGCAAATGTTTTGCAACATGCGCTAAGGTGTCTGTTGTCCAAAACTAGACAATATGAATTGTCTGGTTTGGAGACAGGAAACAAAGGATTGTTCATTTGAGAGGTGCATTTTCAATCACCCCCTGGTATGCAAGTTGATCTAAAAACTCCCTGACTTGTTTTTTAGCTTCTTGCTTAATGGGATACTGCCTTTGTGCAGTCGGTTGACTTTTTAGCTGGATTTTGTGAGGAGGAGAGTCCTCATCCCATCCTACATGATTTTTATGTAATGCTGGTGCCTGGGCCACTGCCCATTTCCTTGCATAAGTATATTTTTTGTGAATCAGAATATGATTCGAGAAGGCAAGGCATAATTATTTCTTCGCCACGAGGGCACTCCCTGACAAACTCTGGGGGCCAATCTTTTTCAGCTAACAGAATGTCATAGCCTCTTGAGAGTTTATCCCTAAATAGACCCCTTATTTTCCTAGTCTTATCACCCTCTATACGCAGTGTTATTTCGTATATCTTATGGGGCTCGCTAACTCTGGTGTCGGCAGTTTCTACTTGAATGTATTCATTCGTGTCCACTGTCTCCAGATGACTCATCAGGATCTTGCGGGCTATACTGATTTCTGCTGCACTGTCTAACATTGTCTGTGCCCACTCCCTGTTTTTCAAATGTGTCCTCAGTATTCTCGGCATGTTCGTTTACTCTAATACTGGCTACCTTCTTTTTTAGAAATTGTAACTTTTTACTTTGAGCAGGTTCCTTGTCTTTGGACTTGGTGTGCTCTCCTGGGTCTGACCATCCTCTTCTTTCCGATTTCTGCGAAAAAGATCAAGAGGGACGTGTATCAATACTTTGATATCTATCAGGCTTCTTCAAATTATCCCTATTTCTAAGGTTATATCTTTTCTCAGAGGGCTCCCTCTGGGAAGACTGGTGTTCTCGAGTCGGAGTTCTTTCCCTCCGTCGAGGAGACCTTCCTCTGGACTGGAAAACTTTTTCCTTGGGAGTGGATTGTTTATTTCCATCCCAGCTCTTTTTAGGAGTGTTTGAATTATTTTTAATAAATAATTTTACTAACTCCCTATATGCCTTTGTTAATTCTCTTATTTTAACTAAGAGTTCTTCACTTGACATTTTATCAATGTCCGGATGTGGTGTGTAGCTGGCTAGAACCGGCCACGTTGCTCCTGGTCTACCTAGAGGACCGAGCCTGGTAATATGATCATTATGTTTTAGGGCGCCTTTAAACCAGAGCAAATGCTCTTGGTATTTTAATGGGATTTCAATCTCCTCGAAAGGAGCGTACTCTTCCGGTGGATCCCCTATTTTGTAATAGTGGAACTCGTGTGTTGCGGTGTTTGCCGCTGGAAGTTTTATCCAAGAATAGAATACCTCTGTCTGCCGATATTCGTGTGCCTCTATCATGAAGACAACTGTGCCAACTTGTGTGGTCAGTCCATTTTCTATAAGTTTTGACGTTATAGATTTTCTTAAATGTGCCGGGATGATTATTGCACCCGGTTCAGTAGTACCGGCGTCCCGTTGATTTGCATCTACTGCGGTATCAACAGTCCCGTTTTCTCCTGGCATTGTATAAAAGCAAGGTTTGCAGAGCAGGTCTCCAAGGAGACAAAGATTAGGTGCACAATATTTTGGAACACTGTATCCTTCAATGTTGAATAAACCAGAGCTTTACATAGGAATCTCTTCCTACTAAGGTCGGGCGGATTTTAACCTTTCACCCACTCCAGACGTCTATTGGAGTATTTACGGGAGAAAGGGGTCTGTGTGAAAAATGCACAACTGAGTTACTCTAACGTCTTGCTTTAGTTTATCGCCTTACCAAACGTTGGGCGCCATGTAGTGTAGTTCCTATTTTCCCAATAAGCCCTGCGCATTGGAATAACATAAACATAGTATAGACGTAGAAGTGCGGATCTTCCAGGTCTCCACTGACTATGCTAAACTTAATTGGGTTTGTTACCAACTAGCTCAGAGGTCACTGGAAACTTTCTCGACTGAATAGGAAAGTGATCAGCTTCCCTGGTACAGACAAGAAGGGATTCAGTTTTCCAACAACTGCATAAACATGACAACTTTGCTCCTTAGAATAAGAGTCAATCTCTAGGGTCAAGTGAAACAATAGACAGTTATTTTACTCAGTCAGTTTTGTGCAGATTACTTTCACCAATATGCAGAGAATAGAGAGACGGGCGTTTTCAATAAAAAGGTATTATTTATTGAACAGTCTTTCTTCTCATGCAAGAGAAACGAATTGCCACAATTGCAAGACTAGTTATTATAAAAAGTGCATACAGTAAAATGAGGATTGCGAAATAATACTGTAAAGCATTGATATGGTTTCTTAGCCATACAATGGTTTAAAATGAATAAAACATATATACGTTCATATATACATTAGGCTAACGTACTCAACTGGTGCTTCTAACTACGCCTACCCCAGGGTACCTGACCTAAGCCTAATACTTGGGAGGGAGTAAGTAAGTAGCAGTTTTAGTTAAGTTGGTTTTGCCAAGGTTTGCTTCAAGAATTTTCTCTAAGGGTTTAGTCAACACCATACCTCAGAAATAGAATGTTGGAGGTCTTGTATCCCCTTCCAGGACTCGATATCCCAGTCACTCGCAAGAGTAGGCTGGAAATGCCGGAGCTGGATTTTCTCGGCAGGAGAAAAGACAGCGTCTCTCCCAGCGCGTCGAGGAAGAGGAGGAGGGGCAGCGCCCGTGGGCAGCTTGTATCTGCTGGGCTCTGCAGGGGGACAGCTGTTCTGCTTCTATGTTCACCACACCATCGTTCGCTGATGTCGTTGAGGCAGCGATAGCATCAGTATCAGCGTGGCAGCGATAGCTTCAGCGTTTGCTTAAGGCAACGTTGGTAATATTTATACCTGAAAGGTGCCTTGTTTGTCGTACATTTTTGGACATAAGACGTCATTAAAGATGTCACTAGGAAGTGATCGTCTCTCAGTGCTCATTAGAGTTCTATTACTAATCAAAACATAGCAAGCGGGGCTTTCCCAGGTTGCTGAGTTTTTATCTTGAAGAACTTGAAGAACTCGGAGTGTAATCTAGGAATCTTAGATAGTGGCTTCTGCTGTGTCATTTGCTCTAATGAGCTGCATAGGAAGCTGCAGAGGAAGAGATTCTGAAATGTGGCTCTGATCGTGTGAGGCCAGAGACGAGTTTCTGAATATTGCATTTGATCGGTTATGCCAATATAGGGGTACAAAGGGATTATAGCCATATAGGGGCATAAGGTCACAGTATTGATCGGGTCCTAGATTAGAACGCGACAGTCTAGGCAGATATGCAACTGAGGGGGGTAGGAATAGAAGGAATATTCTTGCATGTTGACATGCCGGGACCTCCAAACATCTATTAATTTCCATTCCTGTGCCCAACACATACGCGGCTTGGGAGCGCTCAGCAGTGTTTCACAAGGGAGGGTGAGAATTGTCCAGCATCGAATACTGTATTCCGATCCCCTCCTAATACCATGGGCGATGTGACCAGTCCGAGAGTGCCAGGGAGACACAGACCAGAAAGGCGCCCTGGTCTGTAGTTGATGAATAAATAGACCCTAACACCACTTGCATACCATCCAAGGTCCCACGTAGGAGCACATAATGCCCCTGGTCATCTATCCTACTCTCGTTTAGGGAGAAGGGGGGTCCCACCCGTATTCATATTGCAGTCCCTCTAGAAAAGGCACAATAGGATGTGGCATAAAATTGCCCCTCCAACAGTGTTGAAATTTCATAGTTTCTGAGGGTAGTAAGTGTGTATCCTGTAAATACACAATCTGGGCTTTGCGGTGGTGCAATTGTGCAGCTATACAATGGCATTTGTGAATTGTTCCTATTCCTCGAACATTCAAGGATATGATAGCATAGGATTTAGGAAGGGCCGTTAGCTAGGCACTGTGGTGAAACCCTCCCATTCCCATCCCACCCCATCCCATCCCCCCGGAACATCGGAGCATGCAGCAAAAATACAAATAAGAAAACCATAGCCCAATACTGGTTCCAATTATCTAACTTCGCTCGACCAAACTGTGGAATTAAAAAAAACATCTTACACATCAACCTGTTGCTATCGCCTGTAGGGGAGGATGCAAGCAGTAATGCTACATAGAGGGAATAAAGAACAATGCATGGGAACACCCATGACGGGCCGGGCCAGGGGACACACCACGTCATCTCTAGACTAACATTCAAATATTGCAATATCAATTTATGGACTGTTAGAAACACCGGTACATTACACTGCAGAAGTAAGGTTATTACCTACACATCAATTTGGAGGGCACAGGCAGCTTTAGGCCACTAAAATATTATAAGTGTCCCATAAACCTCTCATTCCAGTGGATCAGCACAGTTGCGTAGACGTTGAGTGAAACAATGGTGCACTACCAACTGATTCAGAGTCTGAGTTGGCCTTAACTGAAGGGTTGTGCTGATTGGCGGCTGAGTCGGACGAAAGGCTGTGGCCGCACAGAGAGCCTCTTGTTGGCCCTCCAACACCCATTGCGGAGGTGGGGAACTGGAACCTGTGCGCTATGCGACAGGACCTTTGTATGACTCCGGGGAGCACGCTGCATTTTCGGCTACATAGAGTCCATCCATCTTGCAGGCAAAACATCTGGGAAGGTTCTGTTCAGCCACTCCCAATCATCTTCAGGTGTATCAAAAAAAATTGCTTGCTGATTATATATGATTTTTAATCTTGCGGGGAAACAGCAATGCAACAGTAAGGACCGCATCCCGGAATCGAGTCTTTTGCTTCCATAAATTTAAAGCGTTTGCGCTGTACGGCTAATGTGTAGTCAGGGAATATAGAGATTTTCACATCGTCGATTTGCAGTGGGCCATTGTCTCGCGCTGCCTGCAACAGATGGTCAGGGTACCTATAATTTAAGATGCTGGCCAACATTGGACAGGGATTTGTGTCAGGGATTGGTCGATGTGTGGGGACTCGGTGGGCTCTTTCGACAGGGAAGTACGCAGACAGGCCAGTTGGGGCCACACTAGTTTTCATACAGTTTTCGGTGTAGTTCTTTGGGTTAGGACCTTCTGCTCCCTGAGGAATTCCTACAATTATGAGATTATTTGGCCGGGCCCGACCTTCAGCATCACCTGCACAAGCCTGGAGGGAGTCTGTCAGTTGGCCCATGTGAGTTTGTTGTTTATCGTGAGCGTTCACTTGGGTCACTACTGTTCCTAAAGTTTGTTCTGCGTCCTTCATCTTCTTTGCTAACTTACGATGGTCTTCTTTGAGGAGAATGCGCTCCACAGAGATCGTCTCCAGAGGAGTTTCCAACGCAGTTCTGGAGTACTGGATTTCTTTCAGAATCAAATCCAGTTTATCCTCTGGAGGATTGGACGTGACCCCTTCTTCAGAATAGCGGGAACGGCCTGAGGAATGTTCAGAGTGTGGTGACAGTGACCCAGTCCTCCCAGATCTGGAGGAGGATTTCATCTTTCCTCTACCCATTATTTCTGGCTCTCTAGGGGCGGGTGTACAAACCCTGTAGCTGACTTCTCACCCAGGCGATTCCCGGTGCATGAACCAGTGGACACAACACGTGGCTATGAGCCCGTAGGGGTAGCGGCTCTCATGCCACAATGAACAGAAAGGGGTCCCAACCTGTGTCCAGCTCTTGTGAGCCAAATTAATCTGAGGTTCTGTAAATTATGAATTTGTTCGTGCTCAGCCTCCATTTTGTGATCAACGCCATTTTATGTTGCCTTCACTCAGGCAGCTCGGCAAACGCGATGTTTTTGTTGTTTCTGCCTTTGCGTGTCAGGTGGCTTCTTTGCCTATGTTTACTAACGAGTGTCAGGGTCTGGCCGAGTACACTAATTCCTGTCCGAGCTGATTAATCCCTGTCTGGACTATTTGTTGGTTCTCACCATTGTTTCCTTTAAGTTATCTTATCTGCTGTCCTTAGCTACATGTCTCATGCATTCTCGTGTTTCACGACTGTCCTTCTACAACACGCAGCTGTGTTTTCTCTACTTGTAAATTGAATTGTGTGGATTCATTTGTAATTTACTTAAGGGGTCGAGTGACAAATGAAACGTGGAAACTCGAGTTACTTTGGTCTTAAAACATTGTCTATAACATTTGCCTATAGCTCATGCTCTTGTGTGATTGCATTTTGCATTGTATTGTATCGTATATAAACCTGTGCGCCACGGAGTTAAGTGGCAGTCTCTTTTGAACCTTGTTATACCGATGACTTCTAAGACCACTGTACCAGCTGCAGCTGATAAATACCATCTTCTACGCCAGACGAAGAGTCCGTTTCTCTGTTTTTGACAAGGCAGGTGAATCCCGGGGATTTCAGGCGTCCCCTGCACCGCCGGGCCTTAAGGCTGCGGTTCTCCAACTGGCGCCCCATGTGGGGCGACTTCAGCGGTAGCTGTTGAGGGTCGTGAGGAGCCCCACAAGAAAATTCCGGAGGAAGCGCACCACGTGATAGACCCCTGTATATCAGAAGTGGACCGAAGGTCTTTTACAGCGCGGCGACTCCTTTCCGACGGCTGCTGACGACTGCTGCCCTGACTGTCGCCCTGCCTTGGACCCTTCTGATGATGTTTGGTAAAGCGAGACGATAGACGGACCTTCGCTGGTGTATAACGATTCTTAGTTAAGTATTTGGTGGGTCGCTCCCACAGACCTTTGTTTTGTTTTGTTTTTGGGTTTTTATTCAGGTATTGCAATAGCTGAAGCCAAGGGGTAAGTATGCTTGTACTGTTTTCATTGATCTATACCCCTTGTTGTTTGTGATTAGCCTAGAGAAGTGACGATGCCTGGGCTGAGTACGTTTAAGAGATTTTGTTGTTTAGGTTGTACGAGGGATTTCCAGTTGGAGGAATCATGTCCGATCCCTCCAGTTGGAACTCCCACTTATGAGCTTTATTTGAAACACGGTATTGGTCCCATTACCTTTAACGAGACATGGGTCCGATACACGAAAAATAGTGGAGTTTTGAGATGGCCCCAGAATGGTAGTTTTGACTCCGCTATACTAGATAATTTGGAAACAATTCTGTTTAGAAGAAAAGCCCGGCCGGCCCTGTTTGGCTCCTTTCGCCTTTGGCCTAAAGAAGCCAAACAGAAAGAACTCAAACAAGCAAAAAAGGATAAGAAAGCACAAGACATGTCGATTTTACAGGCTGTCCAACAGTTTAAAAATAACGAAGTAGATGGTGCGAAGGAGGTATTAGAGAGACAACATCGCATGGCGATAGATAGATGCTATCCGATGCTGCCTACTTCCCCTTCAGATAAAAATAAGGAATTAGAAGAACATTCCCTAATGTCTTGTATATTGAATTCACCTCCGCCCTATGTCCAAAATGCTAATGCACCTCCGTTACCCCCTCCCGTTGCTCAACAAGTGACTGCTCAATTTCCGATTGTCCAACAACCGGCTCAGCCTCTTAATGCTTCTTTGCCTGCTTCTGCTCCGTCCTTACAGTCTGTAATTCAGCCCCCACCTTCTCCCGCTCTTACTCTTCATTCAGCTACGTTTCAGTCCCCATTGCCTTCTACATCTGTAATGCCTCCTATCCTCTTGAGGGATTCTCCTACTTCACAGAGGAGGATAGCAGATGCTGTTTCAAGTTTCTTTTCTCCTCTTCTTGGGTCTTTAAATCTGCTTCCAGCTTTCTCTAAACGCCAATCTTGTTGTCAACTTTCTCTTACAGATGAGAAAGTAGTTTTGGGTTCTCTCGCTCGTAAAGGGATTGAGCATGGACTAGAATATAGTACCGAAGATATCATGAGTTGTTTCTATCAATGGGTAGAGCCCACGCAGAGATATGTTTTCAACGTTATGTGTCAAAATCTTATTAGAGGGTGGGAAGATATGGAGTCAGATACAGTTCCTTCGGAACTACTGAAATTACAAGCTGATTTTGATAAGGGTTTTATTGTAGGACATCGAGTTGAAGAGGCAGTGAATAGACTCAACAATGTTCCTGTCCCTGTCCTTTTCCGAGACTGATCCTGCCAATAACAAGGTAGTAAGAATTATCCAATGCGTGAAGTTCCTCCTGTATGGAGAGAAGTGGTGAATGGTCCACCTCCTGTCGCTGCTCATTTCCAGCGTATATGGGTCCACGAACCCTGGAAAAGTTCTGAAGTATTGGTGCTTAAACAAACTCTTCCAGACCCCCATAACAATCCTGCTGGATATTACAAAGAATTGTCCCAAACAGTTGACGTCTGTATTAAGAATGTGGCCGACATTGATATGTTATTTGGAAATGTTATTCCGCAAGGCACGGATTCGTAAGGAAAATCATGTGGCTGAATTAGGTGGCGATTTGGCTGCTATTAGAGCTGCGGATGCGAATCAGGTGGGTGGTGTGAAACCCAAGGATTTGATTACGGCTCTTCCAGGTAGAGTATTTTTATTTTAACTTATAAAGCGCAACAGCTACCCGCAGTGGGTTTCCCGGCGCTTGGGATAGACTCAAGAAGAAAGAAATATCAGGTAATATCCAGCAGACCAGGACAACGGGTAGATCACTCAAAAAGCAGGGTCTTAAGTCCCTTCCGGAACCGCAGCAAATTAATCTCCAATTTTAAAGCAACTGGTAAAGTGTTCCAGAGCTTGGGACCTAGATGAGCGAAAGAATGCCCACCCATTCGAGAAAGTTTGAATCTTGGGATAATGAAATCTCCATTCCCAGAAGATCTAAGAGTTTGATGAGTCCTATATGGTTGAACTAAGTTCTGTAGGTATTTAGGGGCTGTGCCCTGCCTGATCTTGAACAAATAACATAAGGCTTTGAATTTAATCCGGCTTGAGATTTTAAGCCAGTATAAGTCACGCAGAGTAGAAGATGCTGAAGTTCTCCTAGGGACCTTCCGATTGATGAAGACATTGATTGATGCCTGCGGTGCGAGTAAATGGGGGTAAGCTGGCTGCATGCAAGCAAAAGAAAGATGAAAGCGTCTCGGATTTCTTCACTCGCTTTGAAGAGACGTTTATTGACCACAGTGGTCAGGATTTGAGTGTAGAGGGTGGTCAGCGATTGTTTGTGGACAAGTTTGTATATAATTTGCTTCCCGAGTTATCGAATAAATTAAAGAGTTCTGAAAGCGCATGGGCTGTCTCTTCCCCTACTAAAATATTGGCTACTGCACAGTATTACGAGAATAGGGATAAGGAGGAGAAGGAGAAACAAGAGAAGAAAAACAAAGATTTGAAAACAAAGGTTCTTTTGCAACAGGCGTATCCGCCTCTCTCGAATCAGCATCAGCAACCTTCCCAGTTTCAGCAGCCTCCACAGTTTCAGAGATTGTTTCAGGAGCCCGAGTATTTTACGCCGCAACCTTCGTTAGGTCCTAATCAATGTGCCTATTGTAGGGAAGTAGGACATTTCAAGAATAGTTGCCCGGTTTTATTACAGCGTAATATTGGGATGTCCGCTCCCCGAGGTCGTGATAATTTTCAGACAGGATCTAGAGGTAGAGGACGAGGGGTGTCCTCTCAGGAGCAGCATTCTTTTCCTCCATCTGCCTCGAATTACTTTGACCAACAGACAGTTCCGTCCACGCAGTATTACAATGATGATTATCACGTTGAAGATAGGGCTCACGATTTTTAGGTTGAATAGGACAGCCATAAACAAAGTAAGGGAGTTGTGTTGATTCCAGTAGATCAAAATGGGCCGTGTGTCACTGTGAATACTATGGGTGTTTCAGAACCGTTTCTTTTAGATATTGGTGCGATGGGAAGTTCTATCATTCATTCTAAACTCCCTGGGGCACCTTTATCTGGCTTAATGAATACCTCTGTGGGTTTTTCTGGTGCCCCAGTCCGTAATCCGGTTTCTTGCCCTTTGCCTATATCGATTGGTCCTTATGATTTGGATGCTTCACTTATCCTGAGAACTGGCTGTGGTGAGAAATTGCTGGGTCTGGATTTGTTGAAAAGACTGCATGCAACATTGTATTGTTCTCCTTCTGGTGTGCATCTTACGTTGGGAAAGAAATTGATGTCTTCCAAGTATTTGTCCCGAGACCAGTTTCCACCCGAGTTGCTTTCTCTCCCTAAAAGTCTTGGGCTACGGCCCGAATGACGTGGGTGGTCCTGCGATCCCACGGTATGTTGTCACAGTTAAAGAGAATGTTAGAATGCCACACATTCCTCAATATCATATTTCTAGTGATGGAGAGAGAGCACTGTTGGCTATTGTTGATGACTTTATTCAGAAAGGTGTGGTCGAAGAAACAAGAGGCAATGTTTGTAACAGTCCTGTTCTTCCGATTCTTAAGAGAACGGATCCTTCGCAGCCTCCTGTCTATCGATTTGTTATTGACCTGAGAGAAGTCAATAAAATAGTGGTGCCACAGTTCCCTGTTGTTCCGGACATTACAGCTTTGTTCACGATGATTCCTGCTTCGGCAGCTTGGTTTTAAGTGATTGATTTGAAAAATGCTTTCTTTAGTATTCCTATTGCTGAAGAAAGTAAGGACATCTTTGGTTTCTCTCTAGGTGGCAGAAATTTCCGATTTAAAAGAGCTCTTCATGGCTATTGTGAGAGTCCCTCCATCTATAGCAAAGCTCTAAAGTCTCAACTTGATACTTTCTCTTTGCCTTCAGGTGCTACGCTTATTTAGTATGTGGATGATTTGTTGGTGGCTGCTGATACAGAAGATGTGTGTAAGATTGTGACTGTTGCGTTGTTGCATCATTTGTCTGCTTTGAATCATAAGGTGTCACCCTCTAAGCTGCAATATGCCCGCAAAGAAGTGACCTATTTAGGTCATCTCTTGTCGAAGGAGGGAAGGCGATTGACCCCAGAATGTATTCATGCTATTTCACAGATGTCTGTACCTACGACACAGAGAGAAGTGAGTGCCTTTTTGGGTATCACTTCCTACTGTAGACAATGTATTCCCAATTTTTCACTTTTGGTGAAACCATTGATGGCACTAACGTTGAAAAATACGTCCCATCCGCTCCCTTGGACGGATGAATGTCAGAAAAGTTTTGTTGACTTACGTACTGCCCTGTGTTCTGCTCCAGTGTTGGGTACCCCAGATTATAGTAAGTCCTTTACACTGTACGTTCACGAGAGAGAAGGTTGCGCGTTGTTAGTTTTGACACAGCAATTCGGTGATAAGCAGAGGCCATGTGCATATTTCTCCGCTACACTAGACCCAGTAGCTAAAGCTTTGCCCAGTTGTCTCAGAGCTACGGCAGTGGCTGCAATTTCTCTTAGACAGTCTGCCGGATTAGTGTTGGATAACACACTCATTATTATGGTTCCACATGCAGTGGATACCTTGCTGAATAGAACCAAGACGCAGCATCTCACAAGTGCTCGTTTGTCTGGTTACGAGCTGACACTTCTAGCGAGCCATGTACATATCAAAAGGTGTAACACGTTAAATCCAGCTACACTGTTGCCACTCCCAGATGAGAAAGACGATCAGGAAAAGCATGATTGTTTTCTTCGAACAGAAGAAGAAACGAAGGGTAGGATTGATCTAAAGGACACTCCGCTCAAGAACCCGGACGGGATCCTATGGGTGTACAGTTCTTGTTTCAAGCTTCCAAATGGAGAAACTACTTCTGCCTATGCTGTCACCACCTTATGCACAATTGTTGAGACGGCACATATTGGACATAATTCCGCCTAAGCAGCTGAATTGATAGCCTTGACTAGAGCGTGTGTGTTGTCGAAGGGAAAGAGAGTGAATGTGTACACAGATAGTCAGTATGCTTTCGGTGTTGCACATAGTTTTGGCAACTTGTGGAGGGGAAGAGGATTCTTTACCCCCCACGGGACAAAGATTTAGCATGGTCAGTTAGTGACTGATCTTCTTGAGTCACTTACCTTACCTACGCAAATAGCGATCATAAAGTGCAGTGCACATAAGAAAGTCACAGATGATGTGGGTCGTGGAAATGCGTTTGCAGACGCGGTAGCGAAAACTACAGCTAGAAACACCACTTGTCGAATGTATGTGGCAGGTCCTGCAAACTGGGTTAGGGAAATTGGAATGTGTGAAGACACGTTTGAGAGTGTGAAAACGATTCAGGGAGAGGCTACTGAGAAGGAATTGAGTACGTGGAAAGAAAGTACAGGAATGCTAGATTCAATGGGTTATTGGACGGAATTGTCGGAACATCAGCGATGGTTGTTACCGGACGCTTATGTGTTACCGGTCGTGACTATGGCTCATGGTCCGGCTCACATTAGTGCAAAAGGCATATGTAAGCTCTTGGCTCCTGTGTGGCAGAATGAAGGAATTCCGAAATGTGCAGAAAATGTGGTTAAGCATTGTATTGTTTCTTTAATGTATAACCCAGAAAAGGGTAACCCAACTCCGGCAGGTCATTTTGCTCCCCCGTCATATCCTTTTGAAATTTGCAGATCTATTACATTCATATGAATCGCTGCAACAACCTTAAGTATGGTTCTGGTGGTGATATGTGCCTTTTCCCGCTGGATAGAGGCCTACCCCGTGAAAGATAACACTGCTCTGTCGAATGCTAAAGTATTGATTAAGGAGTTCTTCCCCAGATTTGGTTTGCCGCGCATTGTCTGGAGTGACAATGGAAGTGAATTCGTGAGCCAGATTATACAGAAAGTATGTTCTGGTCTTGGTATTAGACAGAAATTCCATGCGGCAAACCATCTGCAGTCAGCGGGTTTGGTTGAGTGTTACAATGGTACACTCAAGCTTAAGCTGGCCAAGATTCAAGCCAATACAGGTCTTGCTTGGCCTGATGCTTTGCCCTTAGCTCTTTTGTTAACCAGAACTACTGTGCACTCTCATATGGGACTTAGCCCATATGAAGTGACATTTGGATGCCCAGCTAATGTTTGGGGCATCCCCCACCCCAAAAGATACTCAGACATACCATATCCTCGGTTAATTGACTATTTGCATGATCTGACTACTAAATTAAGTGTTATTCGCCAACAGGTACAAAGTTTTTTGCCGTAGGCCTCCACAGACCCAGGTCACACCATCTTGCCCGGTGGCTGGGTCTGTATAAAGAATTTTCATCGGACTAAGAACTGCACCTACGCAAGTTTTGCTCGTCACCCGCACGGCTGTGAAAGTGGTTGGCAAGCGTAACTGGGTGCATGGCGTGCACTGTAAAAAGGTGCCACTGCCATTACCCTTCGATCAGTGGATTCGCAGTGGTTTAAGGGAATCGGACACTGCAGTGGTTCCTTGTTTTGTTCCTTTCAGTGATGCTCAAATATATGGGACTCAGTCTGAAAAAGCAGATGATGATATTCTTCAAGCCGCTGTGCCTGTGCATCGTCGAATAGACACTACCAATCCAGAAACTCTATTCAAAGACCAGACCGTGCCGAGCAAAACACGTTACAACTTAAGACCGAGAGCTAACAAAGAGAACTGAACATTTTGAACACTTTTTATTACTTAAAGACGTTCCTTTTTAGGTCCTTTTTGCTTCCTTGTTTTTTTGGTATGATATTAGTATTAGATGTGCCATCTGTCTCCGTCGCAGGGTCACGGTAGGAGACTCAGACTCTAACCTGATTTTTGTTCTTTTAGTAAGTGGCTAGTGCCTCAGGATATACAGAAGTGAGTAGCTGAGTGATTAAGGAAGATTGCCACAAGCGACATTTTTTTTAGATAAAGATGGATGGTACAACAATCGTAGGTAGGGAAAATAGGAAGCAGGAAATGAGATCAAAGTATTGCAAATTATTGCGTAGTCGATTTGGCGTAACTTTGTGTGTTCTTATGTTTTTGTGCATTTTATTAGCCTGCACAGGTTGGATCGTACATGTTCTACAATCAAGAAATGTTGCTAATTCTACAACCTCTTTGCTTTCTCGTCTTTCTGTCTTTTCACACAAAATGCATACTCTACCCCCTCATGAACAGATAAGGAGAGCCGAATATATGAATAATACGTTTATTCGGTTGTTGCACCAACATCAGTTGGCTATTATTATGACTGTCTGTTGGGTGTGAGGACTCATGCCACACAATACACAAAAGGGAATAACATATCTGGTTCTTCCTTCTTCATATGAAGGTTCATCTTGGGCCTATTTTACAAGGTTTTCAGCCGCATACCACAACAAACTTAGAAGCCCTGTAAGAACTTCTGGGAATGGATTACATTTCAGTCATAGCTCTTTGATTAAAGGTATAGTGGTAATGGCTAAGATTATAGAGAAGAATAAGATTCCATTAGATGAGAAGAGAGCTTATGACGGATGGAATGTTACCCACTATGTCTCTATCCTGGGTGACAAAACTAAGAAGGGTGAGTCTTCTCCAGTATGGACTGTACCCCATGAAGGTAATTTGTGTCTCCTAGTTAACAGCAAGAAAGCTGACATCAAGCAGAAATGTTCATACACGTACATTTTCTCGTCCCCTGATTTCCCTCCGTTAGTTCCGTCTCAAGGAACATATTTTGTTTGTAACGAACGAGTTTATACTTGGCTCCCTTCCAACTTTTCTGGAACTTGTAACATAGCTTTTCTCCTTCCCCCTACATATACGGCTCCGTCAGACCACCACAGAGTTAGATATAGCAGAGGTGTATTTGATGCCAAAGACACGGCAGAACAAGAGGGAGGAGATTTCCTTAAAAGATTCCTTCCCTTTTGGGGCCCGATGGTCAACAGCAGACACATCAGGCAACTGGTTCGAATGGTTGAGACCACTATTAATGTTATCGCAGGAGCTATAGGTAACATTACAGCAGAGCTTCAGGCTGATCGTCTTATGACGTTGCAAAATCGGATTGCGCTAGATGTGATCTTAGCAGACCGAGGAGGTGTCTGTAGATTGATCGGATTTAGCTGCTGAATTTACATTCCAGATGACGCCCCGGCAGTATACCAAGCCATTTCCAAATTGCACACGGTCTCCGAGTCAATTCATCGGGACAAAGGAGATTGGTCTTTTATGGGATGGATTTGGGGAATATTGTCAGCTTGGGGATGGAAGATCTTAACGTTCCTTGAAGCAATTTTGGCTATCATATTCTCTTGTTGCCTATGCAACCAATGTGGTCCTGCAGTTTTTGGCCTATTGGCTACTTTATGTGTTCCACAATCTGCGACTCAAAAGACAGAGAATATTAGGATGATGGTACAGCAACAGCTTGAGGATTTCATGAACATCAGTGTTGATTCCGACTCAGATTAGCATGAGTTGTTTTTTTTTGCTTGAGTAATGGCAAAAGGAGGGCCGAGGTTCTGTAAATTACGAATTCGTTCGTGCTCAGCCTCCATTTTGTGATCGCTGCCATTTTATGTTGCCCTCACTCAGGAAGCTCGGCGAACGGGATGTTTTTGTCGTTTCTGCCTTTGCGTGTCAGGTGGCTTCTTTGCCTATGTTTACTATCGAGTGTCAGGGTCTAGCCGAGTACACTAATTCCTGTCTGAGCTGATTATTCCCCGTCCGGACTATTTGTTGGTTCACACCATTGTTTCCTTCAGGTTATCTTATCTGCTGTCCTTCGCTACATGTCTCATACATTCTCCTGTTTCACGACTGTCCTTCTACAACACGCAGCTGTGTTTTCTCTACTTGTAAATTGAATTGTGTGGATTCATTTGTAATTTACTTAAGGGGTCGAGTGACTAACGAAACCGGGAAACTCGAGTTACTTTGGTCTTAAAACATTGTCTATAACATTCGCCTATAGATCATGCTCTTGTGTGATTGCATTTTGCATTGTATTGTATCGTATATAAACCTGTGCGCCACAGAGTTAAGTGTCAGTCTCTTTTGAACCTTGTTATACCGACGACTTCTAAGACCACTGTACTAGCTGCAGCTAATAAATACCATCTTCTACGCCAGACGAAGAGTCAGTGTCTCTGTTTTTGACAAGGCAGGTGAATCCCGGGGATTTCAGGCGTACCCTGCGCCGCCGGGCCTTAAGGCAGCAGTTCTCCAGTTCTTGGGCGGACACTACAAGAAAAGGGGGAGACTGCCAGGGAAAGGGGGTCACCACTATCCTGTATGCGTAGGCCCAGCCACTATAGTAGACCAGGTAAGAAGAAAACAACCACTGGACACTCCACAGTACAGTCTCGAGTGGCGTTGTTGGTCCCCGCTAGTCCCAATGAGGATAGTTCAGACCGCGCTGAGCGTTGCTAACCATTGGCAGCCCCTGGCAACGTCGGCAGATCTCCACATCCAACCGCACACCCGGGCCGCTCCCTGCCACAGGCAGCTTTATTCCACAGGGTTACCAATTATGATGGGGGCCAGGGGAGGGAAACGTTGGGGTCGCAGTCTCTTAGGTTCAGTCCGCCACTTGTATCCAGGTAACACTGCTTAAAGGAGGAGGAAGCCTATCTGCCAGAAAGGGCACAGGCGGCCCTCTGAAATGACCGCATCCCCGGTTCCAGTGTGGAGACATGCCAAGGGGCTCCAAATATGGTGTAAAATACACAGTAGTTAGACACTTACTGGAGGAGGCAGTCCAGTCAGCGGAGCTAGGCAGCGGGTGGAAGGCCCGTATCTGGGGGCCGGAGCCAAAACAACAGCCGGTGTCAGGGTTACACAGCCCAGCTTCTAACATGGGGGCTCCACAGCGGCTCAGATGCCCCCACCGGGTCAGCCCAGTACGAATGCAGAGGCCCACTTAATCTGCCCCGCGGGTCCACAAGCCAAATAAAGTCCTTGGGTTCACTCGTGGTATAGTTCTGGGTGGCTCCGCTGGTGAAGAGATCCCACTGTTGTAAGTTAGAGCAGCACCGTGCTCGGAACAGGAAGCGCTCATGCTGGCAGGAGACAGGCCGCCATCACAAAGTAAATGCAGTCGCCTGGGTGATGCAGGGCAGTGTGGATGGGACCCATAGCACACCAGAGAACAGTGAGGGGTAAGGTGCACTCACCAGAGGCCTGGCCGGGCAGCAGGAACGGGCAACCGGTGGAGGGCCTGGACCGGGGGCTCGAGTCGGGGTGTTGCCCGTCACCGTGGCATGTAGGACCCCTGGAAGAGCAGGCGAGGCCACGAGTGAACCAGGCCCTGTCCTGACCAGGTCCAGCAGTGCACCGGAATCCCTTGTAGTTCGCAACTCGAGTCTAGAACGCCCAAGCCAGCAGTAAACAGGCCAACGTTGCAGTCGAAGTTCAGCCATTGGGGAGACACAGGGAGGTACCTTGCCCAGAAGAGGGAGAGCCTGCGCCGGCTGGAGGCAGGCCACCGTTGTAGAGGAAATTCAGCTCCCGAGTGAGGTAGAGCACTACTGCGCTGATGGCCCAAAATCTATGCCACTCTACTCTTAGCCACTGCACTTTTGGGTAGAGGTGAATCAGTGAATGAGGTGCCCCAGTACTGCGCTAGAAGTGCAAGTTGCAGATCAGAATTGATTGAGCACATATGCAACTCTGAGTGGATCTCAGTATTGATACTGCAGAAGGGGACTGTCCTACATGCCAGACACAAGCTGGAAGAGTGGCCAACTAGATACTGAGCACAGGGGTCATCCCCAGAGTGCATGTGTCACGGCCCACTCTAAACATATCCCAGAGTGCTCTGCAAAGTTGAGGGCTCCTCCACAACACAAGACCCAAGGGAATGCTGGAATTAGCCCAGACTAACAAAGACGTCCGTGCACAGTCTTCCTGCTCAGTCGGAGGCTGTGCACATATTTTTCAGCATCCATTACAGACCTCAAGGTATTCTGAGTAAACAACTGGTAAGCTCCATTTACAGTCTCAGAGGAGACTGTGGACACATCCAACTGCATGGAAATGAAAAAAGGTCCCTATCCTACCTAGACTTGGAAAAAGTACACACAGTTTGAATTCATAAACCCAATAAAATCATAACCACATACCTAATAAATCACAGCAATAGGCAAAATACATCAAAACAATTTAAAATAGTATTTGGACAATTGTACAATGTATTCAATATAAAGATAATACATTCATAAACAGTTAAAAATTGTGTCAATTCACATAAAAATTGTTAAAAAATACAACTCTGTATTTTTAAACAATTTATAAACAATTTTTATGTGAATTGACACCATTTTTAACTGTTTTTATTTACTAAACAGGAGGGGTTCAACGAGCAGTAAAGAGAAGTTTATTTGGTGTAAGGATGGGCTAAGGGTGGGGCCTGCTAACACAAACACACAGTACTTTCTTATCCTGTTTACTACTGAATAAACAACAATCATTCTGAGCCCCCAAATCAACCGTCTCTGTTACAATGCAAACAAAGGCAGAAGGCCCTAGATCAAGAAGAGACAATACTGTCTCCCGAGAGCTGTGAGCCTAACAGCAGCTCCACACTATGGCCCTCTTTACGAGGGACTCCTGATGAAATGAAATGAATGAAATTAAAGGAATCTTATAATGTGCAACTAAGCCCGAAGGCATCAAGGCGCCTAACAACAAAACCATGGACAAATAAACAGTAACTACGGGTACGCCTTGGCAAACAGCCAAGTTGTCAAGGCCTTTCTAAAAAGCAGGGCGGTGGGCTGAGATTTGATTTCGCAAGGAAGAGCATTCCATAACTTAGGAGCAATAGAGGAAAAAGCCCTACCACCCCACTTATTCCTGCGGAAGCGGGGTACCACCAGCAGATTCTTTGAGGAAGAGCGTAAGTCTCTGCCAGAAACGTAGGGTAGCAGCAACTTCTTGACACCCCCCGCACCCTTACCAGAGAGTGCACTATAAGTGAGGCAGAGAGTTTTGAAAGTAATCCTCGCTTCAATGGGTAGCCAATGTAAGGTCTTCCTTGCTGCTGTTGCTGACGCTAATCTGGGAGTGTCCAGAACAAATTTGGCGGCCGCATTTTGGGCAGTCTGAAGACGCTGTAGCAGGCACTTATTCATGCCGGTGTATAAGGCATTACAATAATCAAGTCGCGAAGCGACAAGTGCTACCACTACTTGCTTCCACGCCTGAGGAGACAGATAATATTTTATTTTTCGGAGTATTTTAATATTACCCCAGCAGGTGGCAACCATTCTATTAACCTGCAGTGTCATGGAGAGAGTGGGATCAATCAGCACTCCCAAGTTTCGTGCCGATTCCGTAGGCGTGGGACAATCTCCCAGAGAGGATGGCCACCAATCAGGCGACCAAATGTTCTTGTTGGGACCAAACACCACCGTTCAGCCTTAATGAATTGTGAATCATCCAGAAGGAAACTGCTTCCATGCAGTTCCTAAAGCTGACCGGTGACAAGTTACCCAGGTGGGAAAGGGACACCAAGATCTGAGTGTCGTCAGCATACGAGACTACCTCCATCCCAAAAGATCTAACAAGCCTGGCAAGCGGGGTCACATTGATGTTGAACAGGGTCGGACTTAATGCCGACCCCTGTGGGACCCCGCATTGCACCAGTAGGGATGGAGATAGGAACTCCCCCAGCTTAACCCTCTGCTCTCTCTGGTCCAGAAAGGAGGCCAGCAGACTCAGAGCCGTCCCTTCCACCCCTATCTCCCTCAGGCGAGATGTTAAAACCGAGGGGGATAGGGTATCGAAGGCGTCTGTCAGGTCCAAAAGGACCAGTACGGTGGAATGCCCCTGGTCTACCTCCATACAGATGTTATTCAAAACAACCGTGAGAGCTGACTCTGTGCTATGGTGCCTCCTGAAACCATGTTGGGAATGATCCAAGAGGCCCGAGGAGTCCAGAAAAGCCTCCAAATGTTGATTGAGATAACTCTCCATCATCTTTGCCAGAGCTGAGAGCAGAGAGATGGGGCGGTAATTCTTCAACACCTCGGGATCAAGTGTAGGCTTCTTAAGGAGGGGCTTGACCACCGCACTCTTCCATTGAGATGGAAAAACGCCCTCTCTCATAGCCCTATTCATGATATCCAACAGTAAGGACAGTAAAGAAAATCTGCACTCCTTTAGGACTTTAAGGGGGCAAGGATCGAGAGGGGACCCCGACTTTATCCTATTTAAGAGCAAATCAAGCTCCTGATACAATAGAGGAGGAAACTCCGACAGAGTCATTGAAGTGGTGGATAAAACCTCCTTCAAGGGCAGAGCAGCGGGGACGGGTGGGAGAGAGGTAACGGACCTTTGTGATTCAAGTTCCGAATAGATGTCCGCGATCTTCGAAAGAAAGAAACCTGCGATTTTAATGCATAATTCCTGGGAACTTACTACAGGGTCTGGCATCTGTAGCGTACAAAGTGTGTCCACTATATTGAAAAGCTCCCTAGGAGAAGAGAGGGCCATTGTCAGGTTAGCAAAGCACTCTTGCTTCACTCTGATGATCTCCCTCTTGTATTCCTTGAGGAGATTCTTGTGCTTATCCCTCTCCTTCAGAGCCCAGCTCCTCTGCCAAACCCTTTCTTGCTTCCTGCACCTTTGTCTCATGAGCCTAAGATGCTCCGAGAACCAGGGTGCCGAAGGTTTTTTCCTCGCAGAGTAGCAGGAGGACAGGGGAGCCAGCATATCTACTGCTGCACTAATGGCTTTGGACAGTTCAGAAGCAGCAAGATTAACATCCTCAGAGATGTCCGCCTTGTAATTTTGCATCAAAGGGGCCAGCGAGGCACTTGTAACTTTTTTTAAAGTTCCTCCTAGATTTAATATGACTAGGAGCACCAGTCTTTAGAGGCCGCGGGGCAATCTGAAGCTCCAGAGGGAAGGCAAAATGGTCGGACCATGTCAATGGGATGGGAACATCTGTTGTAAGCCTGTCATCATTTGAGAATACCGCATCGAATATGTGGCCCGCCTGATGAGTGGGATGTTTGACCAATTGCACAAGATCACACGCTGATAGCGAGTCCAGAAGGGCCAAGGAGTCTTTGGAGTCAAAATTGTCTAGGTGAAAATTTAAATCACCCAGAACAGTCAGATTGGCAGATCCGAAATAAGGCTCTAAGATGTTAAGAAGGGCCTGACTAAAGTCTATCCGGGGCCCAGGGGGTCTATACACCAAGATGCCAACAAAAGCAGCGGCATCCGGAGATTTTATAAAATAGTGAAGGGCTTGAAAAGAATCGGAGGGCTTGGAGAGTTGAATCGTATGACAGGTATGAGAGGTCTTATACAGGATACCAAGGCCGCTTCCTCTACGCACCTCTCTATCCAATCTAACTAAAGAAGATCCATCTGGCACAGCATCTACCAGATCCGGACCCGAGGACACAGAAGCCCAAGTTTCGGTGAGGAACACCCAAGTGGCCTTTCTTGCTGTGACAAAGTCCTGAAAAGAGATGTTATTCTTCACTAAAGATCTGGTATTAATCAAGAAACCTGATTCCTTCCTGGAGGGGGACACAGGGGAGGTAACAAAAGAACAGGGATGTCTAAAAGAGCAAGCAGTCGATAGGTTACCACGAATATTAAAACAGTTGCAATAAAAAGCATCTCGAAGAGTGTCAGGAGAGCAGGAAAAGTGGCATGGAAGCCGAACAGGTCTCAGACGAGTGAGATCATGATTAGAATATACAGGACCTACCACGGGAGGCATATCTGATACACAGAAAGTCCGGAGTCCCCCGCCCTTTAGCCCGTCCTTAGCGCAGACGGGCTGGACTCTGGCGTGACTCCGGCGTCACTACGGCGCAAACGCTGCGCGCGAACGCTGCGTGTAGAATGGCTGCTTTATATGCAGGTCAGCGTGTCCTTGTGACAGCTGGTCTGCTAACCCAAATGGCCAAGCGTCCAATTCTCCCCCCAAGATGGCGGCCAAAGCGAGAGATGACTCAAGGGACCCGCAAAGCGCGGTGCTTAAACAATTATGATGCAGGTGAGGGGACGGCGCAGAACATAAAAGCAAGGTAAATACAATTTAAATTAAACCAAATGCAAAAACGGGGATTTTATAAAACGCTATCGCGTTAGTATCTAGTCCGCCCTTCAGCGCGCTATTAAACTGTCAGGTCGGGCGTACGAGGAGAAACTAAACAGGGCAGCCCGCCTAGAATGCCCACCTTATATGCAGGTCAGCATGTCCTTGTGACAGCTGGTCTGCTAACCCAAATGGCCAAGCGTCCAAATCTCCCCCAAGATGGCGGCCAAAGCGAGAGATGACTCAAGGGACCCGCAAAGCGCGGCGCTTAAACAATTATGATGCAGGTGAGGGGACGGCGCAGAACATAAAAGCAAGGTAAATACAATTTAAATTAAACCAAATGCAAAAATGGGAATTTTAGAAAACGCTACCGCGTTAGTAGCTAGTCCGCCCTGCAGCGCGCTATTAAACTGTCAGGTCGGGCGTAGGAGGAGAAACTAAACAGGGCAGCCCGCCTAGAATGCCCACCTTATATGCAGGTCAGCGTGTCCTTGTGACAGCTCGCCTGCTAACTCAAATGGCCAAGTGTCCAAATCTCCCCCCAAGATGGCGTCCAAAGCGAGTGATGACTCAAGGAACCCGCAAAGCGCGGTGCTTAAACAATTATGATGCAGGTGAGGGGACGGCGCAGAACATAAAAGCAAGGTAAATACAATTTAAATTAAACCAAATGCAAAAACGGGGATTTAAAAAAACGCTATCGCGTTAGTAGCTAGTCCGCCCTGCAGCGCGCTATTAAACTGTCAGGTCGGGTGTACGAGGAGAAACTAAACAGGGCAGCCCACCTAGAATGCCCACCTTATATGCAGGTCAGCATGTCCTTGTGACAGCTGGTCTGCTAACCCAAATGGCCAAGCGTCCAAATCTCCCCCCAAGATGGCGGCCAAAGCGAGAGATGACTCAAGGGACCTGCAAAGAGCGGTGCTTAAACAATTATGATGCAGGTGAGGGGACGGTGCAGAACATAAAAGCAAGGTAAATACAATTTAAATTAAACCAAATGCAAAAACGGGGATTTTAAAAAACGCTATCGCGTTAGTAGCTAGTCCGCCCTGCAGCGCGATATTAAACTGTCAGGTCAGGCGTACGAGGAGAAACTAAACAGGGCAGCCCGCCTAGAATGCCCACCTTATATGCAGGTCAGCGTGTCCTTGTGGCAGCTGGTCTGCTAACCCAAATGGCCAAGCGTCCAAATCTCCCCCCAAGATGGCGGCCAAAGCGAGAGATGACTTAAGGGACCCACAAAGCCTGGTGCTTAAACAATTATGATGCAGGTGAGGGGACGGCGCAGAACATAAAAGCAAGGTAAATACATTTTAAATTAAACCAAATGCAAAAACGGGGATTTTTAAAAACGCTATCGCGTTAGTAGCTAGTCCGCCCTGCAGCACTTTTAAACTGTCAGGTCGGGCGTACGAGGAGAAACTAAACAGGGCAGCCCGCCTAGAATGCCCACCTTATATGCAGGTCAGCGTGTCCCTGTGACAGCTGGTCTGCTAACCCAAATGGCCAAGCGTCCAAATCTCCCCCAAGATGGCGGCCAAAGGTGTTATCATCCTAATAATGAAGTGTGCTGTAATTCCTCGGTGCAGTGCCCCCCCACTATTAAGAAAGCTCCCATACGGAATGGGGTATAACTTGGAAATGGTGTTTCTGCAATGATTTCTACATGTTTTTCCATATTCTGAGCCATGCAACACAGGGTTCCTAAGGCATACAAGTACATACATCCTTATATAAGCACATATCTTAAACTCATTGACGAGGAGACATTTACCCCAGCAAATATCTGGGTCAAATGAATACATCCATGCACATAACGCTGAACAAAGATGTAGGACAGCATTGCATTAATTTTACTTTCATTTTAATCGACATTACCCATTACTAAATTCGACACGACCAAAATTCTACCTGCCATACACAACTAAACAAAGAGAGCCATATGCAAACGGTCACTGTTAAACCCGGGACCCCGTGACAACGATGCCCAGAGTAGGAGTGACCCATGCTAATAAGAGAAGGCACTATACAAATACAACAACCATATATTTTTGGAATTGGAGGCACTGCCTTTTGTTTCTGTTTGCAAAATCTGCCATCATAAGGACAATCGCCAGAACATAGTGTAACACAACGTTGTAGCCCACAGACATGCATGTTGTGCTGCTGTAAGACTCACAAAGGAGGAATATGTCACTCCTCTGTATCGTGAAACAAATGCGATATTTCACTGTCCAGTTGTGCACTTAGAATTCCAATGCTTACAAGATCAAGCTCGTATTTTCTAAATCAGACTACAGGAAGCCTCCTTCTTTTCTGGCATTACCAGAGCACTAGGCCTATAGCGATTGTTTCTGAAAGGTGTCTATTTATACACTGAGAGGTCGGAGCTAGAGAGGAGAGATGGACGCTATGAATCAATAAGTGTGTTTTTATACAAATATACACACATTCCATTGAAGACACGGAGGTTGACAATTATGCCGTGTGAGACAACTTTTCAAACGTGAGAATGTGTAGGTAACAGACTGACTCACCTGAGGCCTGGCCTGCTACTTCAGTGGCAGGTGTGAGCGGGTGGCAGAAGACCGGGAAAGCATAGCTGCCACTGTTTCATATTGCTATGTGTGACATTTTGATAATTTCAGTGAAATTATGAGCGACATTCAACAACTATGAGTGACACTTTCTAGTGAGCAAAATCAAGCAAATACAAAGGAACCATTTATATAAATATAAGAAATCACACATATTTTACACCAATATACACAATTGGTGATATCAGCACAAGCCGAATGAAAAAATTGCTTCTAAAATTTGCTGAATTCGATCATAGGTTCAGGCTGAGTCTGTAAACATGAATGTATTTGCAACAGTGGTTAAAAGTGGGGGAAAAAAGTAGGGGAACTGTGGGTGGACATTTCGAGGGCAGGGATAACCCAAAGATTCAATCAGTGGTTGGAGTCAGAGGTGTGGTCAGAATGTGCCAAACATTCCAATTTGTTGTATTTGTTTGGCAATTCACCGACCAGTTACAGCTTATTGTGTGTTATTTAATTCAACCAATGGATACACTTGATTATTTGAGGTTTCATAGGAGTTATTGTCATTTAAATAGATTCATCAAGTGGGATATATTCCCAATCACATAATGTCCCAAATACCCTTAAAAGTGGAATCACAAGCCACTTGTCTCCAAGCCATGCCTTCTACGAGGCCTGGTCACCCCTCCTGCTGCTAAGCACCTTCCTTCCTGTCTGCCTGCCTGCCTGAGTGACCCAGCCGCCGCTGAGCCGCCCGTGATCGCCGATTCCCGCCGCTGCCTCCCTGCGGCCTTGCCCACCTCCAGCCCATTGGCCGCCCCGCTCCCGCCTTCCAGCTGACCCGCCCTCCCGGCTACTGATTTAAGGGAAGCGCTGCTGGCGTTGCTTGAGTGACCACTGTGCCTTCTACGAGGCCTGGTCACCCCTCCTGCTGCCAAGCGCCTTCCTTCCTGTCTGCCTGCCTGCCTGCCTGAGCGACCCAGCCGCCGCTGAGCCGCCCGTGATCGCCGATTCCCGCCGCTGCCTCCCTGCGGCCCCGCCCACCTCCAGCCCATTGGCCGCCCCGCTCCCGCCTCCCAGCTGACCCGCCCTCCCGGCTACTGATTTATGACGCCCCCAGAGCGACCGCGCGCAGCGGGAGCGCCGACTGAGCGCCGAAGGTGCGCCAAAGGTAAGCCCGTCTGCGCCCGCCCGTGCCTGGACCGCGCCCAGTGCCAGGACCCCTGGCCCCCGCAGACCCCAGCCCACCCGCGGGACGTACGACGCCGCCACCCTCAACGCACTCAACGCCGGCTGAGTCCCGGGCTGCTACCGAGCCACCCCGAGACGCACCCACGGACCCTTCTGCTGCAACTCCTGCAAGTTCACCTGCATCCGGACCTGCACCACTCCAGCAGTGCCCAAGACCTTGATGAGCAACAGCAGCAGCCACCTGAGATGCATCCTGCTCAACACCCGCTCCGTCCACAGGCACGCCATCGAGATCTGGAACCTGCTCGACACCACAGCCCCAGACGTCGCCTTCTTCACGGAAACCTGGATGAACGCCTCCTCTGCGCCTGACATCGCCATCCCAGACAGCTACAAGATCATCCGAAGGGACCGCATCAACCACACCGGAGGAGGCATCGCCATCGTCCACAGGAACACCATCCGCATCACGACCAACACCGATGACACCCTCGCAACCGCCGAGCACCTGCACTTCCAAGTCCACATCAACCCCAAGACCACCCTCAGAGGCACCCTCATCTACAGACCCCCTGGACAATGCACACAATTCAGCGAAGACATCGCCGACTTCATCAGCTCACACGCCCTCTGCTCCGCTGACTACATCCTCCTAGGGGACCTCAACTTCCACCTGGAGAACAACAACGACCGCTACACCACCACCCTGCTGGACAACCTCGCCAACCTGGGACTCAAGCAACTGGTGACCACCCCCACCCACTACGCCGGACACACACTCGACCCCGTCTTCTCATCCAGCAAGGACATCGCCTTCAGCCATGCCACCGGACTCCACTGGACGGACCACAGCTGCGTCCACTTCAGCTTCGCAAGGACCACGATCCACCACCACCAGCAACAGGCTGCACGCAGGAACTGGAACAAGATCACAGCCGACCAGCTCGCGTCCTCCCTGAGCATGAACCCTCCCACCAGCACAACGAACCCCAGCCAGGCGGCCACCAACCTCACGAAGTGGATCAGCAACTGCACAGACGAGCTCGACCCCCTGAGGACCCCGCCCAGCAGACCCGGCAGCAAGAAAGCCCCATGGTTCACCGACGAACTCAAGAGCTCCAAGAAGAACTGCTGAGCCCTCGAGAGAACCTGGCGCAGAGACCCAACACCGGACAACATGACTGCCCTCAAGCTCGCCACCCGAAAACACCACCAACTCATCCGCGCCACCAAGAAAACTGCATTCAAGGAACGACTGGACAACAACGCACACAACAGCAAAGAACTCTTCAACATCGTCAAAGAGCTCTCCAACCCCAACACCGGAAACAACGACATCACCCCTTCGCAGGACCTCTGCAACTCCCTCGCCTCCTACTTCCACAACAAGATCGCGGACATACACAACAGCTTCAGCACTCAACCGACGAACACCACGACCGAACCACCACCCCCCACCACCACCCTCCGCGCCTGGACTCCGATCAGCACCGAAGACACCGTCCGCACGATGAACTCCATCCACTCCGGATCTCCGACCGACCCCTGCCCTCACCACGTCTTCAACAAGGCCGACGCTATCATCGCACCCCACCTGCGGGACATCATCAACACCTCCTTTGACACCGCTACCTTCCCGGAGAGCTGGAAGCACGCCGAACTCAGCGCTCTACTCAAGAAGCCTTCGGCTGACCCCACCGACCTCAAGAACTACCGCCCCATCTCGCTGCTCCCGTTTCCTGCAAAAGTCATCGAGAAGACCGTCAACAAGCAGCTGGCCGCCTTCCTCAAGATGAACGGATCCCTCGACCCCTCGCAGTCTGGCTTCCGGGCCAACCACAGCATCGAAACTGCCCTGATCCCAGTCACCGATGACATCCGAGCGCTGCTCGACAACGAAGAAACAGCGGCCCTCATCCTCCTCGACCTCTCCGCGGCCTTCGACACTGTCTGCCATCGTACCCTAGTACAACGCCTCAGCAACGTCGGAGTCCAGGAGAAGGCACTGGAGTGGATCATCTCCTTCCTCGCCGGAAGGACACAGAGAGTCCGCCTCCCCCCGTTCAGATCTGAAGCCACCGAAGTCATCTGCGGCGTCCCTCAAGGCTCCTCGCTCAGTCCAACCCTCCTCAACGTCTACATGAGCCCCCTCGCAGACATCGCACGCCAGCACAACCTCAACATCATCTCCTACGCCGACGACACCCAGCTGATCCTCTCCATTACCAACGACCCCGCCACCGCCAGAGCCAACCTTCACGAAGGGATGAAAGAGGTAGCCTAATGGATGAAGAACAGCCGCCTGAAACTGAACTCAGATAAGACGGAAGTCCTCATCCTGGGATCCTCACCCGCCGCTTGGGATGACTCCTGGTGGCCCCCCGCCCTAGGCAGCGCACCCAAACCAACAGACCACGCACGCAACCTGGGCTTCATCCTGGACTCCTCCCTCTCCATGACCAGACAAGTCAACGCCGTCTCCTCGTCGTGCTTCAACATCCTGCGCATGCTACGTAAGATCTTCCGTTGGATCCCCACCGAGACCAGGAAGACGGTCACCCAGGCCCTCGTCACCAGCCGTCTGGACTACGGCAACACCCTCTACGCCGGAACCACCGCCAAACTCCAGAAGAGACTCCAGCGGATACAGAACGCCTCAGCACGACTCATCCTGGACATCCCCCGTCGCAGCCACATCTCCGGACACCTGAGAGATCTGCATTGGCTCCCGGTCAACAAGAGAATCACCTTCCGTCTCCTCACCCACGCACACAAAGCCCTACACAGCCAAGGCCCAGGATACCTCAACAGCCGCCTCAACTTCTACGCCCCCAAACGCCAGCTTCGTTCGACCAGCCACGCCCTCGCCACCGTCCCCCGCATCCGCAGAGCCACCACAGGGGGACGGTCCTTCTCCTACCTCGCCGCCAAGACATGGAACTCCCTCCCCACCCACCTCCGCCTGACCCAGGACCACCTCGCCTTCAGGAAGCAACTCAAGACCTGGTTGTTCGAGCAGTAGCAGATCCCCCCCCCCCCAGCGCCTTGAGACCCTCTGGGTAAGTAGTGCGCTATATAAATACGATGATTGATTGATTGATTGATGCAGTTTCTCTCATTAGCACTTCTATTCCCTTCTTCCACAAGAGCAAACATAAATCGCAAAATATCCTAGTTTGCAAATGTTTTCTGTATAATTATGGCTCTGCCATATTTGCCACATATTACATCATCTACTGCATAATCTTACAGTTTTAACTAATCATTTTTTTTGCTCAAACGGATAAAAAGTTACTAAAAAACATGATGTGAGTTGCTGCAAAGGGGACGGCCCTTTGCATAGGTTAACTGATCACCTTTCTCACTGCTGCATTTGTATGTTATACTGACACTAATGAGACAGAATCTTTCCCGAGACTTAACATATGTAAAACTATCTAAATAATAAAGTATAAGAAAATATGTTGCATTACGCTCTAGCTTTTTTTTTATTGCATGATTTAGTCAACACTGCGGCATAATTTTGTCCCCCATCGCTGTATAATTCCTTTTGCTCCAGAGCAGGTAGCACATGTTAAAAGTGCTTGTGCATGAAGCAGAGAGACTGTGAAGTTTGCAAACTTGGTTTGGTGTGCGTGCAAATCCTGCATTGCTGATCCTTGGTGAGTTGCAGCTACTACTGCTGAAACAAGACCAATGGAGGTACCAATGGGTGAGGCGGACTGGCCTCGATGGCAGGGCTGGCATTAGTGCTGGTGGAGCCCTGTGCAACAATGTTTGTTGGTGCCCCCAATGATCACCTACACCTCAGACTCCCTCACTACTACCATTTAACAGTCCCCCTCATGTCTCCATAACCACACTCTTTCTCAGATGCATTTAATTTGATTTACAGCGCCACTCATACCAGTGTACGGTGTAAGAGCACTTTAGATAACACACACTACACAGAGACAATCATTTATATGTGTCACTGTATAGGAAATGTTACATAAGACAAAGAACTACAAGGTGTAGAAGCCACAAGACAACCATACTAGTTTGCAGAATAGTTCAATAGCTCACTGTTCTATGTTAAGATTTTGACTAAACTGCAAGTAACAAAAGGATCTCCCTGACAAAAGCATTAACCTAGTAAACTAGTTAACATTATGTGCACGTTGTGATCTGCATGGTACATGTTCTTTGCAGCAGGCACATTTACCCTATGTGCTACCTTTCCAGGAGTCAACCCTTCCCCTAGAAAAAACTCTGATCTCTCTCTAGGAAGAACATTATTCACAAAAGTTATCACGACATGTTTCTGTTCCAGGGAGGACCTGGCTTGGCAGTTCGGGCTGAACTGTTCCCATGAGGCACAGGGTCAAGACTGATTTGCATATGTCCAGGTCTAAACTGGGGTGGCATAGTGAGAAAAATAATGATGGATTTAACCCAGATCTCTTGACTGGGGGTGAATGTTTTGGTTTGTTCTGCATTCCGTCCATCAATTGTGTGTCTTTTGCTTTCTCGCCAGGAAGGAGGCAGCAAGTTTTTTAAAAACCATGATATACTTGCGAACACTACGCACCCACCCGAAATAGGTGCTCAGTGCGGTCACACCATTCGCACCGCCCTAACCTGCTCAAGGTTCACATGACCTCAGTGATAGAGTCACATTGAGTGGATCTTTGTTGCTCTAGGGTGTGCTGCTTCGTAAGACTGGAGATGAACTTCAGTATGGATGGTGGTGGACAGGCCTTCAAGGTTAATCCACAATTGACACCACTAGGATACACCTCCTTGTGCTAAGACATCAGGCCTTCTAAGGTTTAGCGGGGCCTTCTAAGGTCTAGCATGGGAATATGCTCCCTCAGTAGAGTGGTCTGGTGGATTGTTCATGTAGGCTGAACCCGGTTCCTCCAGTTCCAAATCCGACAGCTCGGGCCATAGTGCCACATCCTCTCCCCCACTGAACACCTTATGTCTCAATTTCCATAACAGCTAATGGAAATTGTCCATACTCTGCAGCCCCAGACTGGCCATCCTGCCACTATGGCATATTCTTGGTCAGCTTCCATCAAAGTTGCATTCAAACTATGTCCTCCCACACAGGGCCTGATTACAAGTAAAGGTGCTATTTAACGCACATGGTAAAAAAGGATACCCTAGGGTTTGTTATTTATTGTGTGCCATAAATAGCACCTATTAAGCGTTATTGGAGAATTACGTTCAGATTTTGGTGTTTAACACACTGAGGGGCCGATTTCGATGTCAGGAGGAATTCCTTCCATTCAACACCAACTCGGTCCTGGGACCAACTGACACCTGGTCCATGGTACTGCCCACTTAATTAGGATGTGACAAAACACTGTTTGGTCGCACTCCTACATTTCACTATGGGAGCATGCATTTTGTCTGTAAACCGTGCATAATGTATGCTCCCATAGGGAAATGGGAGGTGTGGTTCATCCCGGCACCCTGTGGCAGGCCCCCCAAGGTGCCTGCCACGGGGTGCTGGGATGAACAGGGGGCACTAAGGGTGCCCACTCAGCCCCCAAATGTCCAAGCATCAAATGTCAGACAGGCCAGCATGGAAACCGTGTCTAAAACCGGGCATCGTAATCTCAGACCTTCAGAAGCCATGACCGGCCAGTTTACTTTTTGACTGACCCCATCATTATGAGTCTGTCGGAAAGTAAACCACATTGCCTATTACGACGCGGCCTGCATCGTAATTGGCCATTAAGTACGGTAAATACAGTGCAAATTTCCCCTGTTAAATATTTGGGAGTTTTCACATGCTGAAATTAAATGAAGCTTGATGTATTTAACACATCCGATAGTTATTGGATGCGTTAAGTACCTTTCAACTCGGGATTTCGACATGTGCTTAATTAGAGGTTTCTGCAGGAGTTGTATTATAATGAATATCTCATTATCAGGCCCATAGTGTGGTTGAGTTGAACATTTTCAGAGTTGATTTTTTGTTTCCAGAAAGTACTGTTTACAACGACCTAGGCTCAAAAATACTGCTCGAAAGAGTAAAACCACCGAAACTCACATTTGCAAAATCATCTGGCGACTCTAGAAAATGTTCTGTTGGGTTCTTCAAATTTCATTAAAGGTTGAAGATAATCATTTACTTGTACAGCTTCTGTGGAAAAGTGGGTTCACCTGGTTGTTTCCGGAAAATGTTCCTGCTAATCCATTAGGGCAGTGGTTCCCAAACTTTTTTGACCTGTGGCTCCCCTGACCTAATCCGCTGTTGGCCGTGGCTCCCCACCATTTTTTTTACCGGTGGGTGGGTGGGCGGGTGGTGTGTACCTCCTGTTATCTTCCTTAAAGTATTTGGGACGCAATGAAGGTATTATATTGGTTGGAATGCTTGAATTATTAATCTCATTCACTGGCTGTATCCCAATTCATCGTTTTTTTCCCCAACAGAGTACCTGGTCCCAAACCCTTATTTATGCCAGCTGCTGCTTTCAGTACCTTTTGGTACTGAGACCCGCTCTGAGAAAATGGAACATTGAGTTTGGTCTGTCGTAATCAGTATCCCTTATTTTTACACTAAAAAGGTCTGTCCTTCCATCTGTGTGCCCATCTATATCCAAACATATTCAACCATTTGCACACCTATCCACCATATATCCTTCCGTCCACCATTTCACTCATCCATCCCTCCATCCACCCTTTCACTCATCCATCCATTATTCATCTACCTACCCTTTCACCCCATCCATCTGTACAATCATCCATGCATCCACTCTTCCACCCAGCCATCCATTCACTTACTCATCCATCCACCCATTCACTTACTCATCCATTCACCCAGTCATTTATCCTTTCACCCATTCACCCTTTCAGTCATTCATCCTCCTTTTCTCTCTCCATCCCCCTTTCACTTATCCATCCATCTACCCACCCATTAACTCATCCATTCATGAATCCATCCATTGATCCTATTACTCATCCATTCTTTCACTCATCCAACCATCCGTTCACTCATCCAGCCATCCGTTCTCTCATCCATCCACCCTTTGACTTCACTTATCTATCCATCCTATTGTCCATCCACCCCCTTTCACTAACTCATCAATCCTTACATCCACCCTTTCACTCATCCATCCATTCACTATTTCACTTATCAATTCATCCATCCACCCATTTACTTGCCCATCATCTACCCTTTCATTCATCCACCCATCCTTCCTTTCACACACCCATCCACCAATTCACTCGCCCATCAGCTGCCCTTTCACTCATCCATCCATCCTTTCACACACCCATCCACACTTTTACCCATCCATCTACCCTTCCACCCATACATCTACCCTTTCACCCATACATCCATCTATGTACCTTTTCTCTCATCCATACTTCCATTCATTCACTCATCCGTCCATCCTTTCTTTCATTATTTATCCATTCCCCTTTTCATTCATGCATTCATCCTTTCAGTAATCCATCCAGCCATTCAGACATTCCTTCACTTATTTACTCACCCACCTTTTGCACATTATGAGCTGAGCCTTTGTTTGCAGAGTGGCCGGCAGAAGAGTCCCATCAAGAATGAACTAAAGCAAGGGGTGGGCTGGTGGAGAGTTCACTATGCCCCTGCACATAGGCAGACTGAAAACGTAGAAGTCATGCATGATGCACAGTGCCAGGATGTGAGGTTACTGTAACATGGTGTTGTTTCCAGGGCTTTAAGCGGTGTAAAAAAACTGGGGGGTTTCTTCAAAGGGGGTGTTTGACGTAATTAAGAGCGCAGCTTAAAACACCTAGGCTAAAAATATGAACTTAGCATAGTGTTCTGCCTCACTGGTATTATGTTGTCTCTGTCATTGCATCCAGATATATAATACAGCAAGTATCATTACGCCCAACAAGCCAGGACTATTGGCTTTGTCAATGGTTGCTAGTTCCTTAAAAAAAAAAGGAGCAACCATGTCTTTGTAGAATACAATATTGAAAATACTTCAGTTCTAAAATGACAGGACAGTAAGAGAACGATAACCTGTTCTTTTAAACTTATTTTACAGGCTTCTTTGAATGAAGTGTTTTCTTACGTTGACGTTTACTTTTTATCGTACAGAATTCCCTTCTGTACTCTGAGGCTGGAGGAGGCCGCCACATGGTGTCACACCCCCAGACTGCCCTATTGTCATTCAGTAAGTGGCAATCAGCGGCATACTGAATGACAATGGGCGGGAGGGGCTGCTCTCGTGCTCCTGGAGGAGTGCGAGGCGCCTCCAGCAGCAGAGGTGAGGCCTCTCACAGGGAGCAGGGCTGCTCCCTGTGATGGTCAAATTTACAGATAAAAGGCCTGTGGAATTTACGGCCGGTTGATCACCCTAGTGTGCGCGGCGCCCCTGGCACCTCATTACGGCGCTCCGGGGCGCAGCGGCGCACAGTTTGGGAACCACAGCATTAGGGGGTCGAAAGAACATCTTCACTTAGGCAAAGTAAAAACAGGAAACTGAAAACTTTTTTATATGATGGTGATAGAAACTTTTGAAAATATGTTGTATCAGGCTAAAATAAAAGATTTGATACACTGTTACAAAGTGTACTCTCAAATATTGCAGTTGTAACTGATTAAATACCTACATGTTGAAAATGAGGGGCATATTTACAACAAAAGTAGTGGAGTGCCGGTTATCTCCAAAATAGCTAACAACGCGCTCCATCACTTTAGAAACTCAAGGATGCACGGTATTTACAAAAATACAGTGCACCCCTACGTTTCTCACTGCACTGGTGCTCGATTCAGATGGATAGCGTCAACGCAGGAACTCTTGCATTATAGTGCAGGGGTGCCTGCGTTGATGAAATGATAGTTTATGTGCAGGAAGCTGGCCCTTCCTGCACATACACAATCTACAATGATTATTTGAAACTCCTATTTGTGCTGCATTGTGCAGCACTCATAGAATCTGCAAATCATCATTCTGTAAATGATTGTTTATGTGCAGGAAGGGACACCTTGCTGCACATAAACAATCATTTATGGCGGTTTGCTGATCTATGTGTGCTCCACAATGCAGCATACATAAAAACTGAAAAAAACCAGGAGAAATGTTGTTTGCCTGGTAAGATGGGGCTTGTCCTGGTCTTAATATTGGAACTGCCCCAAATTGAGGCCATCCTTGTGAATATGGGGCAGCATCAAAATCGATGTGTGTTGCAACAGAACGCCCATTGAAACACCCATTACCCAGGGCCGGACTGGCCGTAGCGGGCACCGGGTCTTTTCCCAGTGGGCTGCCTAGTTTGGGGCCGTTTTTGTTACCAGGGGCCGGCAATATCTGTCCCCTGTAACAAAATCAGCTGATACAGGCCATGGCACACAGCTCGGCCGCCCTCCTCCAGGGGGAGCCGTCGAGCAGTTTGCCATGGCCGGTTTCGGTTCCCAGTCCGACCCTGCTATGACCCGCCCCTTTCATGCTAAATATAGCATGAAAGGGTGCACTATTTACAAGGCGAATCAATGACTTGACGACGCCTTGTAAATGAGGTGATGCCCCTTTCACCACAGGAACGTCTTTAAACGTGACATTCCGGTGACGATAGGGCATGTTAACATGCCGCTTAGTGTTATTCAACTCCACATTTTTGAGACATTTATCAGAAAGCCTATAAGTGTTAGTGTGTGCTTGTGTGTGGAGTTGGTGTTAATAATCCATTATTCCTTTTCAGGAATTGACTTTAAGAAATAAATGATCAGTGATAGCAATTAGGTTGAATGTATGTTGGGTGTTTAATACTAATGAAGCTAGAAAACGCACAACGAAGCCACTTTCTTTTCTGCAACAATCTCAAAATCTGAGGGATTCCGAAAGGAAAAAGATTGGACTTTCTATCAGTCACTCTTACTCTGGCAGTTCACAAATTAAAATTAAAGGTGCTGAGTCTCTGCAGCACTCTAATGGCTCCCTGGTGCAGAATAACTCAGAGTTTCAGCAGCATAAAAAGCACAATATTTCACGCTGATGCACCGGTGTCTGCAACATCCAGCCTAGAAAAGGAGCTGGAACCAAAGAGATGATTTTCTTTGGGCTTCACTGCGAGGACTCCACTGTTGTCATTTACCAGTGAAACAATTTGGCTTAAAAAATATCATTTCCCCGCCATAAAGCTTGCAATTTACAAACACCACAAATGAGCTCAGATATTTTTCCAGTGCAGTTGACTTTTATGTACTTTTTAAGGTTCTTGCGAGAACAGATTTATCACCAGTATTATTTGTCGGCACATTTATAGTTTAAGCAATCTTTATGCCATTTGCCACTGGATGCATTTTTGCAGGGCTTTTACTTCGGCCAACATTAGTCTGGTGGTTTTTATCTCGAGTTCCATGGTTTTCTTTTCATCAACTTAATACTTGCATGCATAATATTTATTGCCTCTTTCAAGCAAGATGGTTAGCCAGCACATCATGCATCCAAAGTGAAGGATCATTTTAATAAATTAATGTGTTTGACCAGGGATAAATATATTTTCAAGGACAGAATGCGATCCCCTCGAATTTTAAGGTCGAATATTTATAATATTGCCGTTTTCTGTTTAATAATTTATTTCTTTTAATTGTTCTTCATTACTAGAAAGAAGAAAGAAAAGCTGGAAATGTAAGCAGAAAAAATCCGATCATCTGTCTATTATCTGATGAGCAATAGTGGCACTTACCAATATCAGCTCCATAAACCCACATTTCTAAAACAGACAGCACAATATGTTAGGTTCACTTCCTCAAAGCTGAGGATCCAAGCTCATAATTGTTAGTGGCTGGAATCTTTGCTGAACTAAAAGATCTACGACTCGACACGCTGCAAAGCTGACGGTAAGTTTCCATCTTTTTTAAAGACAACAACATGAGTACTAAAAACAGGATCATATTAAAAGTATATTAGCAAAATGCTGACAGGCAACTCCCGCTGGAGAATATGTCGTGTACGTTTTTAGTTTTTGATTAATATTTTTTTTTTTAAAGATTTATGGTGAGAGTAAAAGGTATTCACATTTCTCATTAACATATACAATATACAACATTTATTGATGGTTCATCAACTCATTAGCCAAGATTCGTGAAAACGTTTTCCTCATGTTTGCAATAGCAGATTGGATGAAATATGTGTTGCATATGCGTGTGGGTTGTGCCACACACTTTTTTACCTCCACAATAAGAAATCTGTAATCACAAGCGTTAAAGGATGTGACAGACACAGATTTGAGTGCGTCCTTCATACACAGCAAAGGCGCTGAAATGCTCCATTATTTACCGGTAATCTTCATTACTCCAGGTCCCGTTGTCCACGTCCCATTCATTGACAACGTGGAGATAACCATCTCCCGACAGAAAAAAAGACAAGAGGAATGTTGGTACCCTAATATTTCCCCTCCTACCAGGAGTACATAAGCAGTACTTACCCAGCATCCGGCCTGTAAAACCAAGCCCACACAGGAAGGCCGGCCGCCCGGGGGGAGGGAGGGGCGTATGAATGGGACGAGGACAACGGGAACCGGGGTAATGAAGATTAGAGCATCACCCCCAGGTTCCTTATGTCCTCGTCCCATTCATTGACAAAGTGGAGAACACAAAAGCAGAAAACCCAGCCTTCTGAAGCCCCAAGCACACCCATGAAATCACACCAAACGCAGCGACCCAAAGGAGCACAGAAAAAGAGAACTGCAGGAAGCAACTGGCCAGCAACCCAGAACAGGACAGCATGGACACAAGCAAGGACCGAAAATCACCAAGAAAAAAACAGAAGGCCAGAGCCACAACAAGGAGGTCGCCAACCAGAGAAAAACATAGACAGAGCAACCAAGCCCAAAACCCAAAGGACACGGCCAAGGGATACCACCCGACAAAGCCGACCAGCCCAGAACCACAAGGAAGGCACCCAGGACCCGGCAGCTGCACAGACACTGAGCAAACCCAGCCGCACCAGTGAAGGCCAAGAAAAGAAGCCAAGGCCGGACAACAGGGCGCAGGCACAAGCACCCAGCCAACAAGGAAGGAGCAACAGCGAGACCCCAGAAGCAGACCAGGAGCTATACCCCAACCAAACAGAACAGGAAGGGGTATGAGCCAAAGATCAGAAACCCCAGGAGGCCGAAGCCCCACAGGGAAGAAGGCAGCAAACCGAACCAGGCCCAGACACAAAACCCCAGAGCAGCAGGGGCAGAGGAGGCCAACCGCAAAGACCACAGGCCAGAGAAGCCCCCAAAAAGACAGACAGCTGACCAAACAACAGAAAGGCCAGCAAAGATTGGAAACCAACAATAGGGAATGGAACAGGCACAGCAAGGGCGGAGACAGGGCCAACGGCCACAATCCCAAAACCCCCAAGCGGAAAGGGAGGGAACAAGAAGGCAGGGCACAAGCCCAGGGCAACCGGGAACCCCTGGCAGACCCCAAACCGGGTACCAACTAGGCACGAACCTGCCGAACCACAGAGGACAAACAAGAACAGGTGCCAACAGGACGGAGGAGAGGAACCAAAGACTGCCAAACCCCCAACGTCCAGTCCAAGCCCAGCATGCAGCAAGGACAGGAGCAGGGGAAAAGGCTCAAGGGGCACAGCACCCTGACCAGAACCCCACCAGGCCAGATCCCAGCCGACGCCGGAGAGGAGGCAAGAAACAGCCAAAACCAGGGCAACAAACGGAAAAGGAAGCAGGAAACCAGGACCTGAGAAAAGCAACCTGCCGATGCAGGAGGACCCACAGGCCCAACCAGCCCCCGGAAGGAGCCCATGCAGTGCACAGGCCAAAGGAAAGGACAGGGAGAATGACAGAGACCCCCACGACACCACCACTGGACCACACAGAAGGCCGGAAAAAGCAAACAGAGTCAACAGCCAAAGCTGAAACCAGAGGAAGCAGAGAAGCCAGAGGCATAAGTAGCACAAGACTCCGGACAACCAGCAGCCAGGAGAACACTCCCCTATAGCGGCAAGACAACACCACCTGACCCCACCCGCACAGGGGAGAGTGGGCACACCTAAAATGCACTCACACCGGAAGCAGAATCTGGGGGAGCCCACAGGGAAGACAGGCGCGAGTCAGGATACCAACACCAGGAAAGGGACCGGAGATGCCAGACCAACATACCCCAGAGCCAGCACAGAAGCCCAAGACAGCCAGCCAAAACCCAAAAGGCACAGCCAGAGGCCAAACTGAACCAGACGGCAGACCAGGAGGAACCAGAGGCAACCCTGGACACGACAACCCAGAATGGAAGTGAAGGACAAAAACCCAGCACCAACAACGTGTGCTGGAGGACGAGGCTGAGGCAATGCACCAATCAGAGCCAGCGGGAGCCAGCAAGGACCACAGAACACCAGGGCCCCACACAAGCCCGAACGAGGCCAGATGCAGCCCAGGGGCAAACAGAGCGGAAATGCCGCCAGACACAAGAAGGGCCAAACTGTTGTAAATAAAACAACGATAGTATTAAGCATTCGCTGAAGACATGTTATTGTGTCTTTCTTCTAATTTTCCCGCTCGTACTTGAAATACGGCCAGACTCCATTTTGTTTTCTAGCGTCCATCTTATGTGCTACATATCCCCATGTGCTCACCACGAGGCAAGTCCTACCTCACTGACTGTCACCCCTGAAGTTTGCCCAGCAACAGGCTATAAATAGTTCCAGCTTGCCTGGCGCATGCCCAGTACGAGTAACATCTGTTTCTGCTTAATGGAGATTGGAATGTGCATTCAGCGGGCTTCAGGAACCGTTAGCTCCACCCATGTATCGATCATATTTAAGAAATGTCCATATATGGTGGTAAATCATGTTTTGAGCTATAACCGCCCACTTATGAGCCCCTTCTGTGTGTATAAAAGGGGACCGCATGTCCGAGTTCTTTGTGCTACCTTGTACAATACTGTAGAGTGTTGTGTGGGCTGTAGTACCACCTTTAAAGGTTTATTAAACTATGTTTTTGTATTTCCAGTTTCCGTGCCAAATTCTTGTGTAAGTCTGAGGACTCTGGGTATAGAAGGGCGAACCCCTTTTGCACTCGCAGGCCTTGCTTTGGCCTGTACTCATCAATTGGCGCCCGACACGTGGGGCTCATCGACGACTCGGATGCTCGAAGGACTGGTCGTGACGAAGGATTGGAACCTTGCCGGGGACGTGATCACTGCCAGCGGCGCCTTTAGTCCTGGCATCCCGAGGTATTCTTCCTTCCCTTCCGATCTGACCAACTGGGTGGCGCCGGTCATCGACTGAGACCTCTTCTGTCGGTTTGCCATATAGTGGCCGTTTGGGCGAATTTGGAACTTGGCAGTTGGAATCTGGATGCTCTTGATTGGTAAGAATCTTTGTACGGTACTTACTGTGAGCCTTTGGTAGTCTTGATTGGCAAGGCAGTTTTAGGATACGCTTGCCCCGACTAATTTGTTTGTTTATTTGAGGTGACTAGTCATATTGATTGTTTGGTAATATTTATATATGTGTTGCAACCCATATAGGCAGGCACTGTGGAGATATATCTCCTGATTTTTGAATTTGAGCGGCACAACGTTTTAAGTGCCATTTAATTATAATATTGCATATTCTGCACTATTTTTAGACATGCCTGTTTTTAGCGCACTCCGTAAGTGGTGCTGCTGTTTTGGAAATTACCGGTTGATACTTGAAGAATCACAGCCGGCTCCCCCGGAAGGGACGCCGAATATTGATATGTATGTTAAATTTGGTCTTTCCCCCATAATGTACAGCACGTTGTGGCGGAAATACACCAAAAAGGATCCTGAGTTACGATGGCCTATGTATGGATCATTTGATTTACGGAAAATTGAGTATGTGGGGCAGTGTATGTGTAAGCGGCGAGTGAGACAGGATATGTTTGAGTGTATACGCATGAGGGTGAAAGAGGTGCGAGAGCGTGAGAAGCGTGAGCAGGCATTGATTGAGAAAGAGCAGCGAAAGAGTGAGCGTGAGAAGGCGCACGAGGCGAAAAAGCACGAGGCAAAGGAATTAGAAGAAAAGCAGGAGAAAGAACGTCGGTTGCAAATATCTGGCCAGTATCCTGTTCGACAGCCTCTTTATCCTGTCCTTAATAAATTGGATGATAATTTTTCGTTATTAGATCGCTCTCCGCCCCCGTACGTTGGCCCGTCTGCCCCGAGAGGAGGAGATCAAGATTCTAGACCGCCCGGACAGAAAGTGGATACGCGGTCTATGTTGTCGACCAAGCGTATGGCTGATATCCGTAAGATTGCTTATCGGGTCAACAAAGATACTGTCCCCCTTGCTGAATTATTGGAAGAGCTTGAGGCATGGGAGGATAGGGAGAAACTATATTTCACTGATTTTGTTTCTAATGAAGTGGTGTCAGCTTTTCGGAAATATTCCGATGTTCTTGAACCAGATGATGTGATAGCTGATTCTAAAGAACTGCGTAAAGGTCTGGTGCCTAATGCGATTCGACGTCTATTTGCGTTGCGGGATGAGATATTTCGGCTACGGGATGAAGCGCGGAGACGTAAAGCTGGCGAGGAGCAATCGAATCCGAGTGGCGGCGGGAAGCAGTCATCCATCTTTTATTCAGATAAGATCGGTGCAGTGCATGTTAAACCAATATCTAAAGATTTAAAAATGAAGGTTATGTTAGCGCAAGTGTACGGGCCGCCTCGTAGAGGTAATGAAAGGGGCGGTCGGAGTTTCTCTGGTTCTCCTTCAGGCCGTACTGATTTGGCCCAGGACCAATGTGCATATTGTAGGCTGAAAGGCCATTGGGCGAATGAGTGTCCATTGTTGCGTGCACAACGGCAAGAGCGTGGGCAGGGATCCATGAGGGGTAGAGGAGGTTTTTCGGGCCCTAGGGGCAACACGAATGATCAAGCTAGGTTTGAGTCTAATACGGGAGCACAACATGGGTCCAATGTCTTTGATCGATGAAATCAATATCAAATGTCTGACTATGTACCTCCTGAACAGCACGATTCACAGTATGCATAGGATTGCGTAGGATGGGGTAAGGAATCAGTTGAAGTGTCAGTAGATCAGAGGGGTCCTTATGTTACAGCACATGTTTTGGGTTCTACTGATCGGTTCCTGGTTGACACAGGAGCTACTTGTAGCGCTTTGTCTAAAAAATTGGTTCCGAGGGGTCCCCTGTCTGGCACAACAATTACGTCAATAGGGTTTGATGGAACGCCTTCTGTTAGCCCACTATCACAACCTCTTGCATTTTATGTAGATCAGTTTGCTGCACCATGTCCATTTTTGCTTTCTCCAAACACGCCTGATAATATTGTGGGCCTGGATATGCTCAAGCATTTTCGGGCCACGATACGGTGCTCCCCTGAGGGAGTACGTGTTATCTTAAATGACAATTATCCAACAATGGAGAGGGTGTACATGATTACAGTAGATGCTGCACTGGCCTCTTTGCCTCATACTTTGTGGGCCACTTCAGATACTGACGTGGGACAGATGATCATTCCTCCGGTGCACATCAGTGTAAAGGAGGTAGCTGTGTTACCTCGTCTGCCTCAGTATCGAATATCACAGGAGGGGGAGGAAGCGCTCATACAGATAGTGCAGGATCTGATTAACGTAGGGGTTGTTGAAGAAGTCTCGTACAATGTGTGTAACAGTCCTATACTGCCGATTTTGAAGAAAGATACTGACACTAGGATTTAGCGATTTATTATCGATTTGAGGGAGGTCAACAAGATAGTGATACCTCAATACCCAGTGGTTTCTGATATTACGACACTTCTTACTCTGGTCCCGCCAACTGCAACAACATTCTCTGTCATAGACCTGAAAAAGGCTTTCTTTTCGATCCCTATTCATCCTGACAGCCGATATCTTTTCGGATTCACGTTGAATAATAGATCGTACAGATTTTGTAGAATTTCCCAAGGCTATACTGAGAGCCCTAGCATCTATAGCCAGGCATTGAAACGGCAGTTGGATTCTTTCACACTACCTGACAGTGTGGCGCTTATCCAATATGTTGATGACATCTTGTTGGCAGCTGACACCCCTGAACCTTCTTGGCATCCCACAATCACAAAGTATTGAAAAAGAAACTGCAATATTGTAGACCAAAGGTAACCTACTTAGGCCACCTTTTGTCTAAGGAGGGGCGTGCACTCACACCAGATCGCATTCAAGCCATTTTAGACACACCAGCACCCTCCACGCAGAAAGATGTTCGAGCTTTTCTGGGTCTCACCTCCTTTTGTAGACAGTGGATATTAGGATTTTCATACATAGTTAAACCACTGTTAGCCCTTTTGACAAAAGACACTCCAGTTCCCCTTCCTTGGACAGATGAATGTGAGAATGCTTTTCAGCAATTACGTCAGGCTCTTTGTTCAGCACCAGTGTTAGGCACCCCTGATTACACGAAGCCCTTTACATTGTATGTGCATGAGAGAGATGGATGCGCGTTATCAGTGTTAGTGCAGATGCACGGTGATAAGCAGTGCCCTTGTGCATACTTCTCGGCAATGCTTGATCCTGTCGCCGAGCGTTGCCTGGTTGTCTTCGCTCAGTTGCAGCAACAGCTGTGTCAATACGCCAGAGTGAAGGAATTGTGTTATCTCATAAGCTGTTGGTGTTGGCCCCCCATGCTGTTGATGCCCTTTTGAATCAGACAAAGACGCAGCATTTAACCAGTGCTTGTCTAACAGGATACAAGCTGACGTTGTTGGCTCCTCATATTACTTTGAAGAGATGTGCAACACTGAATCCAGCCACGTTGTTGCCCTTCCCAGCGACTCAGCCTGAGGCGCAAGAGACACATGACTGTGTCTTTGTGACTGAGGAACAGACAAAGGGTTGTATCGATTTGCAGGATACGCCCTTTACAGATGTGGATGGAAAACTGTGGGTGGATGGGTCTTGTTTAAAGTTACCAGACGGGACTACCTCCGCAGCATATGCAATTACTACGCTACACACAATAGTGGAGACAGCACGCATACCGCAGAAATCAGCTCAAGCAGCAGAACTAATAGCGTTGACACGAGCATGCAAGCTTAGTGCAGGATTATGTGTAAATGTCTATACGGACTGCCGCTATGCTTTCGGAGTAGCGCACAATTTCGGCCTGCTCTCGAAGGAAAGGGGCTTTTTGACATCACACGGAATACAGATCATGTATGGAGAATTAGTGCAAAATCTCTTGACTGCATTGACCTACCCTAAAAGGATAGCTATAGTGAAATGTAGTGCACACAAGAAAGTGACAGATAAAGTGGGACAAGGAAATGCCTTTGTAGATCGAGTTGCACGTGAAAGTGCGATGCAGCCTGGCTCCACTCCAATGTATGTTGTGAAGTCACAAGCTGAGCGGTGGCACAATGCTAGGGAAAAAGTGCTAGAGATGCAAAAGACTGCTACTGAGAAAGAATGAGAGCAATGGTCCAAAGATGGAGTATTGGACGATGAAGGCTGTTGGAGGAATAAGCAGATGGATAGGTGGAAGTTACCTACAGCCTTCATACAACCTATGGTTCAGATGGCACATGGGCTAGCACATGTTGGAGCTTCGGCAATTGTGAAATTGCTTATGCAAGTTTGGGAGCATCCAGAAATTGCTAGCACAGCTAAGAGAGTAGTACAGACCTGCATGATTTGCCTTAAATACAATCCAGGAAAAGGGACACGAACTCCGGCAGGAGGATTTGCAACACCCACTGCACCTTTTGAAGTATTAAAAATGGATTATATTCAGCTGGAGCGCTGCAATAATCTGAAGTATGTTCTGGTTATGGTTTGTACATTCAGCAAATGGATTGAAGCAAACCCTACGAAGGACAATACTGCAATGACTACTGCTAAGGTGCTGTTGAAGGAATTTTTTCCTCGTTTCGGTGTTTGCAGATTGTTGTGGAGTGATAACAGGCCCCATTTTCTGGCGGACGTTATTAAATATGTCCTGAAGGGATTAGGCATTGTGCAAAAATTCCATGCAGTTTTCCACCCTCAGTCAGCAGGATTGGTGGAAAAGTACAACGGTACGCTTAAGTTGAAAATAGCGAAAATACAGGCTTCTACTTCTCTGACTTATTTATTTATTTATTTTTGGCGATTTTTAGAGCGCGCAAATACCCAAGGGTGTCTCGGCGCTGTAGTTGCAGAACTCTCAAGAGGGTAGGAGAAGATTTAGGCTGGGAACAACCAGGTTTTTAGTTTTTTTTTAAAGTTCATCAGAGTCGGAGCAGATTTGATGTGGAGGGGGAGCGTGTTCCACAACTTGGCTGTGGCAACCGAAAAGCGTTTGTCACCCCAGTTGGCTCTTCTTGTACGAGGAACTCTTAGTAGCTGAGCCGAAGATGAACGTAGCGTTCTTGGGTGTTCGAGCGGGCGGAAGGCTTGTTTTAAGAATAGAGGGCCGTGGTTATGGGTGGCTTTGTATGCTATGCACAAAGCTTTGAATTTAATACGACTCCTCACCGGCAGCCAGTGTAACTGTCGGATGTAGGGGGAGACAGATGTAAATTTGGGAATGGATAACCAGGTCCTGGCTGCTGCATTTTGCACTGTCTGTAGTTTGTTGAGCACCTTCTGTTGTGCATTCAGTAGCAAGGCATTACAATAGTCGGTTTTGTAGAAGACTAATGTGCTGACTAGAGTTTTGCCTGCGGATGGAGGGAGGTAAGGGATTAGTTTTTTGATCCTTTTTAATATGTGGAAGGAAGAGGAAACCACCGAGTTGGCGTGCTGCTGGAATGACATCTTGTTGTCGAAGATGACACCTAAGTTTCATACCTTAGTTACAGGTTCAGGAGGTTGTCCCATCTGATCAGGCCACCATTGCGGAGACCAAGCTGGTTGCAACCTCCCGAATGTCATCACTTCTGTCTTATCAGAATTTAGTTTAAGACAGTTGGATGACATCCAGGAGCCTATTGCCTTCATTCCATTTTGGAAATTAGCTGCCACAGAAGTACCGTCATCGTACACGGACAACACCAGCTGGGTGTCGTCGGCGTAGGTAGTGAGGGAGATACCGTAGGATTTTATAACCCTCGCCAACTCCGACACATATATGTTGAATAGTGTCGGGCTTAGCGAGGATCCCTGCGGTACTCCACAAGACTTGGCCGGATGCTTTGCCTTTGGCATTATTGTCTATCAGATCAGTACCGCATTCTCGGGCAGGCTTAACGCCTTATGAGATTGTTTTCGGACGCCCCATGAATATATGGGGGGTGCCCAAACCAAGTTCAGTGTAGGATGTACCTTGTGTTTTAATGAATGACTATTTGGTACAATTAACTGACAGCTTGGTTTCCATTCATCAACAGGTTTGAGAAGCACTCCCTGACCAGTCCACAGGAGAAGGCCATAATCTCCGGCCTGGTGACTTTGTCCTCGTGAAGTCCTTTGAGAGGTCGAGTAGCCTGGAGCCGGGGTGGTGCGGTCCTGAGCAGGTCCTCCTCGCGACTAGAACAGCAGTGCGGGTGACCAATCGCAGGAACTGGATCCATTCCATTCACTGCCGGAAAGTACAACCTGACTTGGTGGAACCTGCTGTTTTGACCGACCATCGAGATATCCTGACTACGGAGAAAGGCCGTGCTATGGTACCTGACGATTCTGAGGAGTTCTTCCCGGACCAGACAATCCCTGCATCGAGAAGATACAATCTGCGACCAAGAAAAGAATCTGCAATTGTGTGAGAAGTTGTCAGAACGGTCCCTAGGTCAGTGAAACGGAGAGCCGATGAGGCAAAGGGGGGGGATCAGCCATGCATTAGTGTAGTGACACCCGTCTTGGCCCGCTGGTGAAGAAAACAACGGCTACCTATGGGGTAAGAGTTCTGACAACACTTTAGTTTCAGGAAGATACTGTGTACATTTGCCCAAATGTATAAGAGGAAGATTTTCGGTGCTGTAGGGTTCATTATCGTCATAGCAGTTATCGCTACAGTTATGTGGTTCGTTGGGGAAAAAGCTCCTGCCCGTGAGCTTTATGTTGTTTCCACTCCAGTCCCTGATGAGCACTTTTTCTATACACTCCCATATCAAGAGTTGAAACATCAACAGTCATATTTGAATAACACTTTCATTCAGATGTTGCATCATACCCACGTTGCTACAAATGCTACAGACTGTTGGATATGTGGGATGATGCCAGCGTACCAAAATAAAGGGGGAACGGCGCTCATACCTCTTCCTTTTTTCCCATAATGGCTCTTGTACGGCATGGTATACTTTGCTTTTTGCTACGAGAAAGCCTACAGTAGGAAGACTGCTTTTTAGACTGAATAAAGAATGTCACCAAGTCAAAGAAGGCTATCCACAAGCCAATGGAACCATATGGAAGTGGGAAGAGTATTGACCGGATAATGAATCAACACCTTATATCTTTACGAACACTAGAGACACTGTTGGACAAGAGAAGTTTGTGATTTCAGTGGCCCAAGCACAAGCTGATTTATGTGTACAAAGTGTAGGTCATATTCCTGTAGGTGTTAGTGATTGTATTGTTGTATTGAACATTGATGGCCTGAAAACCAGTACTTTCCTTGCATCACATAACACCTATTTTGTATGCGGGAACAAAGGTTATTATCGATTACCAGCCGGATGGTCTGGAGTATGTTATGTATCGTTTTTATTGCCACCTGTATTCTTGGCACCTGTATCATATCATAAAGATTTGAAATTATTGAATAATGTAACTGTAAATAGATTTAAACAAACTTTATCTGTAGATGATGTCGACCAGACGGACACTAGTCTACGACAGTATATAGATTTTAACCTAGGATTGTTTTTCTTTGTGGGAGCTGCTCTAAACAGCCGAAAGATACGACGATTAACGAGAGTAGTGGAAGCTGCTACTAATCAAACTGCTGCGGCTTTTGGGAATCTTACGGAAGAACTGCACCAGGGTTTTTGCTTTGCAGAACCGAATGATTCTCGACGTAATGTTAGCAGATAGGGGTGGTGCTTGTAGAATTATCGGAAGTAGCTGTTGTGTGTTTATCCCTGACCGTACTCCTTCTGTGTATTTAAAGCCATTAACAAGTTACATAAGATCGCATCTGATATACATGTCGAAAATGGATCTTGGACGTTCTTTGGGTGGTTCTGGACATTAGTTTCTACATGGGGTTGGAAAGTTCTCACTGGATTATGCATAATTGTTGCCATATTATTCACATGTTGCGTATGTATTCAATGTAGTCCAATGATATGTTCTTTATGTGTCTCATTTTGTGTGCTTAATAAACAAGCTGTTGCGGATGCTGCCCATAAGAAAACTATAACTAGAGAGATAGCGGATATGATGAGCAGCGATATAAACGATGAGTATTTAGATTATCCAAGAAAACTGAATGTCTTCAGCAAATGCTGAAAGGGTCGTCTGTTGTAAATAAAACAACGATAGTATTAGGCATTCGCTGAAGACATGTTATCATGTCTTTCTTCTAATTTTCCCGCTCATACTTGAAATACGGCCAGATTCCATTTTGTTTTCTGGCATCCAACTTATGTGCTACATATTGCCATGTGCTCACCACGAGGCAAGTCCTACCTCGCTGACTGTCACCCCTGAAGTTTGCCCAGCAACAGGCTATAAATAGTTCCAGCTTGCCTGGCGCATGCCCAGTACGAGTAACATCTGTTTCTGCTTAATGGAGATTGGAATGTGCATTCGGCGGGCTCCACCCATGTATCGATCATGTTTAAGAAATGTCCATATATGGTTGTAAATCATGTTTTGAGCTATAACCGCCCACTTATGAGCCCCTTCTTTGTGTATAAAAGGGGACTGCATGTCCGAGTTCTTTGTGCTACCTTGTACAATACTGTAGAGTGTTGTGTGGGCTGTAGTACCACCTTTAAAGGTTTATTAAACTATGTTATTGTATTTCCAGTTTCTGTGCCAAATTCTTGTGTAAGTCTGAAGACTCTGTGTACAGAAGGGCGAACCCCTTTCGCACTCGCAGGCCTTGCTGAGGCCTGTACTCATCAAAACTAAGGAGGAGTTTCTAGGCATTCCTGGCTTTGATGGGACCGCCGAGTTGGATATCTTGGGCTGGTTGTTGGAGGGTAGCTGTGGTCCTGGTGGTGTAAGAAACCAGAGTCCAACACCAGCCCAACAAACCAAACACGGGAAGAAAACAGCGGCCAGGATGAGTTCCAGGAGGACACACAAGGGCACAGCAGAAAACACCAATGCGCCAAGCCATGACATCCAGAGAATGCCCAGGTAAGGACGCAGGCACCCAGGGTGGAAAAGACGGAGTGGGAAACAAGCACAGGCATAATTCCCAGACCCCCAGGGACCCCTGGAAAAGGGAGCAAAACAGGTGAACCGCCACATGGAATGCACTGCAGGTGGGAACCGGAGCAAGAAACAATGCCCCCTGCCCCCAGCCCAAGGCGCACCACCAGCCAACATGCCAGGACAGGAGGAGCAATCACCCAGGGTAATGGCAACCCGGTGAAAGAAAAGACCAACCCACAGCCAACAGCCAGGCTGTGAGGGGGCCGGGCACCAAGGCCCCCAACCGACAACCAGAGGCAGGCTCCCAGGCTCACCCCCCAACTACCGAAAGGAAGACCACACAGCGGGAATGGGCCCCTAGGCAAACAGGGACCAAACACCAGCACTAGCCGCCCAACAGGAGGGCACAGCAACCAGGCAGAAGCACCCAGCAGAAAGGGGCTGCAGCAGGAGCAGCCACAGACTGAGCAGCACTGCCGTTGGATCGAGGAGACAGGTGAAGCCTGACCCAAGGAGAAGGCAGAGGTCACCGAAGCAAGCCCCAGCCAACTAACGCAAGCACAGGAACAGCTGAGGGCCCAGAACGCCAAGAAGACAAACCAGGGCAACCCCTGAAAAGCAATCGGAGCTCAACAGAAGGGGAACACAACGGCCAAGCCAAGGAACCCACAGAAGCCAGGAGCCGCGCAACGCAAGAGACAGCAACCTCCAGCGCGGAAGAGACACGCAGCCGGACACAGAGCCAGCCAGCCTGTCCGCATGAATTAGCCCAAAGGTAGAGGACAAACACCCCAGGCTTCTCTAAGCCAACGCCAGGATGGAAGAGAAGAGCTCTGTACACACAAGGGGCCCGGGGCACAAACCCCGGCACCCCTAGGCCACACAGAGCCCAAGAACAGGAGCACACAGAGGCCAGTGCAGCAGGAGGGGACAAAAGAAAGGAAAGCCAGCCCCCCCCCTAGAAGAGACCGACCACACCAAGGCACGCCCAGCGGGCTCACAGCCACAACCCGACAGGGACTGACAGCGGAACACACCTCAGACCAAGGCAACAGGGCCTCCGCACCCGAAGACCATGCCCGCTCCATCAGAGCACAAACAGGAGTGCCACAGCAGAGGGACAGAGGAGCAGGGTACCATACCAGACATGCAAACCACAGTGACGCATGAGAAACAGCACCAGAAGAAAAGGAGCCCCAGCAAACCAATAGAGAGCAGGAACCCACAGGATGGCAAGGCCGCAGGCCAGCGGGGGAGCACTGCAGAATAACTGCCAAGGAGACCATCACACATACAAGAATGGTACCGGATGTGGGGGTGGGAGGAAGACAGGCCCGTGCCAGCCACAGACAACCCATACCCCAGAAGGAACACGCAGCTGCTGCGCAACCACACCAGCAGCTGGCAGCAGGTAACCAGGACAGCCAATAGAGTAGAAACAGGGCATCCAGCAACTACTGGAGCAGGCACATGCAGGTCCAGAGATTCCAGAAGAACTGTGGAGGCCAGCCCCAAGGCAGCACCCAGCAGGGAGAAAGCAACGCGGAAACTGAAACAGCGCCAGAACACGTGACAGCCCATTGTGCATCATTCGGGGTGACATATCCACGACAAAGGTGGAGGAACAGCGGCCTGCTACAGAACTGCTCCGGCTGACGACGGGCCCAGAGCCGGGATTAGACCCAGTGCACTGAAGCTCTTGCCTCGTACAATAGCCACTCAGCTAGACAACCCCAAAGGCTTAGAGGCGTAGTTAACCAGCCGGGCACCGGACCTGGGAGGACAGCACCACAATGGAGGAAGCATTGCACTGTGCCACCATGCAAATGACAGGACATGAAGGTGGGTAAGAAATCACCAGCCAGCGCAGGAAGGGGAAAAAAAGACCGCTATGAAGTACTCACCCAGAGTTTTGGCAAAGACACCATCAGGAACACGGCCCCCCTCCAACAACCAGCCCAAGTGATCCAACTCGGCGGTCCCATCAAAACTGGGAATGCCTGGAAACCAGCAAATTTGGTGTGTCTTCCACCCAGCCCAGCCTCATGAAGACGCGCATATGACCCAGAAGCAACCGGGAGGCCACACACCAGCCGCAAAGGGCCAGTCAGCAAGGGACAGAGCTGGCCACGAACAGCCCTACCTCACAGCAAGCCTGGCAGGCCAGGAGGCAAACCAGGAAACCTCCCGCCTGCACAGCCAGGCAGCTGGGCGGAAGGAGGAGAGAAGAAAAGCCACTCCAGCCCAGCAGGAGCAGCAACAGCACATTCACGTCCATTCTGTCGACAGACAGAAAACAAGAACAGGCGGATGCTGGGTAAGTACTGCTTGTGTACTCCCGGTGGGAGGGGCAGTATTAGGGTCCCAGCATTCCTCTTGTCTTTTTTTCTGTTGGAAGATGGTTATCTACACTTGGTCAATGAATGGGATGAGGACATAAGCGGCCTGGGAGTAATGTGCCCACGACTCACTTTCAACACTACTTTTCTGGTATAGGGCAATAGCAAGAAAAGTGCAATGCAGGATTGGAACACAAATGTTCACAGACTGTACTGGCTGTCCGTCATGTCCCAGTTTCTTAAATGAATGAGTGCGGGAGTACAACAATGCATTTTGACTGTTAACATATGGGTAATATGGGTCTTGGACCAGTACAATTCACTAGTCTCACTACAACCTGAGCAATAGCAGGTAAAAAATTGGTCTTTAGAGGAGTCAGATTTACAATTCCAACTCCAGACAGAGTAACAACAGAAAATGCTGAACTTTGGAGGGGTAAAATGTACTATTCCCAATCCTGCAATTTATTAAGTAAATAATTTAAATATAGACAAAAATAAAACACATTTAAATGAATACATTTATACATTAAATATGAGAAAATTAATACATTTTCAAAATACAATTTGTATATTATAAAGAGAAAAGTAACATTTAAAACAAATATAAAAAAATAATTTACATCAAACCAAATACCTCATTGCAACCCTAAAAAGAAAACACAAACAATTAAATAATAAACAAATAAGGATATTATAAAAATGAAAACAATGTAATAATACAATACCTATTAAATACAACAATAAATGGGAAACAAATATAAAACTAGTAACATTTAAATACCTGATCAACTAATTAACAATGAATTACCAATCAACAAATAGTTAAAATAACTGTTGATTACATTCCATATTTAATTATCGATAAAATAATTAAATTGCATGAAAACAAGTATAAATTAAAAGCACAGATTTCCATTTTTTAAAATATCCTACCCTAACACCATACCTAACAAATCACTACTAACAATACAATTTTAAATAACATTTTAAAAATATATAAACAAATTAAAACTATATTAATGCAACTAAACAAAAATATCATTTAACTACAAATGTTATTATAATATAAAACAACTAATGTTGATCAAATGTTTAAAAAAACTTAATATATACAATTATAATCATAATAAATATAAATATATTATAAACTATAACAAAATAAACTAAAAAGACAATTTTCTTACTCTTTATTTTCATACCATTATGAGTAGTTAGAAAATAAAATAAGGAACACTACGAGCAGTAGGGCATCGTGTGTTTCTCAGCAGCTAATTACTTATTCCAGTTCTGAGCCTGTGCAGCCTAAAGGCATTTTTTGTCCAAGTTCTACCAAACCTGTTCAATCTCTACAAACACCATCCAAGGCAGCACCTTCCACAGACTACCTCAGCACTGCATGTGTTTCAGGAATGTCTTGCCACATTAAAACCTGCCTGGCTGTTCCACCCACTCTCACAGTTCTTGCCCCCTTTCCTTCTGCAAATTTCTTTACTGGCATTTATCAATGTTCATGGGAGGATTATTATCATCTTCAGCACAATTTTCTAGTGGCGGACATTGTGAAGCCAAAAATAATTATGCCTGCTTGCAAAATTGAGAAAGCCTGCCTTCTAAGCACAGTGTTATTACCCTGCCCAGATGCATCAAAAGATTGCATTGCCCATGCACCACGCAGTATGATGCAAGGGCAATCCAATCCTTAAGTCAGATTTACCAAGCCATGAAAGGCCAGCTTCTGTGGCCCTGCGTGGCTTGGTAAATCAGGAGTAAAGCAGGGTTGCACAAGTGGCTCGCTTAAACTACTCTGGGATGGGAAGGCATTACTTGAGTGGAGAGTGGGTGTTCCTGCGCAGCCACCCATGTATTTTGGTGCATTCTGAGATTTATCAATGCAAGTAATATTAGGAATGTGTTAAAATTGTACACCTTCCTGATAAAGATGCCATGAGGAGAAATATCTTTCTTTCTCCTCATTGTTTCTTTATTCTAAGGGTTAATTTTGTGCAGGAAGCTGCCACTACCTGAACAAAAACTATCTTGAGTGTAACTTAGGCTCCATGGCACAAGAGTGTCTGCATTGCAACTTGGCAGCCACAAGTAAGCCAGCTAAGAGCAAGAGCAGGACGGTGGCATAATCTTTGTAAATATGATGCATTCCTGCCTTTTCCATTGGGGGCAGCGCAGCTCAGCTAGTTGTCCTAATACATTGCGTCAAATCTTGATAAATCTGGGCCCCGTTGTTCACCAACTGCATATGCACACACATTTTTCTTTTTTATAAAACTTCCATATTTGACTAAAGAAAGTAATTTTAACATTGATTGAACAGGTAAGGCTTTTTCAATTACACTATTTTCACCACCAAGTATGCAGACCAAGTCCTTTGATTACCCAAATATATGCATGAGAAAACTCACCAAAAAAAACTATGTTACATATAACGCACTAACACATAAAACATAGTAACATATGCCACAATGAAATTAAGTAAGAAAAATAGGACATAAACCGATACAGAGGTAACAGGGAAGCTTTTGTTCAGCATGACACTAACATAGATGGTAACTAAGGAAATAACCAATACTGCAGGCAAAGAATAGCACGACAACACGGAGACACCTGTGAAGGAAAATTCATCTGCCCAGGTACTACCCCCAGATTTGTCCTGTCATTCCAGTTCTAGTTTTAACATTTGCTGTATTTTGAGGTCTGCTAAATCAGCCACATTGTAAAAAACTTTGCCTTCCCTAGTGCAGCTACCTGAATTTATAGAACAGTTATTATATGGAGTTAGTTTACCAGGCTGGCAATGGGTCAGGGTGAGAAAATTAATAATTATCATATTGTAAGGTAACCTCATCTGACATCAATTTTCTACTGTTGTGTACTAGTACTATATTAATTTGTCATTATTGTTATATTTTCAACATTTAGGTAGTGTTTCCTGAGATATAAACACCTGGAAAAGGATGTGGAACAATAGCTTAATATTTAAAAATAGGCAAATTTGAAGAATGCTCAATATTTTAGCCATATATGAATTATCAGTATTATTGAGACTAGTTGACCCAGTTAATTGATTTTTCTAGCCAAGGCAGTGCCTTATGCCAGCTCAGATATCAAAGGTTTATCATGATAGAGGGCAGAAAGATGGGTGCAGAGGTGGTATCAATTACCATGACTCTTCAAGGTAATTGTCATTGAGCCCTTTGTTCAAGATTTCTTCCAGTTGGAAGGCTTCTCCAACAACTCACTAAAATAATGTAAGCGGCCTGCTTCTTGGCTTCGCTGTCAGATGGTAAAAGATGTTGAGGCATATTAACAATGGACAGCGATAATCATCGCTGGCCGTGCTGTGCGATAATTCTATTATCGCCGTCCATCTCTGGTTTTTATCGCCCTGGTAGCGCGTATTTAACAACTCGTTACACAAGGGCGATAAAAATTCCAGAGATAGGGAGGTCATCGCCCTTTTGCAGGGAACATCCCTGTTTTCCCGCAATGTTCCCTGCAAAAGGGCAATAATCTTGCTAATACGACCAACAGGGTCTTATCAGTATAATCCACCCATTATGCAAGGGATGGCTAAATTAGTTTTTTAGCAGACGTTAGATTTTGGCAAAAATGGCAGTTTTCGCCACAATTTAATGTGTGCTTAAATCATGTGGGCTGCCTTGTAAATATCGCAATGTAAATATGAGCAATATTTACACGGTAGTCCATCTGGGGTACGCTCAGTAACGCCCACTTTGCATCTCATTGGAGATGCAAAGGAAGACGTTGGGGAAAAGGGTGCTAACATGCGATTATGCAGGTTAGCACCCTCTTGTAAATAGGGCGCTGGTTTTATCTCTGCTTTTTGGCTTTGTAAGCCAAAAAAGCGGAGATAAAGCCCTTGTAAATATGTCCAGTTGGTCTTTTATAACAATGCTTTGATTTGTGTGGTGGTGTGAGGAGAGAAATCAGGCTTTGGAGAGAGCCCTTGCCCAGTATGGATGCTCACTGAGAGATTACTTATTCCCAGACGCCCCATTAGGACAACCTATTGAGCTGTGCTGCATCAAATGCAGAGGACAGGAATGCATCTTACGTACCAAGATTGTGGCATATTCCTGCTCTCCGCACCAGCTTACTTGTAGCTGCCAAGCACCAAAGCAGGCACTCTTGTGCCATGGTTTAAAGCAAAGAAAAATTGGCTGTAATATATGTATTAATGATTGCAAGTATTGTTCTTGCTGACACATGTGCTCTTATATCAAGACTTCTAACTGGGCTCAACAGAAAAGATAATTACCTCAGTGTTAAAGGGTGTTTTTTTTGTTACACCAGCTTAGTACTGACGCCCTCGGACTCTGAGGAGGACGGTCATATCCGCTTGTTTAACAGACTCTGAACAGCAGCGGATACGAGTGTGAAGGCGAGACCAGGAGCTGGTGCAAGCATTCTGAGCACAAAGCACGGTGAGCGTTGTTCCCTGCGCTGCATGTTAAAATGGAAACTCTTTCTGTAGAGAACTCAGCATTGTGACTGTATCATTGGGCTCTGCGTTACTCCCTGCAATTTTGGGCTGAGATGAACTGAACTGAGGTGGATGTATGTACTCGGCGACTAGTTGGTTTAGCGCTAATTGATCGGTACTGGAGCTTCTGTTTAATTTAATTATGCGCTGAAAATAGATACTGTTACAGATATCTTCTTGCAGGTGACTTTTTCTGGGAAAGTAAGGATTCCAAGTTTGCGCGGCATAGCGATAGAGGTGTTGTTGCTAGAAAGGTGAAGACTCTGCACCAAAAAAAAAAAACGACCAAGAAGCTGGGAAAATAAAGCAGATTATATTTTCCATTACCCACCAACATTTCTTCCTTTTTCTTTTGGGAATACGGAACGGAATAGAATAGTGCCGCCTTAATGGACAAACTTACTGGAGTTCGAGCCAGAGCCAGAGCCAGAGCCTCCAAGTGAAAGAAGAAGAAGAAGCAGCAGCAGCAGCCAGATTAGCGGCTGAAGAAGGCAAGGAGGAGGATTCTTTCTTGACCTCTGAGGAAGAGACATTTGGGAACATTAGTACCTTAGAAGTACACCAAGAGACTTCGGAAGGTAATCTACATTTAAGAAGTACAATGACTACCAATAAGCCATTGAAGCAGTTTCCTCTTTTTGATGCCCAAGCTCAACTCATTAGCTGCTAATAACTCTGCAACTATCAGTTAAAGATATGTTAAATCTGATATTAGATGAGATACGTGAAGTCAAGCAATTCCAAATGGCTGAATTGGTTGGGATCCAGAATCGTTTGGATAAAATTGAGGATCTTGTATCCACTCTTCCCCCCGCCTTCAGGAAGCTGAAGCTAGGATTTCAGTCCTAGAGGATGGGATGTCTCAGGTTAAAAAGGATGGCCAAAGTACCTCTAAATCTTCTAAGGCCTTAGAAGTCAAGCTTGATGAACTTGAAAACTTTAATCGTCGATCAAACCTCAGAATACTCGGGGTTCCCGAGAAAATGGAGGGCACTGATATGGTCAAATGGGTGTCCTCTTTTTTGCTACATGAAGTCATACCGGACTTCAAAGGTGACCTGACGATTACCCGAGCTCATCGGGTACCTGCCCAACCTTTTCCCAATACTGCTCTCCCTCGTACGATCCTACTAAATTTTGCTGATATTCGAATAAAAGAGACCATTTTATCAAGGGCCATTAAACAAGGTCAATTCGTAGTCAGTGCTACAGCAAAATGCAGGATATTTTCAGACATGTCTGCGGCTGCGGCTCGCCGCAGAAAAGAGTTCGTTGAACTACTTCATTTGTTTAAGGCTAAGGGAGCTCAGGCCGCAATCGCACAACAGTCTAAACTTTGGGTGTTGATCAAAGGCAAATTTCATTTATTACCTGATGTTGCAGAGGCACAAGAGCTACTTAGTAAAATGTCGCCTGGTTAAAGATAGCTGACGAAATTTTGGAGGGCGCGGGTGGGTGGTCAGGGAGGGGATGCTGGGAGGCTATGGGGTGTTATACCAAGACACCTCTAGGATAGGGGAAGAGCACCAGTGGCCAGCGTGGGAGAGTACAGGAAGAAGAGGACCACAGGTGAAGGCAGGGTGGGGGTTGGGACAATGGGGGAAAAAATTTGAAAAAATTGAGGTTGATTGCAGTAGAACTATTTTTTGTAAAAATTCACATTCTAGGCACTTTGGTTAAATAAGGTATTTTGTGATTAAAATCTTTGTATTATTTTCTGAAGTAAATCATGTATCATGTCGCTCAATAAGGGGTTGAAATTGGTATCATTTAATGTGAATGGTCTGAATAACGGTAGAAAAATTGCGAGCAATAGAATCTTGGATTAGGACTGAAAATCCTGCACTGGTAATGTTACAGGAGACTCATATTACTGCTTCTAAAAAAGAGGATTTTAATATGTTTAAAACTTGGGCTTCGTATCGGGGTTTTTTATGCACAATGGGTTCACAACGTGGAGTTGCTCTTTTTCTGAATAAAAATGTTGAGACTGAGATTGTCCAGACAGAAAGCGATCCTTTGGGTCGCTGGTGCTGGGCTTCATGCAAATTCAAATCTCATCATACTCCAATTACTTTTGTTTGTTTTTACACCCCTATCGAGGATAGTCCCCAGAGATATGAGGCTCTGTTTCAATCTCTGTTATTGATAGGTTGAGACATCGTTATAGGTGGTGATTTTAATATACTTATGAACTCTAATTTAGATTCCACTTCATCCCTTAAAAGACAGTCTAAGCCTAGATCTTTTAGGACTATGCTAAACTATATATCTATATTAGGATTGTGCGGCCCGTGGCGCCTGAGAAATCCACGGAAAATGGAGTTTTACCTGCTGGTCCGGTAGGTTTAAATCCTCATCCCGCATAGATTTATTTCTGGCCTCCATACAGCTCAAATTTCACTCTCAGAAATTCTATCATAATGGTTTTTCAGACCATGCCATGCTGGTGATTAATTTTGACTATGAAGAGAACATTAAAGTTGCGAAAAGATGGATGTGTAATAACATTTATTTACAGGATATGAATTGGGTATCTGCATTAAAATTAGAGATTGTAGAATATATTGATCGAAAGGTACAGCCCCTCTTCATATAATCTGGGATTCTTTAAAGGCTTTATACGGGGTATACTTATTAGCAAAGATGCGGCTGAGTAGTCTGCTGTGAAAATCTCTAGGAACTCTCTACTACAAAAAATTCAGGATCTTACATTATGTCAACATAGTAAACCAAATTGCGATGTTTTAAATCAACTGAGAGAAGCCAAACATGAGCTTAGTGCCCTATACTATGAACAAATTGAAAAGGTCTTCCGAAAACAATCACTAAAAGTATACGAAGAGAGTAACTTTACAGGAGAATTTTTAGCCTGGCAAGTAAAAGAGCAGGCGGCCTCCAATATGATTAATTCCTTAAAAGATCCTGTCACTCACATTGAAACATTCGCTCAGGCCGAAATAAATTCTATTATGCTTCAACACTATGACAGAATTTATACTATAAATCACATTATCGACCACCAAAATCTATCTGATTTCTTAGGACGACATGAAATTTCAGTCTATCCCTAGAAGCTCAAATACATATGCAAAAACCACTTTCTAAGGAAGAATTGGAAGCAGTGGTAAAAGACCTTCCATTAGGTAAAGCTTGCGGCCCCGATGGCCTACCTTCAGAGTTTTTTAAAGTTTTCTTTAGCTCCTTTAGTGATTTATTTCTGTTATTATTAAACTCAATGCTTGAAGGAGGGCAAATTCCTGAATCCTTCCATGAAGGTACAGTCATTAGTTTTTTGAAAAACGGGAAGGAACCCAAAGATCCGAACTCATATAGGCCAATTACCTTACTAAACTCAGATTATAAAATAACCACCAAATTGCTTTCACTTCGTTTCAATAATTTTATGGCGGAGTTGATCCATCCCGATCAAAACGGTTTTATTATAGGCAGACAATTATTTACAAACACACATTTCTTAGTTGAGGCATTAGATTACTTTGATTCACAGGGGATACAGGCCTTGGTTCTTTTGTTGGACGCAGAGAAAGCTTTTGATTTGGTGGTTTGGGACACTCTTTTCTTTATTTTAAGAAAGTTTGCTATTTCACAACATATCATTAATTTAATACTGAATCTGTACACGGGTGCTAGAGCAAAAATTATTATAAAAAAATCATCAGCAGGCTCAATAGCAGTACAACGTGGCACCAGGCAAGGCTGCCCCTTGTCACCTATTCTTTTTGCTTTTTTTATCGAACCACTAGCAGTTGCCATTAGGAATTGTCTTCAGATCACTCCCCCAGTCACTGCTTTGGCCAAGATCAAGCCCTACGCAGATGATATCATGTTACTTATTAAACCTGATCTTGCATCCCAGACTCATATTCTCAAAATTTTTGAAGAGTTCGAAGCCCTAGGAGGCTATTGAATTAATAAAAAAAAATACGAAATATTGGTTTGTGGGGGGGCAGACCCAGTCCTCCACATAGATTTACAAGGTTGCATCAATACAAAACGAAAATATATTTGGGGACGCTGTTCTCTTCTAATATCCTGGACCTATACACACTTAATTTTGTTCCCTTAATTAAAAAAGTTCAATTAATGTTTGCCCATTGGGACCCTTTGCCGTTATCTATTCTTGGCCATATTGCTTTGATTAAAATGTCAATCCTTCCACTTATTTTTTTATTTTTATCAATTCCAGTTTATTTGCCTGGTTCTTTTTTTTCGAAAATAGAATCTATGTTTCGCAAATTTATTTTGGCGAAAAAAACGCCTAGAATAGACTTACGGACTTTAACTGCAGAAACTGAATATGGAGGTCATTCTTTACCAAATTTGAAAGATTATTATTACGCATACTTTGCGCAGTACCTAGAGAGATTCAAAAACATAAACCCAGGTACCGGGTTTATTATAAAAAAATATTTTGATTTAATATGTTCAGAAATCCAAATCCTATCCCCTTTGCTTGTGCCCTAATCACCCAAATTTGTTTGTTACAAGACCCTGAATTGGTTCTTTAAACGGCGCGATGCTATGCATAAGAAATATTCACTTCCTCCTATTCATTTAACAACTCCTTTAATTGGCGCCTTTTCTTTTTTAAGGATCAAAATCGATCCTATTGTTATAGAAAACTGGGGGCAGGCAGGGTTTAAAATATTATCTGATTTTCTGGGGAATGGGACCTGGTTCTCTGCCAACGATATGATACGTCTGATCTCCGGTAATTTTTTTTTAATCGGGTCCTACACTAACTTGATTTACCCTACTTTGATGCAATTAGACCCCAGTATTATTACTAATAATTCCTCTCCATTAGCTTTAGATCTTTTTGTTAACGATCAGGTGAAGAAACCTGGGGCATGGAAACAATGCCTGATACAGAGTCGGGAGGATGAGCTGACTTCCAAAGCTATCCGTAAATGGCATACACAGGAAAACCTAGTACTATCAACTGAAGTATGGAAAACTATTAATCAATTTAATTTCTGTGATTTGCGTGGCGCCAATTGGCGTCAAATGCTTTATTTTAGCAAATGGCTATTATACCGCACACCAGTAATCATTGCCAAAATGTATAACAATGAATCTGCCAGTTGTTTTAGACATTGTAATTGCGTGCAGGCCAATTGGTCTCATATTATGGTGTATTGTTCCAAAATTAAGTTTTTTTTGGAAGAAATCTTTGTTTTTCTAAAAACGTATTATATGTTAATAATTCCATGTAATGCAAAAATACTTTTATTTGAATATGATCCTGAATGCAAATTTACAAGCTATTTGGAAAAATTGATTTACATTATTATGGCCGTTGCTAGATCTTTATTGCTAAAGAACTGGTTTTCAACAAAAGTTCAGACGTTTCAGGAATGGTTTGAAAAAATGAAAAGGGTTAGGAAAAGTGAATAATTATATGCTAAAAGAGTGGGGGTACAAAAAAGTTCGATCAAATCTGGGGGTGTTATTTTGAGTAAATTTCTACATACTGGGTTAAATTGAAAATAAGCTTTTGTGAAATTTTTACTTTGTGATATATACTGTATAATACTGAATACAACCTCAATAAAAAAATGTTTACAAAAAAAGAAAAACTGCAAGCCAATTTAGAAAAATAGAGTTAATCGATTAGTTCAAAATGAAAAATAACTCCTAAAAGATCGTAGTGTCAACCGCAGACATCTAGTCACATGAGTCTGGTGCAAAGTCGAAAGGTATGGTCAACCTCAATGGAGCACAGTTTCAATACACACAGTGGCTTGGGCCCGGTCTCTGCTTACCTTCGCACTTAGAGGTAATTCCTAGAAAAAATGTCTGAGAAGGTAAAGTTCAGCAGACGAAATCACAGTGGAGATTCCTGCATGTGGACTTAATCTCTGTTTTGGAAATCTAAAATCTGCAAAAGAACATAGTTGCAAGGTGCAGCTGATGAGAGCTCAGCAAGCCATGATTGGAGATTCAGTACTCACTAGGTCCATGGTTGGAGCCATTTCTATCCTTGAAGTTCTGATCAGGAGTCCAGCCAACTAGCTCTTGGCAGACCTCTATAGGTGAAAAGCAGGTTTCAGGCATGAGAGCCGTCTGTCTTTGTGCATCAAATCAGCCTTCTTAAGTATATAGCAGACAGTTTTCTGAGAGTTACTCCACAGGTCCAGAAGTTAAACTGAAGGGTGCCTCCCACCCTGTATATAGCCTGGTTGCCTGCCCTGAATCTAGCCTAGCTTCTTTGTGTGAGAGCAGGGAACAGCCTATTAAAGTGCAAGTGAGGCTGCTCCCTGCTCTGTCTGCCCCGTCCTGCCTGAGATGGCCCTTCCAGGTACTCCTTATCCCTCTACTTTGTTGTTGTCTGAAATGAATATAGAAAGGTCAACTGCCACTTACAACTATTCATGCAACCGAGGAATAATATGTGGGCACCAAATGATTAGGGTGTAATAATGTCAAGTTTCTAAGAGTGCATTTTTAAAATTGTGACTTAAAATCTGGATTTATCCTTAAAGAAGAGCTTAAATTACAAGCCCTCGTAAACAAAACATGAATTTCCTACCTGCTTCCTATCAAATGTTCGCCCTTAGAAATGTAAAAAAGTAACCCAATTATATACTGTGGAAGGGATAGGCCTTACAAAGGTGAAACACTAATGTGTGAGTTTTTCATTACCAGACAAATAAAAAATTGGTGGTGCGGGTAGCCAGTAAACCCTGCTCCACTGACAGTGTTTGTAGATTGGCACTAGAATTCATCAAAAACCTCCACCAACTGCTGGTGGAGCGGAGGTTTCCTACACTGGCTGCTCACCCAATTCAAACCACTAGCAATACAGAAGACTACACCAACACTCCATTTACTTTCCAACTTCTATAGGTTTCCTCTCTGGACATGTTTGGTTTGGGGTCGTAAGCGTGCCTTAAGTCACACTAAATATATGGAAGGCACTGATTGGTATGTCAGAGTGAGGCTTGGCACACAGAAAGATAAAATTGTGCTTCCTGGAGCATTTGCTCCTTTGACCGAGTTTGCCTTTGTTAATGCTCTCATTATTTTGAGGCTCATGACAGGCAAGAACAGCATGACAGCCCTGTTGAGATTTGACTGGAAAGTCGTGCTTGGGACAGGAGTCGGAGGAGGTAAGAATACTCCACAATGCATGCATGTGTGATCTGCACTGTTGGTGGATAAATTTTTAGAGACACTTCTTTGTTCTTCACACAAAACCTTTCAGGGGTCATAGCTAGTTTCTTCCACACAATTCGATTGGTTTCAAACTACACCAAGAACTACTACACTAAAGGAAAATGTCAGTGTTCACTGCAAGAAGGATTTAAGTCTCCACGCACTGCCAGCAGCATGGAAACCAATGTGCATTTTAACACATATCTACATGTATATATCTGCTGCAAGAAAGCTCCACTGTGTATGAGCAAAGTCATACAATGCATCATATGCTAACAGTGAGGTGGATGTTGTGTATAGTCATTGCACTAAAGCTTCTCACATCACTATCCTAACGCTATCCACTAAGCTATTATTAATGTGTTTCTAGTCTGACCCCAACACTGGATTGCACAGCACACTGCCATACTGTACACCATAAGTAGCGCCATATTATGACATGTATCGGCCATTCGGAAACTCGCATCTTCATCATACACAACTTTAGAGTATGCTATGCCTGACCAACAGAGCGATACCAAAGGGATGATGGACCGAGCATTTGAGCACATCAAACACTCACCCCCAGTCAACTGATCTGGGTTTAATCCATCATAATTCTTTAGCTGACTACACCACTCCAGTTCAGACATGGCCATATGCAAATCAGTCGGACCCTATGCTTCATGGGAACAGTCCAGCCCGAACTGCCAAGCCATGTCTTCCCTGGACCAGAAACTATCATCCTCAGACTGGTTTCGGGTTCATAACCCTCATCAGTCCGGCTATCTTGAATCCAGTGGCAAAGTGAGCAAGGGATCACGTCTGGGCATACCCTGCCAACTTAGGCTGGTCAAAGCGATACCAAAGGGGATGATGGATGGAGCATCTGAGCAAATCAAACACTCACCCCCAGTCAACTGATCTGGGTTTAATCCATCATCATTCTTTAGTTCACTCCAACACCCCAGTTCAGACATGGCCATTTGCAAATCAGTCTGACCCTGTGCCTTATGGGAACAGTCCAGCCCGAACTGCCAAGCCATGTCTTCCCTGGACCGGAAAAAAGCATCCTGGTACTGGTTTCGGGTTCATAACCCTAATCAGCCAGGCTATCTTGAATCCAGTGGCAAAGTGAGCAAGAGACCCACGTCTGGGCATACCCTTCCAACTTAGGAAGAACAAAGCGATACCAAAGGGGATGATGGACTGCATTCAAGCTATCCTGGCTGATGAGGGCTGAAACCCCGAAACAGGTCCTAGGATGCTTGTTTCCAGCCCTGGGAGGACCTGGCTTGACAGTTCGGACTGGACTGTTCCCATGGGGCTGAGGCTCAAGACTGATTTGCAGGTTCAAACTGGAATTGCATGGTGAGCAAAAAATCGATCGATTTAGGCCCAGATCTCTGTACTGGGGTCAATGTATGACATTGTTCTGCATTCTATCCATCAACTGTTGTTTTTGCATTTGTCACCCCGAGTGGGATGGGTATGCTCAGACGTAAGACCTGTGCTCTCTATGTCACTGGAATCAAGCTATCCTGGCTGATGAGCGCTGAAAGTCTGAAACCGGTCCTAGGATGCTTGTTTCCAGTCCAAGGAGGACCTGGCTTGGCATTTCGGGCTGGACTGTTCCCATGGGCCACAGGGTCAAGACTGGTTTGCATATGGCTAAGTTCAAACTTGGAATGGCATGATGAGCAAAAGAAACAATGGATTTAGGCCCTGATCTCTGTACTGGGGTGAATGCATGACATTGATCTGTCTTCTGTTCATCAACTGTTGTTTTGCATTTGTCACCCCGAGTGGAACTGGTATTCTCAGACGTGAATCCCGTGCTCTCCATGCTACTGGAATCAAGCTATCCTGGCTGATGAGGGCTGAAAGCCCGAAACCGCTCCTAAGATGCTAGTTTCCAGTCCAGGAAGGACCTGGCTTGGCAGTTCGGAATGGACTGTTCCCATGGGGCACAGGGCCAAGACTGATTTGCATATGGCTAGGTTTAAACTGGAATGGCATTATGAGCAAAAAAACAACTAATTTAGGCCCAGATCTCTGTACTGGGGTGAATGTATGACATTGTTCTGTATTCTGTCCATCAACTGTTGTTTTTGCATATGCCCTACCAAAAGGGACGTCTCATTCAGTACTCGCAGAATCTGATTACGAAGTGCATCGACCAGAAAGCACCCTCTTCAGCACTACACCTATTCCACCCTTTAAGTCCATTCATTGGGTCTCTGTCAGGGCTGAGGACTGGGCACTTGGACACCCATATGAACAAGGCTGAATACAGAATTGTTCCTTAAAGAAGATTCTTTGCAAATAATTGCGGCCATCAATTGATGACTTTCATGTGAGACGCACATGAGGCCCCTACATGCTGTGCCAGGTGAGTCTCAGTCTCTCTCTCTCTTGCGTGAGAGCTCCAGGCCAACATAAGCAACAGTGATCACCGGTGCGTGGTGGATCACTGGCTGGGCTGAGATTGCTCTTTCAGGGTTAGGTGTCAATGAGTGAGCAGTGGCAGTGTTGTATGAGTACAAAGTACTCTTGGTTAGGGTTAGTCAAGCAATTCTTCACCCACTGTGGAACTCTGTGGAATTTGGTGGAATCTTTCGGTCACTCCATGGAATTCCAAACCTACTTAAAGGTACATGCCCAGCTTTATAATTACCATGCACCATGCCGTATGGCATCTTAAGGATTTACCTTATGGGTGACTTATATGCATTTTAAAAGGGTGTTTTAGGCTTGACAAAGGGGTTATTTTGCAATGTTGAACTGAGGGTTTAGAACTACACAAACAGGCTGTAATGGTTGAACTGGTACTTGTTTTAAAGGGGTACTTCATTGAGTGGGAGAATAAGTGTTGCAGGCCCACTTGTAGCATTTAATTTACACGCCCTGGGTGTGTGGTATGCCACTTTACTGGTAAATGAAATATGCCCATCAGGTGTAAGCTAATTTTACCATGTTTTAGTGAGTGAGGACAATCACTTCAGCGCTGGTTAGCAGTGGTAACGTGCAGAGTCCTAGGGCCAAATAAAACATTCAGAATATTAGGAGGGTGAAGGCAAAATATTTGAGGGAAGGCCCCTCTAAGGCTAATAGATATATGATGTGTTCTCCGCAGCTGAAAATTGTGAGTACCTCTTCTCAACACTAAGGCAGAAGAACTTAGAAAGAACATCAGCAATGTACCGATCTGACCCAGGACAGGGTCCCTCCTTAAAGTCCAATCCCTGTAGCGAGATGGACCATCTAAACAATTGTGGATCCTCATCCCTTCTCTGCATGAGCCATCTGAAGGCCTTGTGGTCTCTCTGAACCTGCAGGTGAGCCCCAGAGGGGTATGGTCTCATCTTGTTCAGCTCACAGAGAAAAGTAAAGTATTCTCATTCAAACGTACAGGTTGGTCTAGACCCTCCTCCTTTAACTGTGATAAAACAGCCCCTTTGCCATGCTCTGCGGCATCAGTTTTTACAATAAATTCAATTAATGGGAGAAGTCAGGATTCTTGAGTACAGGGACTGTATTCAAGGCCTGTTTGAATGTGTCAAATGATTCCTGGCAGGCCTCTGACTAGGTCATCTTATTGGGCTGTTTCTTGGAAGTAAGCTCAGTTAAGGGGGTAACAATGGTGCTATACCCCTGAACAAACTTTATGTAGTGTCCACTGAGGCCCAGGAAGACCCTTACTTCTGTGTAGGTCTTGGGGGGCTCCCAGGCCAGGTTGTCTTTATTTTGACCAAGAGAAGCTGCACCATACCCCACCTACAGAATGTCACAAGTAAACCACTGAGCCCTGCCCTCTTTTTAGAACGAACTGCCTTTGATAGTCAGTCCTTCCTGTTGCAGAGCCTGAAGTGCTTCCTGAGGTGAAACAGCTGCTACTGTAAACAGCTATGTTATCCTGATAAGAAACACCAAAGTCCACCATCATAACTAAGATTTGGTTCAACAACCTCTGGAAGGTGGCAGGGACATTCCAGCCCTCTGCGGTAGAGAATGTTGACATCTTGTTGCCCCCTCAGTAAGGTCAATCTGCCAGTATCCTGAAGTGAGGTCAAAGGTACTCAGGAACTTGGCAGTCCTCAACCTATCTAAGAACACATCATCTGGGAAGGGCATATGTACATAAGTCATGAGTTTTGGGGGGTACCCAGTGGTGGACCTTGGGGATAAGCACCACTGGGCTGGACCAGGAACAACTGGAGTGCTCAATCACATTCAACTCCAGCATTTTGGACACTTCCTCTTTAAAGCATGCCCTTACTTTATACAACAGCTTGTACATTTTGTTCTCGATAGGCAGGCTCTCCCCAGTGCCTTCCGATGGGAGTCACAGGTGTATAATCCCAATAGTGAAAGAGAACAGGGAGTCAAACTTTTGAAACAACTGACAAAAGTCATTTTGCTGTTCTGCAGTCATGGTAGGAAAGGGTTGGACACCTTCAACTAAACCATCTTTTTCTAGATAGGAGGTCAGGGAGATGCTCACTTTCCTTCTCTACTCAATCTTCTGTCAACAGGAGCATGGTAATCTCAGACCTCTTGTAGTGTGGCTTGAGGCAATTGATAAGGAGCATTCCTCAAGGACTTCTTGGGGATCTTCAGTAGGCCTGGGTGTAAAGCTCCACTCTGTTTATGAAGTTTGTGGAGTTCGGCAACTCTGTGTAGAGCACAGAGTTACTGATAAACTTCACACTCCGCAATGGAGCGAAGGTTTTTTTATCATTCTCAAAAATGTCTTTTTGTATGTGCAGAGCAACTTGCCGGGTGTTCAAGAATGTCCAGAAGATTTTGGAGCTGTTCTGGATCGCCACAAGATTTGCTAGCCGGTGCAAAGCTGCCCAGAGTTTTTGGAGGTCGCCAACACTTCTTTTTTTGGGCTCTACAACAAATCCTGGAGACTGTTATGTGATGTGCGTGATCCAGAAAGCACCTGACTTACTGAATCGGCAATCTGGGGAAGATTATCTCAACGAGAAGTATCAAAACCTTCCTGAAATTAACATTTGGAGCAATAAAACTCCTCAGTTGGGGAGGTTTGTTTGTGTGAGGAGTCCTTTTTTTCTTTTTTTCCAACAGGAAGGAAGTGTTCCAGAGGCTCCAACTTCCTGTTTCTGCCCAGCAGTCTCCTCCCAGTTCTTTGTCTCTCTTCTTGTCACTTTTCTTTGGGATTTGGAGCTGGAAGGATCACTCTCCTTGCCTGCTGCATATATACCATTGGATTTAATGATTTTGTATTTGATTTTTCACAGGTACGTTGAGAAAATGGTATTAAAGGTGTTGTTTGTTTGAGTGGTGGCATGCACCTCGATTTATTTGTACTTTTAATCGATTTTTAAAATGTATTGTGGGGGGGGGCCTACAGTTTCAATAGGGGACTAGTTATTTTTTTTAATGTCATTTTTCTTCTTTTATAACTGAAAAAAGTTGAAAATTTCACTGCATTTTCTCCATGTTTTTGGAATACATTTGTAATATTTATTTAATTCACTATGTGTCCTGGTCTGCCAATGGCCTTCCAGCCAGTAGTTCAGTGCTAGTCATGAGTGCACGAAACAGCTGCTTCTGTGGTGTCTGTTGTACTGAAATATCATTTAGGCCATGGATGGCATTGGATTAAAGTACAAAATGTGTTTTTTGTGGTATTTCATTTTTTCCCTTTGAACAGTGCTTAGGTGGGGGATTTTTTTCAATTTTTCAATTTCCCTCGATCCATGTAGGGCCAACTATTTTTTAGGATACTTATGGCACCTAGGAAGATGAAATTAAATGATCTGGCTATAGGCATAGCTAATGATCTCCATTTACATTTAATAAGCAGCAAGTTCTTACTGTACATTCCCTATTCCTAGCCTGAGTGTACGGACAATGGCAGTGATATAGTTAAGGTCATGGCAGATGGTAGCTATTTCATGGTCCTTTGTTTGGCACACTGCATCAACATCATTACACAGGACTTTCTCAAAAAAGAAGATAGAGTAAGCACTTTATTGTCCACCTGCAGAAGAATCTGCACTCATTTCAGCCATTTATTTAACACCTTAGCTGCTTTGGAACGTCCAGCTCCAGTGCTGAACGTTCCATTGCGCAGGTGCAGTTGGAACGTCCAACGGCCGACGGCAGCACTCCCGAGGTAGTGGTGCCGTCGGCCGGTGGTATAAGCGCAGCGCTTAAGGGGTTAAAGACCTGAGAGTCATTGAGTGTGATAATAGAATTTCAGTTAAAGCACTCATACAGGAGGTACCAACACGTTGGAACTAAACATATTATATGTTGCAAGGTCTGTTTGAGCAGTACAGACCGATCAATGAATATGTCTTGCAAAAAGAGGATTCAACTTTGAAAGGTACAACCATTGAGCTGGACAAACGGGGCCTAGTGAAATGCCTGACAGAGATGCTGCTTCCTTTTAAGGTGTTCACACTAAGCAAGAAGGATAGTACCATGGGCCAAGCTATTCGGTTGTTGTGCATGCTACAGGAACAGTAAAATTAGGTGTCTGAAATGTACACTTGTGTGGAGAAAAAAGATGTGCATGAGGTAGTGAAGAGCTTATTACTTCACTTATCTATTATTGCGAGGGTGCAAAGAGATGCTGTGTTATCCAAACAATATATCTCTGCCACAATTCTTGATCCATGGTACAAACAATTACTGTTCACTTTCTTTCCTTTTTCAGACTGGGATGTTGCAAACTACAAAACATGAATTGCTGTGCAAGCCAGTGAACTAGAAAAAAACCAACCAGGAATTAGCGACTCACTCCTCCAGGACACAAGGTATGTGGTGCAGCCTTCAACTTCAGAGCCTGAGGGCACTAATGTTGTCTCACAGTACCCAAAACCAATAACAAGAACACCAGCAGCAACAGGAACAGGAGTACCAGCCGTAAAATCTGCATATGATTGGTTTTTACTGGCAGGGCCTAAGTCCAGTGCAAAGGAGAAGGCAAAAGAGGCTGAGCAAGATGGAATACCAAGGACTATTCAGTGGATGGTCCAGAACTATCTGGATGACACAACAGAGGTCTATCATGATCAAAATCCATTGGTGTATTGGTATGGGAAGAGGCGCCAATGGCCAGTGCTCAGTAGGCTGGCAATAAGATATCTGGCTTGCCCAGTAGCTAGTGTCTCCACTGTCCACTGAGCATGTTTTCAGTGCTGATGGTGCAGTTGATACAGTTAGAAGGATCAGTATCTCGGCCGAAAATGTGGACTAAAAATCACGATCAAAATGAATCAGCACTTTATACCACTAAATTACTCCATACATGAAGTACAAAAGGAAGAAGATGAGGGTGATTGGTCAGGCTCAGGTCACAAAAGTACTATGTTAGTGGACATACTTCTGGCTGAACCACCTGAGTGTGAGGACAAATTTTACATCTCTGACTACATGGTCTGCGCCACCAACTATAGAACATTATCCCTCTATCGCTAAAGTGCTTTCACGACCCCCCCAAAAAATATAGCTAGGGGAACATATTTCTTTTAAATGTGTTTGTGCCTGGCTGACTAATGCAATCCCACTGTCTTGCACACATTTTATTTCCAGATTGGAGTTGAACCACTGTACAGTAGGAAGCCCCCCCCCACCCATTTCCATCATGGACATTGGTGATACAAATTTGAGTTTGCCTCCATCCCGTGGCTATCTATCCTTTCCTAATTTATTACCCTAGCTAGATTGCTCTACATCTTTTGATTTACAAAAGACTGGCCAGTGTCTGTTTCATGAAACAATGAATCAACAATGTACCAAAGTGACCACGCCTGAATTGGAAGAACAGGTAAATGGCATGCACTACATGATGAGTGATTGTTGTTTTTGAGTGTGTTGGGATGATTCATGTGGGGACACGCAGACTAAGGCTGTGATACTGGATGTTTGTTTATCTGTAACTATTAAGCTTGATTGTGTCTGTGATGATTTACAATGCTGGTGTCCTAACAACGGGTGATCATGTTTTTCCTGAAGGTGATTATTTCTATCTCTTATTTCTACTTATTTTTTATTTATTAAGTCTTATATAGCGCTGGCTAGACTTGTGGTTATCAGAGCGCTTTACATACAAAAAGGAAAAGCGAAGATTGCATAACATTGCAAGACATGAGGAAGCATAACGATGAAAGAAAAAAAAATACTCAAGTATCCAGTGAGCTGAGAGGCAGCAGGTGTCTGACACATTTCAGAAGCCGCCATCCTTGACAGTTAAAGTGAGTGGGAAGTCCATTAGGTTCATTTGGTTATTGATGTCAAGGATGATTGCTTTGGTTGGTAAAATATTGGTTGAGGAGTAAGAGTTTCAGGTACTTTTTGAAGATCGAAAAGGAGGGGTTGCAATTGATGTCACTAGGGAGTGCGTTCCACATCCTGGGTACATTGCCAGAGAAGGACCTGCTCTGGATCATTTTCTTTTTCAGTTTAGGAGGGATGAGAAGAAGAGCGTTGGTGCTTCTCAGAGTTCTGGATTTTCCTGCTTTTGCTACTTTGCTGTTTAGGTAGTTTGGTGATTGGGTGTGAAGAGCCTTGTGTGAGATGTAGGCCAGTTTGTAGATACATCTCCCTTCTATGGGAAGCCATTTAAGTGCATTGAGGGTTGGTGAGATGTGTTCAAATCTTTTTACACCAGTTAAGAGACGGGTAGCCATGTTCAGGATTGACCTTAGTGGGGCATGGTAAGCTTTTGGTGTCCTTGTTAGGATGGCATTTCCATAGTTCAGTTTAGAAAGGGCTAGGGATTGTACAACTATCTTGAGATTATCTTGAGGAATGAAAGGTTTAATTTTTTTGTGGTGTTTTAGAGAGTAAAGCGCACTTTTTGCAGAGTTCTTGATGTGGTCCTTCATTGACAAGTTCTGGTCCAGGGTAATGCCTAGCGACTTTGCTGAGTCGGCTAGGATGAGGGAGCAGTTTAGAGCATCAAGCTCCTTGAGCCAGACTTAAATTGGTTGGTGGCTCTTTTTCTGAGTGAACAGTATTAATTCCGTTTTGTCTGGTTTCAGTTTTAAGTTGATTGCGTTAAACCAGGAATAGATCTTGGTTAGCGTGGTATTGAGGTGTCGGACGTTACTGGGTGATTCAATTTTGTAGTATATTTGTGTGTCATCAGCATATAGGTGGTTGTGGATCCCTGATTGATTCAAAATACTTGCAAGGGGTTCAATGAAGAGGGATGTGAGAGGATCGATCCTTGTGGGACTCCAAGTTTGACTCGTATTGGTACAGAGAGGCAGGAGTTGATTTTAATCTGTTGCGAACGGTGTTGCTGGAAGGAAGTAAACCATTTTGGTACTGTGCCATTGAAGCCACATCGGCTCTTCAGAGTCTCAAGTAAAGCTCGATTGTTTACTGTGTCAAATGCCACTAATGGGATGAGGAGGCAGGCTTAACCTTCATCTAAGGTTCTGTACATATCATCTGCAACATTGAGCATCACTGTTTCGGTGCTACAACCTTTCCTAAAACATGACTGAAAGGTGTTGAGGAGGGTAAAGTCGTCAATATGTTTGTTAAGTTGTTGGAAAATGCATTTCTTTATTTTATTTCTGGATTTGGTGAAGCGCAACAGCTACCCCAGCAATGGGGCGTCCCGGCGCTGAGAGACAGGCTCACACCTACTAGACGGGGGAGAGGGCCCTAGAGAGCGGGAAAGAGGTAGGTCTTAATTGCTTTGCGAAAGACTGGGAGACTGTCTATGGAACGTATGCTGATTGGGAGATCGTTCCAGAGTTTGGGTCCGAGAGTGCTAAAGGATCGACCTCCAGTGCGAGAAAGCCTAGTTCTGGGAACTTCCAGAAGAAGTTGGTTGGAGGAGCGTAGTTCACGGCCAGGAACATAAGGTCGGGCCAGGTTTCGCAGCAGGGGGGGGCTTCCCTGTTTGACGATCTTAAAGATCGTAGTCAGAGCTTTGAATTTAACTCTGTGTTCCACCGGAAGCCAGTGGAGCTTGCGGATGGTGGCTCTGGCTGAGCATCTGCGTGGGAGACCGACCAGCGTTCTAGCCGCCGCGTTCTGGATACGTTGGAACCTAGCCGTTTCTGCTTTGTTTGCTCCCAGGAGGAGGATGTTCGCGTAGTCCAGGCGTGACAAGATGGTTGCCTGGACGATTAGCTGGCGGGACTTTGAGTCAAAGAGTCCGAGTATAGGCCTGAGGTTCCTTAGGAGACCTATGCAGGTGGCTGCTACCTTTTTAGTGTGTGACTGGAAGCTGAGGTTAGCATCCATCCAGACTCCCAGATTTTTTACACAGTTTTTAGGGAGTGGAGTGGTGCCAAGGGATGACGGCCACCAGTGCTCGTTCCAGAGGCTGGTGTTTCGGCCAAGGAGGAGCACCTCGGTTTTCCCAGCATTAAGCTGGAGGAAATTGTTCGTCATCCATTGTGCCACCGCTGCCATGCCCTCTCTGAACTTGGATGCCGCGGTGGAAGGGCTTTCCGAGAGGGTGACGACCAGCTGGGTGTCGTCGGCGTATGAGACCAGCGTGAGCCCCCACTCTTTGGCCACATCCGCGAGCGGCTGGACATATAAGTTAAAGAGGGAGGGGCTCAGTGCTGATCCCTGGGGGACTCCTTGAGCTATGGGATGGGATTTAGAGAGAAATGGGGGGGCTGACACCTTGAAGGTTCTGTCCTTAAGAAAGGATTGAAACCATGTAAGAGCGAGGCCAGTCACACCGGCCATCTCCAGACGTTTCAGAAGAATGTCAGGGGATACCGTGTCAAAGGCTGCGCTGAGATCTAGAAGGATCAGCGCAGCACTTTGACCGGAGTCTAAAATCGTCCGGAGATGTTCGGTGGTGGCCAGTAGGGCTGATTCAGTACTATGGCCCTCTCGAAAGCCATTTTGGGATGGATCCAGGATACCGTGCAGGTCCACATGCTTCGAGAGGATGCCGTTGACATGGGCTTCTGCTATTTTAGATATCCAGGGGAGGAGGGAAATTGGCTGGAAGTTTTCCGGCTTGGACGGGTCAAGGGTGGGTTTTTTGATTATTGGCGATACCCACGCTTGCTTCCAAGCTATGGGTACAGAAGCAGAGGAAAAGGAGAGGTTGAGGATATCCAGCATGGGGGGTAGAAAAAAATCAATCGAGTCCAGGAAGTGAGAGGGGCTCATAGGGTCGGCTGGAGAGCCAGACTTCACTATCTTGCAAAGTTTGGTCAGGTCAGCAGCCGTGATGGCAGGGATTTGGGTAAGAGGGGTAAGGGTGTGAGCGGCTGTCTTAATTTCTTCAGAGTGAGGGAGGTCCTGCAAAAAGGTCGCATAGATTTTTTGGACCTTTTCAACGAAGTATGTTGCCAACTGCTCACATTGCTCGTTGGATGAGATTTTAGGGGAGGGGGATCTAGGGTTTTGGAGTTCTTTGACTAGTTTAAAGATTACTTTAGATGGGTTCGGGTTGGAGCTTATTTTGTCAGCATAGAAAGTTTCTCCAATGTTTTAGCTAGGAATGAAAGGTTGGAGATAGGTCTGAGGTTGTTGAGCTTGTTGGGGTCAGCTCCTGGTTTCTTGAGTATAGGATTGATTTAACCTAGCTGAAGGGAGTCAGGAACATAACCAGATGTGAGAGAGGAGTTGATGATTTCTGTTCAGACAGGGGCAATGATGTGGTTGAGTTTTTTTACTATTGTGGATGGGAGGGCATCCATCGTGTGAGAAGAAGGCTTTAAGCTTGCAATTATATTTAAGACTTCGATTTCCGACATGGGTTAGAAGTACGGCCAATTAGCGTCATTTTTCCATTGGAAGCGGGTCTGATTGTCCGCAGAAAAGCTCCGATCTGTTTGGTCCGGGGTGGTTAAAGGGGGGCAGGTTGCAAGGGGGGGAGGGCTTGAGGTATTGCTGAAGGATTACTCAATTTTTGTAACTATCTGTGAAGAAGCTGGCGATTTATTCGCATCGATCTTTGGTGGCTATTATTTCTTGTGGGGGTGTGATGTTTGTTTGACTTTTGACTATGTTGAAGAGATCTCTTGGTCTATTCTTCGTCTGGTCTAGTTGGCTGCAGAAGAAAGCGGCCTTTTCTCTAAAAATGTGTTTTTTATATGCCGCCTGGGTTGAACAAAGGTTTGCTAGGTGAAGAGTCGAAGGGTTAAGTCTCCAAGTCCATTCTGAATGTCTGAGTTGTCTTCTTTTGTTATTCAGATCCACATTGAACCAAGATTTAGATTTGGTAGATCTCAAATGTTTGAGTTTGAGTGGTTCTACTTGTCCGCCATCTCTGCCATTGCGGAATTAAAGTGGGCTGTGATATTGGAAGGCTAGGGTGCAAGGTGGGCTTGCATTTTGGATTCCAGTTCAGTTATGGAGATTTCTTTGATGTTCCTGGTCCATTGCTTAGGTTTGTCAGGGTGTATTGGTTGGTTTCTGACCTGTATGTCAATATTAAACAGTATGAGGGGGTGGTCTGACCAGTCAATCGGAAAGATTGATCTCACAGAAAACAGCAGTGACGATTGTATGCAGAGTTGCTCCTTTGATGTGGGTTGGTTCATTGCAGAGATGTTTGATGTTTGTAACGTCAAGCAGGTTGGAGAGGTTTTGGGTTATAGGGTCTTCTGGGTTGTTCCAGTGGATATTGAAGTCATCCAGGAACACGTCTTTCATGTCTTTTAGTGAGAAACGATTTATTAGGTGGGTTAGTTCTTCACTGAAGAAGGAACAATCACCAGGAGGAAGGTAGATGGTATGAAATTTGATGGGTGTGGAGCCTTTGGCTGTAAGTTCAACACCTAGGTACTCAAGAGTCAGATAATCTGTGGATTTTAATCTGGTAAACTGTATTCCGTCTTCATGGATGATAGCTAGGCCACCGCCTGTTTTGATCATTCTGTTGTGTCTGATGATGTTGTAGCCTGGGGGTGAGAAGGTCTAGGATGGGTGGTCAGTGAGCCCGGATTCTGTGAGGAATGCGATGTCTATTTCTTCTGTGAGTATAGCTTCAGCAGTATCTGTGGCGAGTTGTACTGCTGATCTACAGTTTTGGAGCATGTACAATAGAGGTGGGCGCCTCAATGGCAGTGTGTGTTATATGTATAGAAGTGTATTGTGTGGGGGATCTGGGCGAGAGTACAGGTCTAGGGATTCTATTAGTGCTCACTAGAACTGGCATTGCAAACGGGCCGAGTTCTGGCTAATTTCAAGGTCATAGTCGTTGATATCAACTGCTTCTTGTTCTGAAATGGGCAGAAGAGCTCGGCTGGGACGATGTGCCTGATTCCTCAAAGTATTGGTGGGCCCAGGGGTGGCAGGTGGGGCTGTGGAAGAGGCTATATGGGGGGAAGGTGAGTAATTGCCGGCAGTGTGAGAGCAAGGGGACTTTTTCTGGCTGGGAAGGCTTTGTTGAAGGTGTAGGATATCTGCTGCAAGGGAGTCGATTTGCTGCTTCATTCGGGTCAGTAGCTTGGAAAGTGTGCTCAAAGGGCACGTAGTCTTCTTCTGGAGCAGTGCATGACTAGGGTCTTTGGAAGGAGAGGGTATTAGGTTGTGGGATTGAGTGGTATCATTGGGATTAGGAATGGGGGTAGCATAGACGTGAGGAATCCGGTCGTTGTTGTTTCCGGTCAAGAGGTTAGGAGGAGGTGTTGTGGGTCTTGGGTCCAAGGGGGAGTGTGCAATGGTAAGGAGGACGTCCGTGTTCAGGGAATTGGCAGTGTGATGAGAAGAGAGGGAGGTTAGGGCATGTGGTGGAGGGTCAGGGGAGGGGGAGTGAGCTGTGGCTAGATGGAGGTTATTGTCCGAGGGATTATCAGTGGTGGTGGGAATGGAGATGGTTTGGGCAGGCGGATTTGGGCCAGTAGTGGAGTTGGGGATAATTTGCAAGGGTAAGGTCGGATCTCCTGCCGTCGGGGGTGAGGTGCCTGTAGTGGGTTCAGTCACTGAAAGAATGTCATTTGAGTCTGATCTACCTAGCACAGGATCAGCCTTGCTGTGTTTGTTAACAGTGCTTTTGCTCTATCTGGTGGTATCGGCTGAGGCCATTGTAGAGGGAGTTAGATGGCGGAGTGTGATGATAGGGGTAGTGAGATTATAATTAGTGATGGTTGATGTCCCTGAGCTGTAGCGTGGGTCATCTGGGGAGTGAGGTTGGGTTGGTTCCGGTTTATTAGTGAGGTTTGGGGGGATTGGGTTTGAGGATATTGATGAGTTAGAGAGGAGAGTAATGTTGGGAAGTACTGATCAAAAATGGTGAGGTGCGTGTCAGAGGCCTGTATGTGAATGTTTCCTGTTCTGAAGATAGAAATTGAGAGTTCCCCTTTAGGGTGACTGTTGTGGAGATTTTTTTGCCATAGGGAATATATAATGATCTGGTGACCTAAAAGTGGCAAAGGAAGGTGTTTTTCCACTTAATGAGATGTGTTCACTTGGTGAACGCCACACTGCTTTGTTTTCTGCTTCTCACTCCTTAAACACCCAACTAGTCCCTTTAGCAAACTAACACAAATCTAGACTATATACAAACGTACTCAATGTTTCTTTTGTTGAGTATCAACAAACAGCATTGTACTACAGGTCGATCAATGGCATTTGAGTTAGGACTCAGCCTTTTCCGAGTTGGGCATCTTACTCGGATTCAGGAGGATGATGGAACAACTCAGGGCATGAGTGACTATTTTAGGGAACAACCACCAGAAGAAGAAAGTTATCAGCTTCACCGAAAGCAACTGATTTGGTTATGACTTTAAAGTGGCCTACCCAACTCTGTGGAGAAGTGGTGAAAGAAGTGCAGTGATTTTACTTGGTTTGGAAAATGCAATGTTGCTGAGTGTGTTGGCTTGCTCAAATTTGAAACTATGTTGTGGATGGGTGGGGTGACCTGTAGTTGTAGGTAACTGGAGAAAGACATTTGATCAGTTATGATCATCACTTTCTGCACATGCTTTTGGGCTACATAATATTTTTATGATGATGAATTGATGATCATGAGAGTTGCGAGTTTGGTCTGCCCCTTTTCAGCCACTTTTGTGTGATTGTTGTTTGCTATAAAATTGCTCTCACCTAATTGATCATAAATCAGTCACAAAATGACTGATTGCAAAAAGGACTATTCTTCTATTCTCTCTGATGCCGCCTCAGAGTCTTCTCAGTGCACTCCGTATGAAGTTTATCTTCCGTCCTTCTCTTTAATTCTACAATATCATTTCAGTTTTACAATCCACAGGCCCTCTCTTATCCTGCACCAAACTGGAAAAGCACCATAACACTCATGCTTATCTTACCTGAACGCATCAGCCAGGTACCCAAAATTGATGGAGAATCCAAGCAGAATGCAGTTGCAACTCCCAATTTGGCAAACAGTATTGATGTTTCGTTTAATAATTCTTGAAACTGTGTGTATTGTTCACTTCACTCCTGCATAATTTATAACGTATTTGCTATTTTCAAAGTTAGGTAACAGAACATTTAGATATGATATGGCTTGGGTCTCTCTGTTGGCAGACAGGCTGTTTGGTTTTGCAAGTAGAGGGTGGGGAGAGCAATGTACTGCAGTTGAGTCAGTAAAAGGATTAAGGACGGGGATTTTTCAAGCTTTGACACATTTGTCACAGACTACCTCTTCACAGAAGTCAAGCAAACTACATTATTCATTCAGCATCTCATTGTTATTCTAGTATTTATAATCTTCATCTTTGGCATGTGATATGCACCATTTAAAGCTTTACATTCTCTCATGTACTCTTTCGCCATAGAATATTGGTCATCATTATGCAATCAATACACCCATCCAAACAGCTTTGAACAAACCTTTCACCAACTTCCATTTACCCACCCATGCATCCTCGTTTTCACCCATTTCATTCATCCATCCTGCTTTCCCTTAACCCATACAAACATTCCTTTCAATTGAGCTTCCACCCAGGCAGGCATCCTTCCATATTCACCCATTTATAGACTTTCAGCCATCCTTCAAGCAGCCACGCAGGCTGATTACTATCATCATCTCCCACCTTTATGTATTCTTCCACCCGTGTATCCTTTCACTTATATATTACATACATGTCACACACCCTTTTTCCTTCCATCCTGTTTTGTTTTCCACATCAACCCATCATTCTTAAAGTTAATTTAAGAACCTTTGACTTTTGAGTTGCAGATAGAAGAGGACATAACAAGCGACTAAACTATTCCCACTCTATCTGCTAAAGAAGGATGTTGTTCACAACTTAGTCAACACCCTCAAAAGTGAGTAGATATCACTATTTGTCAATAACTAAGCAATAGAACTTACCGCTGCCTGCCACTGCTGCCACTGGTACTCTCCCCACTGTGGGGACCAATGCAGCTGCTTCCCCTCTGCTGGCACTATGTCTGGCACTGGTGGTTTGCACAGTTATAAACACAGTACACGTTTATACTTTCAGATGCCATATGTGCATCCCCTCTTTTTTTGGGGAGCAAAATACAACCACAAAACAAGACATTACTACAGTTCAATTACAGTATCTTAATCTTCTCTAGCATTTTGTTGGTTGGCAATCAATGAAAAGCCAGGTAGTTAAGCCAAACAAAAACCTTTTGTAATGGAGGAGCAAAGATATGATGAATCTGAATGATTGTAGCGCAATGAAGTGGTGTAATGATTGGTAAATGAAGGTCCCATGGTCTTATCGGGCAAATCCAAAGGGGCTATTCTAATCATCATAATTCCAGCCATGCTGCAAGAGCATAAACTGCAGGTATACTATGATAATAATACATGCACAACACTAGGGTTCCATCATGACCATGGCCACTATCTCGTTTTACAGGACTGTTTGAGCATGAGTAAGAAAAATACCTTCTGAAAAAACATGTGTAGAATACCTTAACTGGGCATGCAATCTTCACAGTAGTGTACCTGACCTGAAATAGGTTCTCAGAGTCTCACTGTACCAACATTCTATAACCGGAGAGGGAAAGCTTACTAACGAAGCAGAAGAAAAAGGAAGCTACAGACTACTACAAATAGTTTTTAAATGAAGTAGAGAAATTTGACTTATAGATAAAGTAAGTCATACATAGGATAATGTAGGGATCAGAAGGATTTATGTAACTGATCAAAGTGGATTTGGAAAAAGACTAAGATACAGGCACACTAAAAAGAAAACAAAATATTCTATATGTGGAGCGGTAAAAGAAGAATCAGGAGATAGGAAAATAATAATAATATTAGCAGGAGGACTTACGAGGCCCAGCAGAGCCCTCGGCACTGGTGTAGGTATCTCTAGCCCCCCCCACCCATCGGCACCTCAGTAGTGATAGTAGCCATCGATGTAGCCACATCCCTCCTGCCCCTGGATGCTGATGTAAGAAATAAAATAAAAAAATTAAATAAAGATTAGTGGTACAGTTAATCTCCCCAAAAATATTCTGACTGGGAGAGGCAAACGCGGTAACATTTGATTTAAATTTTATAAATCATATCTCCTCTCCTATTACTATTTTGGACTTATTCCTACATTTCCTAACCCAATTCCAAATTTCCTAAACCACATTTTGGAAGTATTAAATATTTCAACAAATGATCTTTGCTTCTCATCTCATTCTCAATCTCTCAACCTTTGGCCGGTAACCTCAGTCTGCATTCTCTTTCACTGCATACATGCTGATGCATGCATAGTTACTTGTTACATACTACACATCACTAGGAAATTGCATGAGGTTGGGACTGTACGAGCTACAAAAAATAAAAACACAGAGAAATAAGCGAAGAACTCACTAGCTCACTAATGCCTATAACTACCACTATCTCAGTGACAGACGAGAGGAGGCTCTGCATGACTTCTTAAATAAACAGTTCAAGCGAGAGCCAACGAGTAGGATTAGGTAGCACCGCCGAGCACCTTTCTGCTGTAGGATGATCACATAAAATTTGTATCATAAACTTAGTGTAAGCAGCATGCTTGCTATTTGGTAAAACCATATTAGCATAGATCGAACACAACAAATAAATAATTGTTACTCATCAAGCCCCGCAACCTCCGTGCCTAGCAGGTCGAGCAGCCTATACAGTATGTCTGCACACCGGTGCGTCAGCTTTTGTTGGACGCGCTGGATCTCAGAACAGTGGCACACTGCCCATTGCACCTGTTCCTGCCGTTGCTTCCGTACCCGGAGGACATACCTACTACCTTCTTACTAATGGTAGGTCAGCCACCTTTCGCAGTGGGAAAGCCACCGCTCTAGCAGAAAATCTACTCGAGCTGCAGCAAAACAACTTGAGAAGCAGAGCCCTCTGGTGTACTGCATGGTGGCGTTGGTGCTGATTTTTCAGCATGGAACAACCTCCTGGCACAGAAAATCAGGGCGAGCAGTGCATAGTTACAATTTCTGCCTGTTCACAGAACTTCGCACAATCTCACATAGTGTTCATGTAAATCCTCAGAAATCTGTAGAGTGAAACTCAGTGAGTTCCACCCAACCCTATTGAGTATACGCTCTCTCAGAATTAGATTGTACAGCCCAGTATAGACATTGACCTTGCTGCCACCTACCCATCCATTCAATGCCTTACTGGAATAGTCAAAAAAATCCACAGAAGACTGTCCTTCCCCACCAAGGGCATCATTTCACATCATTTAGCCCCCCAATACTCCTCTGGTACACTGTGCATCCCCAGGGCTACCTCATCTCTCACCAAATAAACGGACGCCTGATCTTGTGGCATGCGGACCTTTACCTCTCCAGTGCACACTGAAATCCTACCATTGATGCTGGATTTCCTTTGCTTGGAGATCCAGCTCCTTTCGGCTCCTCTAGTAAGCAATCCTCTTTTCTTCAAGAGCCACCCTCTTTTCCTCCAGAGCCAGTTTATCCTCCATTTGAAGCTTGTCCATCTACAACCTGAACTCCCTTTCAGCCTTCCTGTCTGCCAATTCTACTGGGGACACGCTGTGGGCGGAAGCACTGCTCCTTGCTTCAGTAGGGATCTCCACTCATGTGGACATGTTGTCCTTGTGAGAAACCAGGACCTGTTTGCAGTGCCCCCCACATTTTGCCCCCATTTACTACTAGATGCTGATTTCCGACTGTGCCCTGGGCTCGGTTAACCAGACCTAGGGTCTGTGTTCTGATTAAAAGTACATGGTAATAGGTATAATTATAATTGGCACTGACAATTTGCCTGAAGGTCCCTGTCCCTATCATATGGTAGGGCATGTAGATGTATAGGTCAGTAGACTTAATGTACTTAATAGTGCACTACTGTGGTGCCTGCTATCATTTTAAAAGCCAACCCTGCTTTGCAGGCTGCTCTTAAAGTGGAATTATATGCAAATTTGAATTTGGAATTAAAGGTAGTTTTAAAGTAGTAAACTACCTTATGTTTACATATGTCACCCCTAAGGTTTCCACTAGGTGCCCCAGTGGGTAGATGCCTTGTAACTTTAAGCGGGGACATTATTACATATGTTTTATGTGCCCTGATGAGGGAAAAACTGGGTAACATGGATTCACTTTAATAAGGTGTAACTATTGATATAAAGGACTTCAAATATTAATCAAGGACTTAAAATAATAGTTATGATAAATCAACAACTTACCATTGCTAGATTTGTTATAACTATTACAGGAAAGACGTTATAAAACTTTCTTTTCTGTAAGCCAAAATCCAACCTTTCAGTTGCCTTCTTCTGATTGACCAGCCTCTGCCAGGCTGACCCAAGCTGTCTTAATGAGGTTTGAGGTGGCCTGCTAGAGAGACAAAGGATTTCCAATGGGAGGAGAACTTAAACTTCAGAAGTGGAAGGCAGGATGGGGCAGAGTAGCCAAACTGTTCTGCAAAGAGGGAATGCCACTTCAGGACAGCACATGCTTGCCCCCACATCCTGCACTCCCAGCCAAACAGCAGCCCCTCTAATTAGTTCTTGCTTGTGATTTCTGTTTTCCCACTGACCATTTTCTTGACAGACACTCCTTATCTCATTAAATACCAAACAAATTACGAAAAGCTTTAGTACAAGTTCTCCAAAGGTATCATTTTACCGATGCTTAGCGACTATGCAACCCCACTTTACTGAATTATTCGTATTATTCACCAGTCCACCATACACAATCCCAAATTGACTATGTTTTCATCTGATTCATCTCACCCAGTCATTACATTCAGCTGATATTGACTCCATTTTCATATCTGTTCATGCTACGGTATCTGTACATTTAGACATTTAACCCAAATCCATCTCTCCTGAAAGTTGGAGATTCAATAACTCACTATTATTGGATACTACCTTTGTTCAAGAATGTTTTTTCTTTAACCAGGTGGGGAACATCCCCTTTCACACTGTCTGGGGCACATTTAAAACCTCTGCTCAAGACTTCATAATTAATTACTTTTCTAAAAAAGGGCAGCTGTTTCAATCTCAGTCTAAACAAATTATTGAGGGAATTAAATGACAAGAGCATTCTTATTACACTTCTTATTCAGACCATTCTTTAAATCAACTCATTACAGCCAAACTCCAGTTTAACAAGGTCTCTACCAAAAGTGCTGCTTCTTATCTTCTCAAATCTAATTGTGGCCAAAATAAGTCTGGAAAGTTGCTGGCTAATTATCTTAAAATTAAGCAAAACAAATTACTCATTGAATCAATTACTGATGATACTGATTCCACTCATCACAAATATCTGAACATTCTGGCTCATTTCCAGCAATTCTACACTACTCTTTGCACACTAGAATGTCTCCCCTCAAAACCTGAAATTTAAAGATACCTCTTCTCTATATCTCCTGGCATCCTCTCAAGTAGCTTTTAATCTCTGGAGACAGACATTACTCAAACAGAACTTCAACTTGCACTGTCTCCCTTAAAAAGCACAAGGCTACAGGCCCTGGTGGCTTGATGGCTGAGTTTTACATCTAATTCTTCTTAATTTCTTCTTCCCAAACTTTGTATGTTAATTCACTTCTTTATGTATGTGGCCCCCTCATCTGGCTCCTTTTTAGATGTTTTCATGTGCCTTTGAATAAATTGAAAGACCCACAGTTCTGCAAGAATTATCAACGCAATTTCTTTAGTCAACTTAGATTATAAGATCTTCCCTTCAGGTTGGTACTGCTTTTCCACGATCTTTTTGGAAAGTAGCAATACGGTTTTGTCAAAGGTAGATATCTTTTGGATAATATGCGTTTATTTTTTGACACTATTTCCCAATACACTGGTCTGTCTGATTCTATGGTGACCATTGCCTTAGATGCAGGCTTTAGATCATGTTATTTGCTCCTTCCAATTTCTCACGTTAGCCTGACTTGGTTTTGGCCCAATAGCCAAAAATAGCCTTTGTATTATCATAAACACATTAGATCATAATCACACATATACACGGTGCCAACTGGCACTGGGCAGTATTTACACTGGATTATATACACATGACAATGCCACAGGGACCACTGTCAGGATCAGCACTTAGTAGAAATAGTAGATGTAGAACATAGAATAACTGAAGCACAAACTAATAATTGTAGAACACAACCAGTAACCACTGGTTAAAGGTAAGAACACACTACCCAATACTAATCACCTTAGGTATAGATCACGCAGGGAAACATAAACTCACTAGCATAAACCTTACTACGCAAAACAACCTCCTAATCATAAAACACTGGTAGAGGTATCAGGCAAGATGCATAAAGACATTATGCACAAATCACATTAGGCATTAGGTATCACAGGATAAATACTTTAGGTATTGATCATCATAAACACAGTGCCCCCTAGGCGGGGGCATAACACTGGAAAATTGTCCCCAGGGCAACTGGCCTCTCACAGGGCTCCAACGCCCTATGTCCAACCATGATCAGGGCATGCTGCCTAGGCAGCAAAAGCAATGGTGCGCAAGAGTTTGGGCCTAAAAGTGGCAGCTGCCCGCTAATTGCTGGGCAGCTGTGAAATCACCAAGCAGGGCACGGTCATTCACTGTGCCCCCTGTAGAAGAACTGCACAGCATTGCAGCTGCCCTCTGCCAGGTGGGACAGCTGTAGAAAAATGGTACTGGCCCAATGAATACTGGCACTCCTAGTGCCTGTTGAGCCTCCATCCGGCACTCTGTCAAGAAAATGGCCCCAAGCAAATCAGTGCTGGCACCACTGTGGGAGCCCAACTGAAGAAACTCCTGGAAACACTTGCCCCCGTTGGAGCAGCTGCCCTATGACAAGCGGGGCAGTTGCAAGCACCGACAATGTGCCCCGAAGCGGGTTCAACCATGTGTGTACGGGCCCCACGGGGCTTGCTCACTAAATGCAGGCTCACCGGACCTGTCGGGTGTCTCTCAGCCTTTTCCTCATGCCGGGTCTGTGAACTCCCTGCCGCAGGTGCCACATGTGTGGACTCTCTTCTTCGCCCGGTCCCTCTTCAGGGATCGGTACTTCAATGGGGAGCCGGCAAGGCTCCGGCAGTGTCTTGTGGAGGCGCAGTGTGTTCCCATCCTCCTCCACACCCGCAGTCACACTCAGCAGCAGGCGAGGCTCCAAGTAATAGGCGGCACGCTGGGCACAAGCAGGCAGTCTGGGGCTCTCCCTCGCTCTCGGGGGCCCTGTGGAGAGACGCCAGCTTTCTCCCGGAGGTGCAGGAGTGTGTGGTGGGCTCCCGTCTGCTTCCTGGCTTCCTCTTCTCTTGCGGCCCACCCACGTCACCACACAGGTTGCCTGGCTTCCTGTTTAAATTGGGCCGCGGCAGTTATTCTTCAGTATGGCGGTCACAAGGGGTGGGCTTCCTCGTCTTTGAGCACAAAGTTCCTGGTGGGGTGGGCACCCGCTAGGCGTATAAAAAGCAGCACAAGGTCCCTGGCGGGTGGGCTAGGGATATTTGAAAATGCGCAGAAATCGGTCAGATTGCAGGGAATCCCCAAGCCGGACCATGCTGCTATTGTGACATTTGACCCTCCACCTCACACTCAGGAAGTTCTACAGCCTCCCTGACTCCCCCTTCCTGACCATATTATTTTTCTACTATGTATCCTTTGTTGTTTATTTTGATTTGTATGTTGGGCAAAAAGTCAGACAGTACTTCTTAACTTCTTATGCATTATTTGCCTCTCTCCTCATATATTCTTCCTCCCTTCCCTCCAATATTTTCTTGCTTTGTATTATTCTAATGCATTGCTACCTTACACTAAATAAACACTTTTAAAACTCAGAAAAGGAATGTCTGAAATGAGTTGTTTGTAAATAAGTAAAGTTGTAGGTCTAATTTTTTATGAAAAGGGATTACACTGCATATCATTGGTTTGATATAGAATGGGAGAGAAGAGTATTTAGAATATATTTCATTAACATTTATTGATTAAGCAATCTGGGTCCTCGATTGTGTGAGTGAGAGAGGGATTCAAAAGGAATACATGAATTATTGGGACGTAGTTCTGAGATAGTAAAAATACTCATCTCTATCCAACTTCTCTAAGTGACTGCCTTTCTAATTTGATGCCAAGCTTTCTCTCCCTCCTTTAAACTCAATGGGGTAGGGGCTAAACGCTAAAGCATACCCATCCAGCAGCAGGGTGATAGAAACAACAAACGGTTAATGAAGCTGCTGAAGTCACTTGTACTCACAAACTGCCCCATTAAAATAGAAAGCAATATGAACTTTACCTAAAGTATGTACTCTGTGTTATTTCATGAAAAAACAATGCTTGAAATTCTAGATCGGATATTTTATCTTCTTGTAATTTTACAATGTCGTTTTGTGCAAGTACACAGGAAAGTAGAATGGTTTTTAAATATCAGCAGTTCTAAAATGACAATGTTTAAGCTGCAGGCATTACACACAGAATACCACTGAGATGGTAAAGAAGGATTTTGTCAGTTTTATGTAATAAGACTTAAGATGAATGCGAGAAAATGTCAAGTCACTAAACTGATCCTAATCAGAACACTGAGACAAGAACTACATTAAGACACAACTATTTTGCTAATGTAGTGATACAATTTTATATCTAGAATGAAACACTTTCCAAGTAATTTTCAGGGAGATTGCAGACATTTTTCAGTAGAGGACTGCAGGTGATTTGCATAAATATGTGGATATAGTTGTAGTAAGTCCAGCATGGAAGCAGTATAGGAGCCTCAATATTGCATACCTTAAAAGCACCCAACAGAAAGAAATTTAAGTGAGATAGTCTTTTATTTTCCTGTGGGCCGTCATCAATTAACAGGAGTAGCAAGAAGGTGAATGTGGCACTTTTGCTAGATATCTGTATCTACACTGGTGATTGAAATAGCCTGGTTGTCTTCTTTGATGACCGGTTAAACAAAGCTGCAAGAGTGTGCAATAGCATATTTGCTGTTATTTAATGTGGCACAGAAACTGAAATAGAAATATCCCTTTTTACAAGCTATTAAATGTAAAAGAACTTTCATAATAATGGTCTTTTGTATGCAAGCTACAACATACTAGATATTTAGAAATGTATCAACTTTAGGGAGCAGGAAGCTCAGACAATCTTTTCAGTGTTCAGAAGTTTTTTATAGGTTGTTTTCCAAATAATGAGTACACAGACCATACACAATATAATATAAAACACAATACTACAAAATAAACTATATAAATGAGACACAATATTCTAACCTAAATAGCAAAATAAATAAAAATAAGATTCCACATAAAACATACAGTGCTAGCAGACTTCTACTTAATTATTGTGATGACATAGCTCATATGGTTCCCTGTGGGAGGAAATAGTTAGCAGTCGGATGTAGGCCTGGTTATGGACCGCCCTTATGTCTCCCTATCACTCGGATTACAGCTCATGGCGGTTTGCGCAATTTAAAATATATATCTCAAGGCTATCCCACATGTGTCTGAGGGCGAGTTTCCCTGGTGAATTTTGGAGGGCAATTGTGTCAGCACCCCTAAGGACCCAATTTAGCCAGCATTAAAAAGATTCTTTATTTGTGTCCTTCCAGTAATTTTTTTTTTTTAAAACCTTTATTTTCATTTTGCAGTAGTACATTTGTGGGCCTACATCAACAGGGGCCGGCCGTCACTAAAACGAAACAGAAAAATGATAGTTCACAAATACACAGCTCTTCAGCCGACAGCCCGGGGGCCCGGCTGCGATTCAGCATACTGTTCGGGCGAGTTATTGGATAGTACACAGGATGAGGTTAAGGTTTCACATTTTAAATATATATAAATAAACAAAAAAGAAAAACCAAATCTAACGAGGCAAAAGAGATTATGTAGTGGGTGTCTGTCCCAGGGGGGAGAGTCGTGTCAAGAAACAATATATACAAATAATAGATTAAAAAGTGGGAAGAGGGGGGGCCGGGAGCAAGTGATCATAGTGTGAGCAAGAATCTATACAGTACAAGGAATGCTCGGTTATGGGTACTACGACATTTCCAGAGTATCTACGAAAGGAGGAGTACAAATATCCCCTCGGTATAAGTTCCATTGATTCCATATTCTCCCCCACTTCTTAGGTCTGCCACGTGCAACGTACACTGTTTTTTCCCTAAACATGCACCAGTCCGTGTTTTTTTCCCAGCTGAAATCGTAGGCGCTCTTTGGGACCCCCACAGTTGTGCTATGTCCCTTTTAGCTACCATATTACCAAGGGTAGCCCATTGAGTCTGTGCCACATTATAATCATTCGGTTCCCATACATTCAGTAGGCAGCGTCGGGCTTCAGGCAACAACGAAACTCCTGTAACTTCTTCCTTGACAGCATGCACACGGTTCCAGAACACAACCACCTCCGGGCATTCCCATATGATATGGAGGAAGGTACACATCAAACCACACCCACGCTTACACAACCCATCCACAGAATAACCCAAACGCAGCAGCCGAGGACCCGTTATATAGATACGATGTAGATTCTTTAATTGAACCAGCCGGAGACGGGCCGGAATCGCGACTTCTTTAGGAGAAGATACCGCAGCCTGCCAATCCTCATCATCCAACTCCAGTCCGTCACCGGTCCAAGCCTCCCGAAGCCGTAGAAGCAAATCCATTCGATCGTTAATCAGTTTTTTTATATATTAGAGAAATAGTGCTATCTGGAACATGTCCGTCGAGCACTCTATCTTCGAGGGAAGAAGATTCCGGGATCACGGTCCTGGCCGGGAAATCCGAACCAAGTGCGTGATGGATCTGCATATAGCGGAAATGCTCCCTATCACTAAGTTCATATTCCGATTGCAGCTCATGAAAAGTTGTAATCCTACCCTTGACCCAAAGATCCCTGACCCTACTGATACCAATGAGGTCCCACTTCTCAAAGCCCTTCGTTGTCCATAAGCTACCTAATTTTTCAGCTACGTAAAGCAGGTCGCCCGGGTCAATCTGTCAGACCACCCCATCGCTGCGTTTGGGCTACACCACACCCGCACCGCAACTCCAGTAGGTCCCAGTAGCTTCCTGCCCGTCGATTTAGAGTATAACACCCTGTTGAAGTTTCCTCCCGGTAACTGCCATTTATCCATTTCAAAGGCAGGATTTGGCATAGGGCCGTACATAGCATGATTAATTGCACTCAATTGAGATGCCCAATAATAGCGTTTGATGTCCGGTGGCGCGATGCCCCCATCGTATCAGGGCAGTGTCAATTTTGCTAGGGCAATACGAGAACGCCCGCCCCATACCAACTGCCTCTGCAGGCTCTCTATCTCACGAAAATAACTAGCTGGTACGAGATCGAGAGTATTTTGGAGGGCATATAAAAATCGAGGTAGGGACATCATCTTAAAAATGGCTGCCCTCCCAACAGGGGACAGTGGCAGGCCACGCCAGGCCGCTACGTCGGATTTAAGCCAAAGAAGCGGAGGGAGTAGGTTACGTTCATATCGAACCACGGGGTCTAGTGATATGAAAATCCCCAAATATTTAAAACCGATCTGCAATATCTGTATCTGGCAAAAACGCGGCAAAGGGGGTATATCTCCAGTGAGAGGATAAACACTAGATTTAGCCCAATTAATCACAAGACCGGAGTTCCGTCCAAACGACCTAAGCACATCAAACAGCACTCCCAAGGACTTCCGAGGGGAAGTGAGGTATTACAGAATATCATCTGCATATAGCGATATGCGATCTTCAAAATCGGGGGTCCACCTAATACCCTTAAGCGATGGTTCCCACTGCAAACAAGCAGCTAGGGGTTCCAAAGCGATCGCGAAGAGCAAAGGAGACAATGGGCACCCCTGTCGCGTACCCTTCCCGAGAACAAAGGACTCCGACACCCTGCCGTTAACCACCACCTGGTTCCAGCGGTTCCTCATAAAGGAGTTTAACCCAGCCGATAAACCCTGAGCCAAAACTGAACTTCGCAAGAGCAGCCCACAAATATGGCCATTCCACAGTGTCAAAAGCCATCGTGGCATCCAAGGAGACCAAGATGGGCGGCTCACGCAATGTCTCTGCTCTCGCCAGGATGCCATGAAGACGACGCAGGTTATGTTATGTTATGTTATGTTAGCCGGATTTATAGAGCGCACAGATGCCCCAGCAAAGCGGCATCCTGACGCTAACAGAACAGAAAAACCGGACAAAGGCGATAACAGAACTAAAACACAGCAGCACTAGGGGGCTGGGGGAAAAAGGAAAGTTTTTACAGCCTTCCTGAATGATAGAAGTCCATCAATAGCACATATGTGGACAGGAAGGGGGTTCCATAACTTGGCAGCAAGGACTCTAAAAGAGCGGCCGCCGATCCTGGACCTCTTAAAACGCGGCACTATGGCTGGAGACAAGAAGACCTCAGGGAGCGTGCTGGTACATAAGAGGAAATAAGGTGCTCCAGGATCTGAGGAGAAGAGTGTTTAAGGATTTTAAACGACAGACAAAGGGACTTAAACATAATTCTCTGAGCAACAGGGAGCCAGTTGAGCTTGTGAATGGTTTTTCTGGCTGAGCAAAATCTGGGTAGGCCAACCAGAGCCCTGGCGGCAGCGTTCTGGACGCGTTGGAGACGGGAAAGTTCAGCCTGATTAGCTCCGAGAAGAAGAGAACTGGCATAGTCTAACTTAGACAAAATCATAGCTTGAAAAAGGGGTTGTCTAGTGGGAGCATCAAAGAATTTAAAAATGGATCGAAGCTGACGCAAAGTCCCAAAACACGTAGCAGCAACCTTTTTGGTGTGAGTGGAGACGCTCAGTTGAGAATCGAACCAAACCCCTACATTTTTGACCTCAGTGACACAGATAGGGGTAGGACCAAGCTCATGAGGCCACCAATTATCGCCCCATAGATGGATCTGTTTCCCGACAATGAGCACCTAGGTTCAGCGCGGTATTGCGGTGAGGAATAAACCCGGACTGATCCGGGTGTATCCCGTCTCCAATCACCTTTATTAGCCGATTTGCCAGTAGCTTTGCCAAGATTTTGGGTTCAGCATTTAAAAGTGATATCGGTCTGTAAGACGCACATATGTCCCGGGGTTTCCATTCTTTATGGATCACGACAATGGATGCGAGTCTCTGGTCACGGGGAAGGGACCCGACATCTCGCGACTCCAGAAACATCTCACGGAGATACGGCGCCATTTTATCTGGATGCAACTTGTACAGCTCAATGGGGATACCATTTGGGCCCTTAGCTTTTCCAGAGCAGATGTAGCAGATAGCGAGCACTATTTCATCATTGGAAAATTCCGCCTCCATAAGCTCTCTGTCAGAATCAGACAAGCAAGGCAGTGCAATATCTCTAAGCAACAAATGCGAGTCCTCCTCCGGCCTGTCTGAGACTGGCGCATACACCTGTTGGAAACGATGTGCGAAATCCTCCACTATCTCCACAGGGTCCACAACTCACACTCCGTCAGCTCTTCCTATCACAGGCACAACACGATTCAATCTTTCCTTTTTATCCAACCAGGCAATCAGCTTTCCCGCTTTATCCCCAACATCATACAGCCGCCCTTGCTGCTCACGACTCATAGCCTTGGCCGCATCAGTCACCAAAGCTCTATACTCAAACTGTTTGAGGCTTAGAGTGTGTAGCTTATCCTGCGTGGCACCAGACTCCAACTCTCTCTCCATTCAGTGATTTCAGCCTCTAGCCGTACTACCTCCTCATTCTTTCTTTTCTTTGCACAAGCAATCAACGACAGGGCTTGACCACGGATTACCGTCTTGAAAGCTTCCCATAGTGAAATGGAGGAGGATACCGAACCCACATTTTCAGTGAAATAATGATCAATAGATTTAACCACGCCAGCCCGGGTTTTAAGATTACGAAGAAGCCAGGGATTAATCGGGGCCACTCGACCCTCTGCTCCGCGCTGAATATCAATGGAGAGCCACAGTGGGGAGTGGTCTGAAATACCCCTGGCTAGGTGTCTGACCTCCCTCACCGAGGTAGCCTGCACTGCCGGCACAAGGACATAATCAAGCCTAGCAAGGCTTCAGTGTGCACCAGTGTGAAAAGTGTATTGTGTCTGTCGAGGGTGCATCAGTCTCCAACAATCTACCAGACCCAATGTCTCCAGGAAGTTACCCAACCATGATTGCGATCTCGCAAGATCACTAGGGGGGTTGCAGTCCTCCCTGACACAGACAACAGAGTTGAAGTCTCCACCCACAACTAAAATACCCTCAGGGAGCCCCAGTACCACTCTCCCCAAATCAGCAAATGTCATAGTTTGTAGGCCTGGCGGAACATACACAGAGAGTATGGAAATCGTCTTCCCCTCCCATCTGCCCGTGATAGCAGCATAACGTCCCCTATCGTCTAGGATAATATCATCTAATTCGAAGGGGAGGGAACTCCTGATTAGAAAACCACCCCCCTCGATCCAGTAGTGAATCCCGAGTGTGCGACTAAACGATAACCTCACCGATTCATTGCGTGGCATGTGTTCCCTATTAAGTGTGTCTCCTGCAGCAACACTACATCAGGGGAAAGACGTTTCAAAAACTGTAGTACTACCCCCGTTTTATCCTATCCCCCAAACCATTGACATTCCAACTTAGTACCCTCAACGCCCTACCCCCATCCCAAGAATGAAGGCAGACTCCCTCCCAGGGCGAACCAAACACCAAAATCAAAATGTACAGTGATACATTGCCTCTAAACAAAACAAAATAAAACAAAGTCCCCCCTCCACCCCCAAAAAGATCCCCTGAACAAACCCCCCACCCTGCACCCCTGCGTTAGACTAAGTAGCCACCCCAACTTGCAGTGTGCCTGTCGCCCTAACATGAAACTAATCTACAAGAAGAAAAAAACCCCGGAAGGAGGGAGAGTCCCGTCTACCCTACCGGCTCTGGGTATGTACGATTGTATGAATAAACACAAAAAGTCATCAAACCACTGCTGCGAAGTCTGTATACTGCACGTGCCGGTCATCACTCCTTACTCCTGTTCCAGCGGGCCACCTTCTGCGCCACCCGAGTGCTCCGGCGGTCTCGATGTGTCGGCAGAGTGTCGAGCCAGTCACTAACGACCTCAGGTCGATCAAAGAAGAACGTCCGGTCATTGTGTTTGACGCGTAGTCGAGCAGGAAAGAGCATAGCATACTTCAATCCCATGTCTCTCAATCTCAGTTTCACCCCCAGGGATCCCATCCTTTGCTTCTGTACAGATTGAGTGAAGTCAGGATAGAAACCAACTGTCACATTCACAAATTTCGTGGGGCTGTTGGCTCGCCACGTCTGCAGAATAGCGTATCTGTCCCTAAAATTGAAGATCCTAGCTATTATGGGCCGTGGTGGAGCACCAGGTTTATGTTTCCCGCCCGGAACTCTGTGGGCACGTTCAACCGCAAAGAAGTTACTGAGGCCCTTGGGGGCCAGATGATTCATTATCAGGTCCTCCACAAGAAGATCCGTAGTCAACTCGGTGGACTTCTCCGGAACTTCGATGATACAAACGTTGTTGCGCCTTGCTCGACTTTCGAAGTCTTCCAGCCGACGGGCAAACAGATCGTTAGAGGATCGAAGGTTGCGAACCTCTGTTTGGAGACCGGACATGTCGGTCGTGAGGCTAGCGGTCTTGATATCCAAAGTCTTGACCCGTTCATTGGTCTTCGCCAGGTCAGTCCTGATCAGGTTAACATCGATAGCCACTGTGTCAAGCTTTAGAGCCAATGTCTCATATTGCTGGCCCATGGACGTCTTCATGCTCGCAATGGCGCCCATGACGTCTCGCAAAGTCAACTCCTCCGTCACTGAGGAGCCATCTCCGGTCTCATCCGAGGTTTTACTGCCACTACTGGGAGATCCTTTAGGACAGGTGTAGCGGTCCATAATATTTGTTTGAATGGCGCCCCCTCAGTGCGTGACTTTGGTCGTTCGTTTCTCGCTTTCTGGCTTGCTCGCCATGTTGAGCGATTCGCCCCGGAGGGGCCTTTGAGACCTGGTATGAATGGCTCCTCACAAGTCGGTCTTTGGAGAGTCTAGATATGAGACGCAGCTGGCAAGCGTACAGCCCAAATTTAGACCATGGGCCACTGAAAGCAGATGGTGGCTGGTTAGGTAGACAAGATCCAGAAATGAAACCCAAAGTACTTCAAGGGCACAAGTCAACTTCCACTGGCAGTTGTTGTTCAATTACCACCTGGGTATCTCGGGGACTCGAGTCCCAGGCTGCTCCTCGGTGTAGGCCGTCAATTTTTCGGAGAGGAATAAGTCCGGTTCCCGGCATCCAAATCAATTCCTGAAAAGAGCTTTTATGTCAGCAGGGTCGTGTCCTTAATAACCCGTCGTCTGAATCAGGATTAGTGACATGATATATGCGGGAGGCGGCGAGGGTCTCGGGAGCCCTGTGCTCACGTGACCATCTTGGATGCGTGCTAAGCTCCTCCCTCCTTCCAGTCATTTAAGATGACTTTAACTTCCGCCATCAAGAGAAGGTCCAGAAGGGCCCTATCGTTATCACTCAGGGATTCGACTCTGAAGAAGCCAAATACCAACATAGAGCTTTCTGTTTTAAGGGAGCATGGGAATAGTTTAGAGGTAAAATCAAAAATACTGTCCCAGAATTGTGTTCCGCACTTGCAGTAAAACAGCCGATGTGCTAGGTCCCCTTGTGTAGGTGTAGGTGTAGGTGAGCTAGTGTCCAGTATGCCTTGTGGAGGAGCTAAATTTCATCTGCGATAGGGCTGGCGAAATTTTATTCCTAGTGACTGAGGTCCATGTTTTAGACCAGACATCTTTGGAGATCGGAGAGGAAGAAAGCGATTCCCAATAGTCAGTGAGGTTTTTGTTGAGACCTGAGTGTTTGGGGCGAAGAGCTTTGAATATACAGGAGACATGGTGACCCAGTTTATCAATTTTCTCTATGTATTGTGGGAGAGAGGGGGAAGAGGGTTGCAGATTTGCTTTTGTGATGGCTGCCTTTATTTTTAAGAAGTTATAGAACTCCAGAGGGTCTAGGTTGAATTTAGTCTGTAGGTCATTAAAGTTGAAGGGGGATGTCTTGTCCACTAATTGGCAGGGAAAGAAGATACCTTTGTTAATCCATGTACTGAAGTGAATAGAGCTACCCCTGTACCAGATCCTGTTGTTGTCCGACAGTGACTCCATGTTTGAATGCCTTATTCTAACTTCTAGATTTTTATCTAGTTTCAGTAGAGCATGTTTCTTGTTTTTAAAGATAGATTTTGAGCAGCTGAACATGTGAGATTGGAGGTAAGTAGGGCTGCTGGGGTCAGATTTCTGAGCAACGCTTTCTCAATTTCTAGCCAGACTGGAGTATATTCGCAGGAGGCATGAACCAATAAGAGCCCCGTTTAGCTTAAAATGCTGTTTGGTAGATTTTAAAGTCTGCTAGGTTTACTCCGCCAAGGGATGTATCCAGCCTGAGTTTTTTCATGCTAAAACTAGCCTTTGCGCCTTGCCTTGGAAATAACGGTGTCTAACTTCCAATGGAACTCTTCCTACAATATAAGATGGAGCATGGCTATTAGGTAGTTCACTAGGGTGTAACTATCATCTTGATGGTTTCAATTCTACCCCACCAGGTTATGAATCTCGGGTACCATTCGTCTACAAGTTTTTAAATTTTCTCTAATGTGATGGTTTCGATCCTTCATAAAGTTTCCAGGGCATTGCTGCCTAATTCTATCCCTAGATATTTAATAAAACCCGGTTGCCAGGCGAGGCCTGAGTCTCCTAATAGCTCTCTAGTGCAGCAGATGTTAAGGGGCTTGACTTCAGAGTTATCTCTATTCAGCTTATAGCCGGAGTGGGACAAATAGATTTCTATGGTTTGCACCAAGGCTGTAACTGAGGAGCATGGATTCTCCGTGACAATAAGAATGTCGTCCGCGTAGGTGGACAATTTCACCCCTAGGTCAGTAAAGGTTACTCCTTTTATATCATGGTTCTGTTTAATGTCATGAAGAAATGGTTCAAGGGCTGAAGAAATAGGGATGTAAATAGAGGACAACCTTGT